>NW_017805917.1:416342-423816 GCF_001891065.2 Hippocampus comes | reverse complement strand
CCTGGTGGACCTGGTGGTTTCCCAGGTGGCTTCCCTGGTGGACCAGGTGGTTTCCCAGGCGGACCTGGTGGGTGTCCGGGTGGACCAGGTGGTTTCCCAGGCGGACCTGGTGGACCAGGTGGCTTCCCAGGGGGACCTGGTGGACCAGGTGGTTTCCCAGGTGGACCTGGTGGGTGTCCGGGTGGACCAGGTGGGTGTCCGGGTGTACCTGGCTGGTGCCCTGGCTGACTCGGTGGGTGTCCGGGTGGACTTTGCTCATCTGGAGTAAAACCTGCATTTGATGGCAGTTGTCTCTTTATTTTAGCAGAAAGACAGCTGGTCCCTGTGAAAAAGAGTTGACATCTTATTAACATGGTGACCTTTCACTTAGTCTTTGTTAATTGCTAGTTGAGCGTTTGATTACTTACCTAACACCACTAGCGCAACAGTGAACACCTTGAGAATGATCATTGTGGCTGATGATGCCCTAAAAGACAGTCAAAAGGGATGGTAAATGTATATCGAGAAAAAGTCCATCAGGTGAACATGATGGGAGAGCTGGCTGCTTGGACACTGTCAGTTTATTGAGGCCCAGGTTCCATGCTTTGCCACGAGACACCTGGACTGCGACTGGGAAGAAGAGTCATAACTCCCTGCTAATCTTAATGTCGCCATTGGACAGATTTTTTTTTCTGTCATTGATGAACATGGTGCCAGCATCAAACATGCACTTTAAAGTCCACGGTCACACAGATCCTCGCCGTGCAAAAGCCTAT
Source organism: Hippocampus comes (assembly GCF_001891065.2). Lineage (NCBI taxonomy): Eukaryota > Metazoa > Chordata > Actinopteri > Syngnathiformes > Syngnathidae > Hippocampus > Hippocampus comes. The sequence continues at coordinate 423,061 of NW_017805917.1, read as the reverse complement.
AACTTCACAATCCATTTGTCAACAAAGGTTTTCACTGTAGAACACAGCATGTATGCGGATCCTCACCTATTTGGAGATTTTTTTTTTTGAAATTTTACATCCGTTTTTGTGGGACCATCCCCTATTTTGGGGGGAAAATGCTAAATGTGAGTATATCATCAGTTTTTCAAGAACGTTTTGAATTAACCAATGGCCAAAATTCAGGTTGATTCTATCTTTCTCGCTATTTCCATCTCTTCAGCAGGAGATCTGACCAAAAGTTTACGAAATTTACCCTCTTCTCACAAAATCTGGAGAAAGATAGATCACACTCACACCGAAGGACAAACTCATCAAGAAGAACAGAAACTTTCATGGTCATATTTTCGCTTCTGTGACTCTAACATCGGAACCGTGGTTCCTTTCTGTGACAGCATTTTGAAATGGCCTTTGAAATAAGCAAAAGAATTGATGTTATTGAAAAACAAGTGCTGTGGGTGGCACCTAAAAGAAACAAAAAAATAATATTCAATGCCACAAACGTGTTTTCTTGTTTTTTACATTCTAAAAGTTTTATTGAACACTCTGTTAAGCTGTGAAGCATGTCTCATAAGTGCTTCACACATTAAAATATAATTCAAAAATAATTAGGAACTTCAAAATCATGTGTGCGTTTGTGTGTGTGTGTGTGTGTGTGTGTGTGTGTGTGTGTGTGTGTGTGTGTGTGTGTGTGTGTGTTTGTGTGTGAATAATATGATGGAAGCAACATGTTTTAATTGTCAGAAAACAACATTTTTACTTCTGTAATGTCCCTCGTAAGATTCATTTGATTTGTGACTTTTTAAATTTTATGGGCAAACTGCTGTAATAAAGAAAGGTGGGATGAGAGTGTCTTGTTTTTAATCAGATCCATTCGTCGAAGCAGTGTGAGTACTGCTGAGGTCTCCTGCTCTGTCTGTCATTTGTGCGTTTGCGGGAAAATGAAGCTGACAAAGTGGAGCATGTCGCTACAGCAAGCTTTGTAACTTGAAAGCAATGATTCTTTTTTATTGATGGAACACTTGGGTCTAAAACAAGGTTCTCTTCTCATTTGAAGTACGATGTTAGCCATATGGTACGGAAAAAAATCATTGAACACCAAAAGACTTTTTTGAAAAGTTATTTGTTGGGAGTATGAAGTCACCCCCAAGTGTGAATGCTTTCAAGTTCGAGTTGAAAAACCAAGCTTAGTATCCCATGCCTATGACTGGGCTTTGAGAAAGCATTTTTTTTACTTTTATACCGTTTAAAAAATCTTTTTCTTCCACTGTCTCAGTAATTCTAGTCAGCTTTTATTTCTGCACTTTGTTTTAAATGTCTTCAGTTCTTTTATTTTTAAATGCTTTTCAATGCTGTACTTGTCACTCTGTACTTTATAAGTGAGTTGCATTTCCCATAATTCAAAAGTATTAAATGCATTTTTAATGCAGCATGATGGCAATTTTAAACCTTTAATACAAATTCAAAAATACACTTTGTTACGATGTCCGAATATGGTTAAAATAAAGGAATCATTTTCAGGTTAAATTTAGCACATTGTTTTGATGATGTAATTAATCCAATTTAATTATTATTTGGAATTACAACATCCAAACACAACAGGTTTGCTTTTATTTTACAAACATGACTTGAAGGTAACATTTTTCGGTTGCAGCAATTGGAAGATTTTTTAAATATTGATTCAAGCCTTCAGTACTTAAATTTATTGAGTGTTTACCTCTGCGAGTGGCTGGCAACGAAATTCAGTGTGGACCTCGCCTACTGTCTGACGACAGCTGGGATAGGCTCCAGCACGCCCGCGACCCTCGTGGGGATAAGCGGATTAGAATATAGATGGAGGGATGGAATTTTTTTCCTTTTTGAGTGGACACACTGCAAACTCCACCTGCTCCACACTGTACACATACAATCTCGAAAATAATGTCACAAACATTCATTCACTATTGTAGACCAGGGGTAGGCAACTCCTGGCCCGTGGCCGCAAGTGGCACCCTCTCAAAGTGGCCTCTTGATTATGGTAATTTTCAAAAAATAAATAATATATATATATATATACCTCAATAGTACTACAATAATATTACAATTCAAAGTGAGGTGATATTTGTAAAAAAAAAAATGCACATTCTGACACCTAATATTTATTTGCTGTTCACCCGTTTCGTGCCATCCTTGAATGGTAACTTTTATGCATGAGGGCCCTTTACGCTGGGAAAAAAACTCCCAAAAAACAGTACATGGTTAATTTTTGATTGTTGTATTATGTATTAAAAAAAAAAAATGTTGCATGTATTTTGCACGTATGCACATGTTTTGTCCATATTTATAATGCCCTTTTTGTCATGCGTTTGGTTTGAAAGTGTGTGGTCCAATGTAATCTGAGTCAAAATGCATATTTTTCCCTTAATTGTACAAAGCGCAACACCAAAAATGTCCAACATTAATGTGTTACCTGAAAACATTTCAAGATGGCGATAGTACTCACCATGCACACTCAAGTTTGCTCTTGGAGACCCTCTCAGGCCTTGCGTTGTTGTCAGTTTCTCCCGTCTGTCGTCTCACAGTTGTTACCAGAGGGCTTAAATCACTTGTCTGGCTACCATTTAGGTGGGGCCCTTGTTAATTAGGGTGGGTCAATTAATCGATTTTCTTTTGTTGTCACACAATTACAGTAGGTGGTTTTTATTTGGCCGGTATTGCCAAGCGGTATTTATTCTTAATGTTGCCAACTTGTAATTGATCAGTTAATTGAGTTACTTTGAAGTGAATTGAACACAATAAAGGTCACTGACGCTGGAGTCTCATGTGCAGGTACGTGGAGTCTTATGCCTTCAAAAAATTGGATACGTTTCGGTTTTTTTTTTCTTTTTCTTTTAAAAAGGAGCTGGGTGGTGTCCATGATCAAGGCTTTTATGGCTTTGTAATATAGGGCAAACCGGTTTGTAAATACCAATGATATTACTTGAAATAATCACGTTTTGTGGTCAAAATGATCTAACTTCCCTAAATCAAGTTGTCACTACACGCACGCACACACACACACACACACACACAGTGTTCCCTCACTTATCGCAGTTAATGGGAACGGGACCCGGCTGCGATAAATGAAAAAACGCGAAGGAGGGTTTTGTTCCCCTCCCTTGGAATTTTTGTGTAAGTGTCTGTGGGTACCAGCATATTTAGAATATGTAAACAGTGATTATATCTTATATATGTGGGACAAAGACTACAGCAGTACATGTGTATACTTAAATCTTTAATTATAAACCCCTATACAGTAATTGACATTCATTAGCATTGCCAGTTGAGAGAAGTGAAGAGACTTGTGTTGATGGCGTAGAAGGCGGCTCACACTAAGCTCTGATGGTGTCGCCACAGTTAGCCTCCAGCTAGCTCCTGGCCAGCGATCCCCGCGCAGCCGATGTGTTTATGATAAGGCAATTAATTGGTATTGATGAGAAGGAGGTGAAGAGAGACGCGCTGCTGCTTTTGGACAAGCCCAATCCCACCCTCCTTGTCGTGTTATTGAATGAGGCAGACGTGAGTCGAATTGTTGTGTTAACTTGAATAACTTAATTTCTCCGAGTGTGTCTTCCTCTCTCCGGTCTCTGCTCTCGTCTACCGCTCCCGACGCACACCCGTGACGTCATCGCACAGGGAGTCTGTAGTCTTTGTCGTACACGATTACACTACATCACCCCTTTCTAGAATCATTGGGTAGACTACAAATAATTTAACAGACCTTGAGGATTATTCTGCCTCGTAGTTGGAAGGTCTGCTCCTGTCTAAGCCTGTGCCAAAGAATCACATACGCATAAACAAATGTTACTCTTACCCAGAACAATCCACTCCAAAACCAATAACTCGAACATCCATTTTAACTGATCCTCCTCTATCCTCTGTAACTGGCTGAGCATTGTACAGTGAAACAGAACACAATCACATCACAACATTCATGTTTTTTTAAAATTTTATTTTTTACTTAAAATTAGAGTCTTTTTAACTGTCTCTGAAACGTAGGAGCAAGAAAGGGAAAGAAAATAAAATTATAAATCCAACCTGGTTGGTTTCACCAAGACTCTCCCAAACCCAGTTCTGGTAGTAGGAGTAGATGGCGGCGCTGGAAGACTGTGCTGTGGTGGTTCTGCTGATGGTTTTTCTGGAACGCCTCCCGAGAACTGCTCCCCTGCACCACGGCTACTTTGCTCAGGTGAGGACCTCATTGGGATTAGATGGTGACGGTTCCTTCTGATGGTCCCGTGGGGTCCCTGACCAGATTTGACCATGGGTAGGCATGTCTTTTGATGATAGCTCCTTCCGCTCCTTGGTCCTTAATCCACACATCCTGTACTGGGTTGAGTCTGACGAGGTTCTGTGCAGGATGTTGCGTGTTGTAGCGTCGTGGATCTTTTGTCCTCTCCTCGCGTTCTCTCTCTGTGTAATGGTTTTTCGGTCAGGAATGGCTGGGTTGAGCAGGGCAGGAAGGACAGGGACCATTGTGTGGAGTCTCCTCCCCATGAGAAGGTGAGTTGCACCATACCCGTTTTTGAGAAGGGTAGCCCTGTTTGCGCATAAGGCCAGAGAGGGGTCATCTGCTTTTTTCAAGAATCCTTTCACCGTCTGAACCGCACATTCGGCCTCGGCATTGCCTTGAGGGTATCGTGGGCTACTTGTAATGTTACGGAACCCACAGGACTCTGCGAACCCTGTGGAAGCCGTTTCGGAAAACTGGGGCCCTCCACCCGGAACCAAAAGGCATAGGTCGACTTAAGGTGGCAGATTACCTCATTTGACTTTGTGGAGGCCAACGGAGCTATCTCCACGTACCTTGACTGTAGTACACAACCAGCAAGAAGGTCTTGCTTCCGAGCACGAACAAATCTGCTCCTAACTTCTCGCATCGTCGGCCTGGGTACAGCAATGGAATCAATGGCTCCCTGTGGTTCCGTCTCTCCTTACAGCATGTTCGGCAGTTGAGAACCAACTCGTTCAGCTGTTGGCTCATCCCAGGCCACCATTCCGACCGCCATGACTGCTGTCAACACTTTACTCTTTTTAGGAAGACCGGAGATCAGGGCATTATAGTAATCCAGCCATCCATCCATCCATTTTCTACTGCTTATCCAGGGTCAGGTCGCCGGGGCAGCAGCTTTAGCAGGGAAGCCCAGACTTCCCTATCCCCAGCCACTTCTTGTTGCTCTTCCCAGGGGATCCCGAGGTGTTCCCAGGCCAGCTGGGTGACATAGTCTCTCCAGCGTGTCCTGGAACGTCCCTGGGGCCTCCTGCCGGTGGGACATGCCAGGAACACCTCACCAGGGAGGCATTCAGGAGGCATCCTAATCAGATGCCCTAGCCACCTCATCTGGCTCCTCTCGATGTGGAGGAGAAGCGGCTCGACTCTGAGCTCCTCCCGGATGACCGAGCTTCTCACCTTATCTTTAAAGGAAAACCCGGACACCCTGTGGAGGAAACTCATTTCGGCCGCTTGTATCCGGGATCTCGTTCTTTCGGCCACGACCCATAGCTCGTGACCATAGATGAGGGTTGGAACGTAGATCGACCGATAAATTGAGAGCTTCACCTTTTGGCTCAGCTCCTTCTTCACTACGACAGACCGATACAAAGTCCGCATCACAGCAGACGCTGCACCGATCCACCTGTCGAGCTCTCGCTCCCTCCTTCCCTCACTTGTTAACAAGACCCCAAGACACTTAAACTCCTCCACTTGGGGCAAGATCTCCTCCACGACCCGGAGAGGGCACTCCACCCTTTTCTAACTGAGGACCATTGTTTTAGATTTGAAGGTGCTGATTTTCATCCCAACCGCTTCACACTCGGCTGCGAAACGCTCCAGTGAGAGTTGGAGAGCCCTGCTTGAAGAAGCCAACAGTACCACATCATTTGCAAAAAGCAGAGATGCAATACTGAGGCCACCAAACCGGACCCCCTCAGCGTTTCAGCTGCGCCTAGAAATTCTGTCCACAAAGGTTCTGAACAGAATCGGCGACAAAGGGCAGCCTTGGCGGAGTCCAGCCCTCAGTGGAAATGATTCCGACTTACTGCCGGCAATGTGAACAACACTCTGATATCGGTGGTACAGGGATCGAAGATTTTATTCCCAAAGCACCCCCCACAGAACTCCCCGAGGGACACGGTCGAACGCCTTCTTCAAGTCCACAAAGCACATGTAGACTGCTTGGGCGAGTTCCCATGTACCCTCAAGGACCCTGCTAAGGGTGTAGAGCTGGTCCACTGTTCCACGGGCGGCACGAAAACCACACTGCTCCTCCTCAACCCGAGGCTCGACTTCCCGACGGACCCTCCACTTCAACACCTCTGAATAGACCTTACCAGGAAGGTTGAGGAGTGTGATCCCTCTATAGTTGGAACACACCCTCTGGTCCCCATTTTCACCCGCAATTATTCTTTTTTAGCGTTTGTTTTACGTTTTTTTATGGTTTACTCTCATCATGGGAGAAACCTTCATCTCCTGTCGCAATTCGTTGTGGTTTTGGACTGTCGGTCGTCGCATGGTTGTCCTCAGTCGCGCCGTCGCGGCGTCCTGCCTGTTCGGCTGTCGGACGGGGCTCCGTGCCTTCTACGCCCCGTGGTGGGGGTCGACGGGGCCTCTGTCTGGGCTACGCTGCTGTGGACCGTCCTGTCGCTCCTCCGTCTGCCCGTGGGGGGACTGCTGCGGTGCTCAG
>NW_017805917.1:410599-416296 GCF_001891065.2 Hippocampus comes | reverse complement strand
CGAGTCGCTAAATTCAGTTTAAATTCATCTCTCCTTTTATTATTTATAATTTTATCTGTGGTTTTATTGTTCTTGTTTTGATTGTAAAGTGTCCTTGAGTGTTTTGAAAGGCGCTTATAAATGAAATGTATTATTATTATTATTATTTTAAAAAGAGGGACCACAACCCCAGTCTGCCAATCCAGAGGCACTCTCCTTGATGACCACGCGATGTTGCTGAGGCGTGTCAACCAGGACACCCCAACATCCAGAGCCTTGAGGATTTCCGAGCAGATCTCATCCACAACTGGGGCCCTGCCACCGAGAAGCTTTTTAACCACATCGGTGACTTCAACCACAGAGATAGGAGAGTCCACCTCAGAGTCCTCAGACTCTGCTTCCTCCAAGGAAGGTGTGTTGGTGGAGTTGAGGAGGTCTTCGAAGTACTCTGCCCACCGACTTACAACATCTCGAGTCGAGGTCAGCAGCGCCCCATCCCCACTGTACACAGTGTTAATGGTGCACTGCTTCCCCCTCCTGAGACGTCGGATGGTGGACCAGAATTTCCTCGAAGCCGTCCTGAAGTTGGCTTCCACGGCCTCACCGAACTGCTCCCCCGCCCGAGTTTTTGCCTCAGCAACCACTGAAGCTGCGTTCTGCTTAGCCAGTCGATACCCATCAGCTGCCTCTGGGGTCCCACAGGCCATAAAGGCCCGATAGGACTCCTTCTTCAGCTTGACGGCATCCCTTACTGCCGCTGTCCTCCAGCGAGTACAGGGGTTGCCGCCACGACAGGCACCAACCACCTTACGACCACAACTTAGATTTGCCGCCTCAACAATAGAGGCACGGAACATGGTCTTTTCGGGCTCAATGTCCCCCGCCTCCCCCCGTGACGTGGGTAAAGCCCTGCCAGAGGTGGGAGTTGAAACTCTTTCTGACAGGGATTCCCCCAGATGCTCCCAACAACCCCTCACAATACGTTTGGGTCTGCCAGGTCGGATCGGCATCTTCCCCCGCCTACTCACCACCAGATGGTGATCAGTTGACAGCTCCGCCCCTCTCTTCACCCGAGTGTCCAAAACACGCAGCCGCAAATCCGATGATACAACCACAAAGTCAATCATCAAACTGTAGCCAAGGGTGTCCTGGTGCCAAGTGCACATATGGACACCCTTATGTTTGAACAAGGTGTTCGTTATGGACAATCCGTGACGAGCACAGAAGTCTAATAACAAAACACCACTCGAGGTCTGATCGGGAGGACCGTTCCTCCCAATCACGCCCTTCCAGGTTTCCCGGTCATTGCCCGACTGGGCCCCATGGGTGTAGGCCCGGCCACCAGGCGCCCTCCAACGAGCTCCACCTCCAGGACTGGCTCCAGAGGGGGGCCCCGGTGACCCATGTCTGGGAAAGGGAAACTGAGATTCATTTATTTCATTCATCTTAAGGGGTTTTTGAGCCGTGCTTTCTCTGGTCCCTCACCTAGGACCTGTTTGCCATGAGTGACCCTGCCAGGGGCATAAAGCCCCAGAAAACTTTGCTACTAGGATCATTGGCACACACAAACCCCTCCACCACGGTAAGGTGACGGCTCACAGAAGGGTTGTAATCCAAGTGACAGGAAATAAAAACGTGCATCAGCACTTTCATGTTGGCCTGAGAGAGAAACGGGCGCAGTCTGGCTATTTTCTTGAGATGATAGAAACCAATCTTAGTTATATTTTTAATATGAGGAATAAAACTAAGCTCAGAGTCGAAATTATGCCCAAGTTCTTCGCGTGTTGTGAGTGTTTAAGATGTTGTAGTTTTGAAAAAGGTTTCTCTCTCTTATATTCAGAGCCAATAACTAAAACGTCAGTTTTGTCCTGATTGAGCTGTAGGAAATTCCCTGCCATCCATGCCTTAATATTTGAAATACAATTTAAAAGTGTATCAATTGGCCCTGTGTTGTCGGGAGACACGACAATATACAGCTGTGTATCATCAGTGTAGCTGTGGAAGCTGACGCCGTGTCTCCTGATGACATCCCAAAGGGGAAGCCTGTAAAGATTAAAAATGATCGGTCCTAAAATTGAACCTTTTTAATTTCATGGACTCCAGAGGAACAAGTCTCCAAACTAACAAAATAACATCTGTCTGTGAGGTAAGAATCAAACCAGTTCAAAACAGCATCAGTGATCCACACCAGGTTTTTAAGTCTGTTGAATAAAATGTGGTGATCCACCGTGTCAAATGCAGTGCTTTGATCCAGTAGCACCAATACTGTTTGTTTTTTTCATGTCTGCATTACGCCTGGCATCATTTAAAATCCTTAAAATAGTTTTCTCTGTACTATGGTTCATCCTAAAACCAGACTGATTTTTCTCTAAAATATTTGTACCTGGATGTAAAAAAAAATTAATTAGAGAAAAAACTATTTCCTCTAAAATCTTACTTAAAAATGGTAAGCTGGATAGAGGTCTGTAATTGTTAAAAATGTAGTGGTCCAAACTGCTCTTCTTCAGAAGGGGGCTTCACCACCGCCATTTTAAAGGCGGCAGGAAATACACCTGCCTGAAGACAGCAATTTACTATTTTCAAAATCTGTTCCTCAAAGAATCCAAAAATGTCTTTAAAAGAGATGTGGGGATTGGATCGGAAAGGCAGATTGTTGAATTTACATGGGAGAAAACGCGACCAAGTGTCCTTGCAGCAACTAGGGCAAAACTCTCCAGTGTCACCTCCGCTAAAAATAACTGTTCAGGTGGATTGAAAATTTCATTTTGATGAGCTAAAAGACAAGACCTTATGTCATCGATTTTACTTCTGAAGTGGTTTGCACAGTCCTCACAAAGAGCGTCTGTTGGTGTCTGTGGGGACTTTTCAGAATGTGAGCTGGTTTCTCAAAGGTGGAGAAAAGAAGTCTGGGGTTGTTTTTATTAACTGTGATTGGATTAGAAAAGTAGGCTGTTCTTGCCTGTTTCATTGTTTCATTGTAAGATTTGATTTGCTCACATAATATCTCATAGTGAACTGTGAGTTTATTTTTTCTCCATCTCCTCTTTGTTGGAATGTCTGCTGGTTTTAGTGTGCAGAGTTAGATTGCACCTCCCTGAGGGAAGGAGCTAGGAGAGGTAGTGAACAGGTTGTGGAGGCTCCAAGAGAAAGTGTGCATTCCCTTGTTTTATTTCATGTTATGTCCAAGCAGCCAGCTCTCCCATCGCGTTCACCCAATGGACTTTCTCTCGATGTACATTCAGCGTCCCTTTTCACGGTCTTCTTGGACATAATCAGCCACAATGAGCATTCTCAAGGTGTTCACAGCTGCCCTTGTGCTGTTTGGTAAGTCACCACACTCTCAACTCCCAGGTAACCAGGTACAGCAATTGAGAACAGTTTTTCATTAACAATGCTGACCTGCAGGCAATGTACGGTTCAGAGTCTTGCCCAAGTGAACTTTGACAGCTCACAGTCGGAGTTCACAGTCCATCACTGGAGGACCTGCTCTATAAACTAAGACCTGTCTTAGTTCTTCCAGCATGCCAGTCCTCTTGAGTGGGGACCAATGATCTTCTCGGCCGTCCTAACTACATTGAAACAATTTGTCATTTTCCGATCTGAACCGTGATTTCAGACATTGTGATCAAGTGCTTGCCAAAGCTGTTTTTTCCTCAACGCTTTTATCAACCCAAGTTTACCAATCAGAAGCAGCAGGCTACTCATGGAGAGGTCACACCAACCAATCAGCTCCGCCGACATCTGTACCTGGTCACGTTTTTACTCCTGCGGTGACCTCCCAACTTGGGATCAAGCCATGCTGTCAGCTTGGGAGCTCAGAACATTCATCTTTGAGCTAAAAGTCTGGGCCACCGACTCACTTTCATACCCGATTCTTAGGTATGCAAAGTAAGCTTTTATAATGAGCTGGCATCTTTAACACAAGGGGGTGGGTGGCCGGGGGCGGGGGGGATATGACTTCTCCATCCCAGGTGGATTCCACTTCAACATGCGCATTAATTTAAAAAAAAAAAAAATAATAATTGGGAGGGCGTCGAAACCGGCCTCTCACCCCGGGCATCAACTGTGCTTTGCATGCCATTGATTTATGAGCCATTCACTGTTTCTCAGTTTTTCTTTATTTAAACTTGGAAGAACTTTTTGAAGTCCAAGATGGCACCCGAGTAGGCAGCCGTCGGCAAGTGCTCTCATGAGCCTTGCTTTTTTTTGTTTGTTTGTTTTTGTGTTTGTTTTGTCACTTTGTGTTTGCTGTTGCGTCGTGTGGACCGGATGTGGATTGTTTTTCAGCATTTTTTGGCCACGACATTCATCAAGGAGGAGACTTGGTGCTTGGTGGTTGCGCCTTCTCGGCAACATGGGTATACCAGCACTGTTTTTGATTGGAAGGAATGTCGGTGCCATTTAACTGTCATTGCTGGACAGCACTGGGGGACTTGTGTTTTTTTGTGTCTGTAATGGGCAGCATTTTACACAGTCCCGCTTTGCTCAGCGGAGAGATCGGTGCTGTTGGACAGTCTGTGGCTGGATGGATGAAAGGTTTGAGGAGCCGACGATAAGAAGAAAGGAGCATCAGCGCAGAGCGCCGATGCGATGTGGAACTGAGAGTCGCGGCTTGGAGTTGAAGCAGAATACAGGGGACAGGAGTTGTGAGCCAATCTCTTTTCGTCAATGGACGCTACAGCTTCGTGTTTGCTTTCAAAACTTAGCTTGTAGCAGACGTGTGCACATTTTCAGCATGACGTCTCTGATCCACTGGTGAAAGGACACTTTGTTCCTCTCCTCTTTGATCAATAATTGCTTCAAACAACAAAGTGTATGCAGGAAAAGTGATTATGATTGCACGACTGTCTGTGTCTTATGTGTTGTGTTGTGTTATTTTGTTATTTTGACTTCAAGATGGCGCCGCCAGAGTGGCTGCCTTTCCAGCAGCTCCTGTAATTTGTTCTTCTACTTCTTCCTTTCATAACTTTGCTGCTGTGAAATGGGAATTTCTCCGTTGCGAGACTAATAAAGGATTTCTTATCTTATCTTAAAATCTTCTTCGACACAATTTGAGAAGGACTAATTGAAAGAATAAGGTTATTTTTCCTCAAGAGGCCTTCCACGTAGCTCATATCAGGAAAAACTCAGAAATCTTTCTTGGCCTTGCCTTGTGACCGCAAAGACGTAATGTGCTGCCACGTATATGGTCCGTTAGATCTTTTTCCGAAAATCATTCAGCCCTCGTCCTAATTTTCTGGTACAGTCAGATTTTGCCCTCCTTTGTCGTGAAGTCACATTTATTTATAAACCCCTTAATCACAAACAGTCTCAAAGGACTTCTCATGCCCATTGTTAAGGAATTTATTCTTTACTGTGATTTTCTGCCCCCTCCGTTGCTGGATCTGTTCAAACACTTGAAAGACAGAATGTAATATGCTGTTTAAGGTATTTCCTGCTTACTGTGATTACAATCACCTTTAGTGCCCCCTTCCCCCCCACCATTTTTAGGGACCCCTCTAGAGGACATGTTTAACATCAAAAGAGGAACTGTTATCTCAAGTATCTGTGTTGCTGCCATCACATCACAGCTCAGACTGAAGACGATAGGGGATAGTGGTGGTCTGGTCTCACCTCACCACTCCCAACTTGTGTCCAGCCACACCAGATCAGATGACATGTTAATTTCTTTGTTTCCGGGATTTGCATGAAGGCATAGGTGCGCGCCTCTCATTATCA
>NW_017805917.1:399309-410535 GCF_001891065.2 Hippocampus comes | reverse complement strand
ATATATATATATATATATATATATATATATACTTGTGACTGTATTTTTCTGCCGCTTCCTGATGAAATCTGAAACTCTCAGAAGCCTGAATCGATTCCTATATGGTTGTGATAAACTGCAGAAAAGATGGCGTGGTGTTGGGCCTTTATTCTACTTTATAGAGGAAGGAAATAACCTGTGTCCAAATAGGGCCATAAGGAAATGGACTGATCCCCTCCACACCGTCCATCCATTTTCTAATCTGCTTTTCCTCACAAGGATCACGGGCGTGCTAGAGCCTATCCCAGCCGTCTTCAGGCACTGAACTGGTTGCCAGCCAATCACACACAGACAAACAACCATTGGCACTCACAATCATACCTAGGGACAATTTGGACTGCCTAATCAACCTGCCATGCATGTTTTTTTTTTTCATGTTCTGCTCTGTCTTTGTTTTCAGCACCAGTGGAGTGGAGGGCGTGTGTCTTCAGCGGTGCACCTGTTTCTCATTCACAGTCAAGCCTTGTTTTGTATTTAAGGACTGTCAATTTTCCAAGTCTTCATTGGATTATTGACCTTGCTTGCCGTTTGCTTAAGAGATATTTTCTAGACACCACATTCATGTTTGTAGTCGCTCTTGCTTCAATAGTTTCATGTTTTATAAGTATTTAGGATTTCTTGTTATTATCGGACGATTTAAGTTTTGTATTATTAGACTTTTGCCATTTTCTTTTGTGTGTTTTTGGGATTCAACATTACCTTACCATTTGCAAGCATTTTTTTGTTGTTGTTCATATTGTCTTTTCCTCGTTCTGTTTCCAGCGCTTTCTGTTTCCATTTTGTCGGGCCTTTGTTTTTCTGGGAAAAACAACGGTACCATAATTTGTCTGAATCTGCGTTTGTGGGATCCGCTTAACCTCTGGTCCGTTTATGGGTCATGTCATTGTATTCTTTGGCATTTGACTCAGCATGACTCAGATTTGTTCTTGGTTTTGCTGTTCGGTGCTTTCTACCGTCTTTGTTACTGATTTGTTGCTTTACTGTTCTATATGTTAGTTGCTCCACGTACAGCACTTTGTGTGCAGCGATGGCTGTTTGAAAGTGCTTTATAAATACAGTTGAGTTGAGTTGAGTCATTGGAATGTGGGAGGAAACCAAAATGCCCAGAGAAAATCCATGCAGGCACGGGAAGGACATCCACACTCCATTGCCACCTTAACCCCCAGGAGGGCAAGGAAAAACTTAAACAAAAATCATCTGGGGAAAAATGAGAGAAAAAAAAGGGGCCACAGATGGGAGAATCCCCTTCCAGGATGACCAGGCAACAATGGATGCCGAGTGGACCACAATTGACACAATATTGTCCGTTACAATGTTTGTTACAATTACATAAAAGTCCATTTATCAAGATGAAAACGCTGCAGGGAGATGGCTTTGGAGTGGTGGGTCCCCCTCTGAACACAGACCAATTGGTCGATGAATAAATCCTCATAACAGCGCCTCAGAGTGGCCAACCCAGCTCTTGTCCAGTTCAGCCGGTGGAAATCATGTCCATATCGATCCGAGCAGAATCTGTACACTGACATGCAATTGGGTCATCATCACCTAGCCACCTCACCAAATCAGGGAGGAGGGGTAAGGACCACCAGAGGAAGCAGCAGTCAAACAGGCCAACATGCAGTTCAGCAAAATGCAAGATTAAACAAATATTTCTTAAATTGGGTTTGTAGGATCCGATTCTGTCCCGAATCTTCCAGACACCCGACAATACAAGAGTTTGTGAATTTGTGTGAAAGAAATCACTGCTGACCTGTCAGAGTTATCAATTTGACATTCATAATAAAGACACAATAAGGACACAGGACATTCTGGTACCAATCACTCGAGGGGGGAACGAGGAGAAGCGTTTTGATTCAGTTCTCATTTATTTCTCATTGGGAGTCTAAAACATGGGTGTGTCCAACCTAAAGAGTGAGGGCTGTTAAAGACACACACTGAACTTGTTTGACTATGTGTGTGTATGTGAGTGAAAATTACGTACACGTGTGCAATCATTACAAAAACACCGAGTCACTTGCAACTACTGCTTACAGCTCCATCCACGTCCGACCATGCTCTTGTTTTGTCTTATTATCTTATCTCTTTTCAACCAAATTCTCAGAAAGGTGGTTGTGTCCCCTAACTGTTACATAGTGCACTAAGCATTCTTTATTATCAGTATGAGCATCTATTTATTAAGAGCATAAGTATATCGTTATTCAGAGCAGAAGCATTTCTTCATTAAAAACATAAACATTCTTCATTGTGAGCATATTCAATTCATCATTATTTATATGCAAACGTATGATATCTAAAAAACACAATTATTCCTTCACTACCTTAGTGGGAGACCTGACGCAGAGGCATGGGATGCCCTTTTGCAGCGTGTTAAATACATGAATGTGACTTTCGTAGCTCACGTGTAGCGTTTTAAATGCTTCTCCTGGTGCTCCATATTCCTATTTTTTGCCAGTGCCATCGGTGGATTGCAGATGAAACAAAATGAATGAGAATAATATTAAAAAAGAAAGTTATACCGCGACAGCTCTGATCGCAAGCTGCAATTGACCGCTAATAACTTTCGATGACGGAAGTCATGAAGCATTGTAGGTTAAAGTTGACCTGTTATTTTTTGAAATACTTTTTTGTGAAAGTGAAACTGATAGGATTCTTGGGGTGCAGTGTACAACAACACAAACATATATAATATTCATAACATGCACACAGACACACAAATCCATTTTTTTTCTCCTATGAGCCCCGAAACCCCTTGCGATGGAGTGGGACCAGGCCGTGGGCTACCGGTCATCACGATCGACTGGTTGGGCACCCTTGATGTAACATAATTTTTGCATAACTATCGCATAAAGAACAAAACAACTTCACTTTCAGTTTAATTAATGTAATGCCTGTTCAACTATGCACAGCATTTTAGTTCTCCTGCTTACACTCTACTCCACTACAATGCACGAATTGACCCGTAATTGAACAGTAAACATCAACAACGACCGATAAATAAACCCCACCAATAAGTAAACCTCCAAGACAAACACCCGGAAATATATAGTGATGTCACCAGTGGGCCCTGGCTAGGAGATCGCGTTCTCCAGATTGCGTCCTCCAGCGAAATCCTAGTGGAGTGGTGTACTCACCCCACTCCACGGGTTACCGTCTGTTTGCAGTGGCCGCTTCCACCTTGTGGGGAAAGCAGGAATTGTGGAGCCAAACCGACTCGAGAGACAGAAAAGAAAAAAATAATCCCACGTTGTCCTCAATGAGCACCGTGTTCTTTCCTCCCATGATGTCCTCAGTGACAGGGAATTGCGATCGATGAGTTCAGCTCTGTCCTCAATTGTCGGATTGAATAATCAAGAAAGTTTAAAAAATGGGTCCAATGTGACCACTCGTCACAGTCTACTTAGTGCGAGGAAAAACCAGTTCAAAAACACGAAGTTGTAACGGCGAGAGAGCACATGTCCTCCATGCACAAGCGACCGGTGGCTAACAAACATTTCCTCTCTCTCTACCACGCCCACTCGCCCACTCCTTTACCAGTCGTGGCCAATTATCCCCACCTGTGCTATTCCCCTGCCGGAACGGCGGAATTACCTACGAGGCGCACATAAAATAACTTAGGAGCTACATTAATAACTCACAATTTCACTCCAAATCACGAAATCCGTTGAATTTTTCATCCTCTGTGTCACTTCTGAATAACTCCACCAACTCCAGAGGAAGTCAAAGTGGAACATTCTCTTCTGCATGGCTGTCATGACTCAGAATCATTTTCAGTTCCAATAATTCATCACAGAGAAAGTCCTCACCTGGCTTTACTCATATCTCATAGACAGGAAACCATTCATCTCAACAACTCCTCTTCCTACACTGCCCCACTGTCCCAAGGTGTCCCCCAAGGTTCTGTGCTTGGTCCTCTTCTCTTCATTCTCGACCTTCTACCCCACAGCCAAATCATACTTCACCATGGTCTCTGCTTCCACTGCTACACTGATGACGCTCAGTTGTATATCTCCACCAAATCTTTCACCCCAACAACTCACTCCACACTGTCTAACGGTCTTTCTGAAATTAAATCCTGGATGCAAACGTTCTCATTCTCAACTGCACTAAATCTCAACTACTCAAAATCGGTCCTAACTCCCTCACCCAAACAGCCTACAACTTTAACCTCACTATCAACAACTCCACCCTGTACCCTTTCCTCTCACTGTCAGGACCTTGGTGTCCTTTTTCATAATAATCTCCCGCCTTTACTATTGCAATAGCGGCCTCTACTGTACAATCTCCAAACTCCTCAATAAACTACAGTACATCCAGAATGCCGCCGCCCGCCTTCTCACCCACACCCACACCCGTGATCACATCCTGAAAAACCTCCCCGTTCCCCAGTTAAACTCCTTCACCTATAAAGCCCTTCACAATCAGGCACCCTCCTACCTCTCCGACCTTCTTCACCCATACACTCCTTCCCGCAACCTCCGCTCCTCAAATGCAAACCTCTTTGCCATCCCCTTGTTCAGTCTCAAAACTTGGGGGATCCTATTGTGTGCAATTTACAGCACAACACAGCACAGCATCAAATTGCAATAATGCTAGGCTAATAAACTCAGCCGATATAGCTTACTGTTCTTCCAATCCCGATGGGTCTTGCCCTCACAGCATGTCCGGCTGTTCAGGCACATTTCTGCAACCTGAGCATCTGGCTTGGACATGTATGGTCCAACAACCTCCTCTTCCCCCAACTCTTCAAACACCTGGATTCCCTCAGATAAGTTTTAAAATGTCACTTTCCGAATCGATTTATGACTGGCTTTGTACAGTTTCAATGCTGAGCCCCAATTTTGTCTTAAAGTAACGTCACATTTCCGGGTTTGACACTTTTAACAGGATCTCACTTTGGAAAATTTACAAAAGAGACATTTTTTGTAATGCTTTATTGATGTCTTTTGTTTAATTACTTCACTTGTGACATAAAGATATTCCTTTTGGGCTTTTCTAAAATTCCTTCACAGTCGACATTTAGCCATTCAGAGTTAAAATATTTGACACCATAACTTTGACCTTGCTCCAGAGGAATTTTGCACCCACTGGAGTAGAAGCTCCAGCTAATGTGTGGATGCAGGCAGTGGTAGATGTCGCTAATCGTTCGAGAGGCCTGTCAAATCTTGCCTACTGATGGACAAAAATATCCCCAACCGGCACTCTATTTAAAACGGTTAAGACTTCCCATTTCCCTATACCACAGTAGAGGACGAAAGTCGCTTAAGCCAGTGTCACGGAAGATACATCTAGGTTCTCATTACCAAAGTTCTTGAGTGCCAGTCCAAGCTTACTTCAGTTGACTCTTATATTGAACAACCATTAGCAGAAATAAGGGTGGCCAAGTAGTCCAGTGGTTAACCTCACAGTGCAGAGGTACTGGGTTCAATTCCGGCTGCAGCCTCCCTGTGTGGAGTTTGCATGTTCTCTCCGGATACTCCGGTTTCCTCCCACATTCCAAAAACATGCATGGCAGGCTGACTGAAGACTCTAAATTGTCCCTAGGTGTGTGGTTGTTCGGCTGTTGTGCACTGCGGTTGGCTGGCAAACCGTTCAGGGTGTCCCCCGCCTACTGCCTGAAGATAGCTGGGATAGGCTCCAGCACTCCCCGCGACCCTTGTGAGGATAAAGTGGATCCGAATTTTTGGATTGGATTGGATTGGATTGGACACAACTTTTTTGTGAAATGTGCTGTATGTGTAACATACAGCACAGATGAAATTTCTTCCCTCTCAAGACAACATAAAACAAGAGGAGCCGCTGCGGGTGTCCACGCTGCCATCAAAATGGATGGATGGATGGATAGCAGAAATAAGAAATCAATCTGAAAACACAGTTTTAACAGTAGCTCCTTCTCTAAATGATTTCTTGTATGTGTTCAGACCCTAGATACATGTAGCTGTCTTTGTTATGACCGCAAGGACGAGTTTCTAAATTTAGATCCAAAGTAAGGATTCTGTTGGGCAGGTCTGATGGAATGGCAATCACTGTCAATTAATTAAAAATCTGATTAAATTTTGCATGTGAGTAGGTGCTCCGAAGCTGTTGGCCTTCGAATGAGACAGACCTAACTACCGTATTGGCCCGAATATAAGACGGTGTTTTTTGCATTGAAATAAGATTGAAAAAGTGGGGCTCGTCTTATATTTGGGGTCTAGATATTATACCCATTCACAACGCTAGATGGGGCCAGATATCAGTGAAGCGAATGCTGAACTTGACTCCCCAGGCCAAAGCGAACCCATGTCACGAAGAATAAAAATAAAAATAGCAGTAGCACGAAGAAGAAAAATAAAAAATGTTGGATATCAAATGCCCTGAACGGCAGTGAGGATGACGTGCTGTGGGAGGAACCAGCGGAGCCAGAGGATGGGACGGACGACAGTGACACTGAGCACAGCGAGGCAGAGGATGTTTGTAAGGAGTAATGTTCTGTCATGACAGATCTCAGCTACTCTCAACTTTAACCAGTTTGCATTATTTTATTGCAATTTATATATAAACATTTATAATGTTTTTCCTTATACAAATTTGTTTCAAGACTATAAGATAAGATAAGATAAGATAAGAAAACCTTTATTAGTCTCGCAATGGAGAAATTCCCAATTCACAGCAGCAAAGTTATGAATGGAAGAAGTAGAACAACAAAATATAGGAGCTGCTGGAAAGGCAGCCACTCACGCGGCGCCATCTTGAAGTCAAAATAACAAAAATAACACAACACAACACATAGGACACAGACAGTCGTGCAATCTTCACCACTTTCCTGCATACACTTTGTTGTCTGAAGCAGTTATAGATGAAAGAGGAGAGGATCAAAGTGTCCTTTTACCAGTGGATCAGAGACGTCATGCTGAAAATGTGCACGTCTGCTACAAGCTAAGTTTTGAAAGCAAACACGAAGCTGTAGCGTCCATTGACAAAAAGAGATTAGTTCACTACTCCTGTCCCACGTAATCCGCTTCAACTCCAAGCCGCGACTCCCGGTTCCACATCCGCATTGGCGCTCTGCGCTAACGCTCCTTTCTTCTCATCGTCGGCTCCTCAAGCCTTGCATCCATCCAGCCGCAGACCGTTCAACAGCACCGATCTCTCCGCTGAACAAAGCGGGGCTGTGAAAATGCTGCCCATTACAGGCGCAAGACACAAGCGCCCCCGGAGCTGTCCAGCAACGACAGTCAAATGGCGCCGACATTCCTCCCAATCAAAAACAGTGCTGGCATACCCATGCTGCCGAGAGGGCAAAACCACCAAGCACCGATTCTCCTCCTTGATGAATGTCGTGGCCAAAAAAATGCTGAAAACAGTCCACATCAGGTCCACACGACGTAACAACAAACACAAAGTGACAAAACAAACAGAAAAACAACAAAAAAAGCAAGGCTCATGAGAGCACTTGCAGATGGCTGCCTACTCGGGCGCCATCTTGGACTTCTCTTTTTATAGTTACCGTTAGACTTCATTTTGATGGTTAATGCAGTTATTACAATTTTGTTGTTTTATAATAGATTGCTTTATTTACATTTCAAAAACCAGAAGCCATTCATTTACGAATGTGATTGCACTTAAGTTTACATATTTAAATGTTCAGATATTAAGATTTAAATGAGGCAAAATAACATGCTTTTTCTCTCAAATATATTCTTGTAATCATTTGTTTCAGATGTACTGTAATTATTTTCTGTATAAAAAATTATTTGGTGTTCAAAAAGTCTTTTTTCAAACTTGAGTCTTGGGGGTCGTCTTATAATCAGGGCCGTCTTATATTTGGGCCAATACGGTATTTAGCATGGAGGTAGTGCTAACACATACAGTAGCCATATCAAATTCGCGCTGGGCGCATTAACATTAAACTTTCATGTCAAGGCGCGGGCCTCAAACTAACATTCTGCGGGCTGCATTTGACCCACGGATCACGAGTTTGAGACCCGTGCTCTTGTGTCTAATTATGAAATTACCATTATTTAAAGGGCTAACTGAACTGTGGTTCTCTCTAGTAGTTAAAATTACTATTCTAATGCCCTGGTGGGTTCTCTCTCGTGGTCGAAACTAACAAAGTTTGAAAGGGTCTAAATCAAGGATGGTGAACTGTCATGTTTAAATTTGAGAATTTCAATTGTTTATTCCAATTGTCAAGCAATTTCTTGAGCCAGTTGTCATGGAGCTGAATTTAATTCAACACTATACCTTTCATCAATTCATTAGACATGGCGATTCTGTTCGATCATGAGTGCTCATTTTCACCCTACAGTCCTTTTTGTGGCAAATGAAGATCCAAATCTCGCATTCAAGTATTTTTGTCACTTTTCACTTCACTCTACAATAAATATTGTCCATCAAGAAGAGTGACCAGGAAGCACCAAGTCTTGAATGACACAGGTCATTGAGAATGCATGTAAAAAGAAAAGTTTTCAATTTAGGAAAAAAAGATGATGAACTTAATTATAAGAAATAAACTGGTGGCACGATGGCTTGACTGGTTAGCAAATCCACCTCACAGTGCAGAGGTCCTGGGTCCAGACTTCCTGTGTGGAGTTTGCATGTTCTCCCCGGGCCTACGTGGGTTTTCTCCGGGTACTCTGGTTTCCTCCCACATTCCAAAAATATGCATAGCAGGCTGATTGACCACTCAAAACAGAAAGCCCTGCACCCCATCGTGCTGAGATGGGCAGAGGGTACACAGAGGTGGAGGGAGGATGAGGACCAGAGGGAACGAGAGGGAACGGAATTTTGAAGATCAGACAGATAGGTGGGGGGGGGGCGAGGTGATGGATGCCTTTAAATGTATAGAGAAGGATTTTGAAGTTGATTCTCAGTTTGACAGAGAGCCAGTGGAGCTGTTGGAGGATGGGTGTGATGTGATGAAAGGAGGGGGTTCGGGTGATGATCCGGGCTGAAGAATTCTGTACCAGTTGAAAATTATGGAGGAATTTGTGATGGGCACCGAAAAGAAGTGAATTGCAACAATCAATACGGAAGGTGACTAGACTGTGAACAAGGATAGCAGCGGTGTGAGGTTTTTTCAGGATTGGGGTGACAGCTGCAGTTTTGAAGGGGACAGGAACAATTCCAGTGGAAAATGGAGAATGAATCATGACTGAGATGAAGGGAAGCAGCGAGGGTAAGCAGGATTTCAACAGTACTGCGGGGAGGGGGTCTAATTGACGAAAAAAGTCTTGGATTTGACAATGAAGTCTGAGATGAGTGAGGGATGGGGGAGTTTAAAAGAGGATAATGGTTGACAAGGGGTGGGGAGGTCAGAGGAGTGGAGGGGTACAGAGGAGCCCAGGTGCTGGTGGATTTTATTGACTTGCTCACTGAAAAATAGGAGCGGAGCGTTGCAGGTGTCAGATGAATGAAGTAAAAAAGACAGAGAGGGATTTGACAGGAGCGAGCCTTATTGAGAATGTTGGTGAGACCAGAGTTTTATCGGGAAACCAAACCATCAGGAGAGGAATCTGAGTCTGCAGTCAGGGCGGCGATGCATGAAGCAAGAGAGTCATTGTTAATGTCTGTAATCTTATCGTAAGAGATGATACAAGGTGATTTGGTGATAGAGAGCCAGAGGGTAAGATTAAATAAAATGAGGAAGTGGTCCCTTATCGGAAGTTCATCAGCAGTACAGTTGGAGGGTGTAAGACCAGAGCAGAAAATTAGATCCAGCGTGTGACCTTTAATGTGTGTGGGGAAGTCTGCAAACTGATGGAAACGAAAACTGTCAAGTGAAGAAACAAAGTCCATGGTAAGAGGAAGGGCAGTATTGTCCATGTGTATGGTGAAATTCCCCAGTATAATTATATTTGTTGAGAGAGAGGAGAGATGGGTGAAGATAGCAGACAATTCATTTAAAAAGTCACGATGAGGTTTGAGGGCATGGTAGACTGTGGCAATGATCATGGGAGTGGGTCCGGATATTTGACAGGCAAGGCATTCAAATGAGGAGTATGGAGGGAGAAAGACTGGAAGGACTTCCCACTTCTCGCAGTATAATATCGCGAGACCACCTCCGTGACCCGAGCCGCGGGGTTTGGATAAGTAAACAAATCCCGGCGGAGTAGAGTCATTGAGCTGGGAAAAGTCGCCAGGACTTTGCCAAGTCTCATTCAAACAAAGGAAATCAAGCATATGGTCATTGAGGATATTCTGGATAAGATAACCCTTCCCAGTAAGCGAACGGATGATGAGTAGCACGAAGTTGATACCGGCAATATCGCTGTTGGGAGGACCATTAGCCGACCAAGCCAGGCCGGCTAACACACTATGGTCCACGGACCGGCTAGTGTTTCTGGTTGGCCGGCGGGAGGATGACCAAAAGGAGGTGATGCCTTTGGAGCCATCGAGGTGGAAGCTCCAAGGAGACCCACGGTGGATGTATTTCCAGGGAGGCAGGACGGTGATGTCCGGGAAGTGGTGTAGAGAGAGGCCAGAGCTGGAATTGAACCCGGTACCTCTGCACTGTGAGGTTGACGCGGTAACCACTGGTGCACTGGGCCACACTTTTAGTGTAGAAGTGCAAAATATAAAGAGGCACAATTCATACTTGGGGGAGATTTTATTGATATTACTGATGACCTTATTCATCGATGATCAATAAAAACATGCCAACACAAAAGATTTAAGAGCACTGCTTTCATTAGCGAACAACTCAGTCATAGTCATATGGAGATTCCATATATATGTATTCCAAAGCCCTGTTCACACGGCACACATTTGGTCCGACGCTGCACCGAAATATTTTGTTGCGATATATTTCACACCGGAGCAAATTTTGTGGAGCGGTCACACGTGCAAAGCCGCTGAGCGTGACAGCTCTGGCGCAGCGTCGGAGCAGCTCCACTTGCGGTCACACGTGCAGTTTCTGCTGCGGACCAAAACGACAAGATTAAGGAAGTAAAACAGGTTCGGGTCGGGCTTCTCTCTCGCGGACTTTTATTTATTTTTCTTTTAATAAATATTATGGCGGACACTATTCTGTCCTTGTTCAGAATAGATCCACTTGTCGGCAGTCGTGGAATAAAGACGTGTTTACAGTCAATCGTGTGTGCTCCTTATGACTGCCACAATATATGTTTTAAAAAATGTATACTCAAAAACAATGTGCGGATACTAAACTAAGGAATACTTGTTTTAAAACAAACAATTTGGATAAAA
>NW_017805917.1:397016-398923 GCF_001891065.2 Hippocampus comes | reverse complement strand
CCGGGGTCGGATTCCGTGCGTCTGGTAGCGAGCGTAGCGAGGCCACTCCCCTGCAAGCGAGCATTTGCCCTGGAGCAAATTTAGCCCAGCTGCGTTCACACGTGCACATTTGTTCCGGCGTAGCGTCGCAAACGAACATTTGCTCTGGAGCAAATTTTTAAACCACCTCGCTGAGGTGGATCAAATTTGGTTCGGTATAAGCTCTTTAGTGGAGCTACGACTGGATCTGTTTCGGCGCAGCGTCGGACCAAACGTTGCCGTGTGAACGGGGCTCAAGAGAACGAATTAACTTTTAATTGGTTTCACCATCGTGTTTGCAATTTATTTTGGAATCTGATCATGAAGTTATCACTATTAAATTAACATTGTTTATAAAAATAATGAATTATGTGGTTTCTGGAAACTGTCAATAATGACCTGTTGAATGATGAAGTATTTTGTAATATGGTCAACAAACCTGCCGTGCAGATACAGTACTCCAGAATATTGAAATGAATCCAATGCAAAGATGGCAATACTTGAAATTCAAAGTTAGAGAAATAGTAATGGGACGAAATAAAGAAATTAAAAAAGCTATTTTAACGAAAGAAATCAATGCAATGAATACACAAAATTTTTTTCATTGGAAAAAAGATGAGAACGTTTAAAGAGGAAATTATATTAACATGTCTGTAAAGAAGCTTTTATAAGGCCAAGAGCAAAATGAATGGAATTAGATGAGAAAAACTCGTTATTTTCTGCTCTGGAGAAACGTAATCGAAAAAGAAGTAATTCTTGTCAGGTTCATTGCTCAAATAACAATTATGCAATTACACTAAAGATGAGAGAAGACGTCTGTATGTTGTTTTCGCTTGCAAGGCGAATAGAAGAGGACTGCGCACATACAATTCCCACCGCTATTCAAAGCAGGCTCTCCTAAACCCTCTCTTTTTATTCATATTGGTATCAGGTATGTCATGAAAGTACACACACGATCCAGCAATATCAGAGATAGACATTTCAGCACAGTCAGTCTAGCAGAATAAGCACTTTTCTCTTGGGTCTTCGAAGCTTCGGTGACCAGCTGGGAGCCAGGTGACATTTCTCTGCCAATTCTGCAAACATTTCTTCACACCAAACCAAGCAAACGCTCCACAGGAATCATTAAATGTAAAATAAAGCATAATAATAAATATTTTACCAACAATTATTCCTTCAATGTTTCAGCCCTTAAAAATGAATGATAACATAACCACCAATTATTTAGGTATTTCCAAATATGTTGGAGATGTTTACACTCAGTTGAAAAATCTAATTGTAGCATCAGTGATTTAATGTGGTGGACCAGGTGGGTGTCCAGGTGGACCTGGCGGATGTCCAGGTGGACCAGGTGGTTTCCCAGGCGGGCCAGGTGGGTGTCCGGGTGGACCAGGTGGGTGTCCGGGTGGACCCGATGGTTTCCCTGGTGGACCTGGTGGGTGTCCGGGTGGACCTGGTGGGTGCCCGGGTGGACCAGGTGGGTGTCCGGGTGGACCTGGCGGTTTCCCAGGTGGACCAGGTGGGTGTCCAGGTGGACCTGGAGGTTTCCCAGGTGGACCAGGTGGGTGTCCGGGTGGACCTGGCGGTTTCCCAGGTGGACCAGGTGGGTGTCCGGGTGGACCTGGCGGTTTCCCAGGTGGACCGGGTGGGTGTCCGGGTGGACCTGGTGGGTGTCCGGGTGGACCAGGTGGTTTCCCAGGTGGACCTGGTGGGTGTCCGGGTGGACCTGGTGGGTGTCCGGGTGGACCTGGTGGGTGTCCGGGTGGACCTGGTGGGTGTCCGGGTGGACCTGGTGGGTGTCCGGGTGGACCTGGTGGGTGTCCGGGTGGACCAGGTGGGTATCCAGGTGGACCAGGTGGGTGTCCAGGTGGACCAGGTGGTTTCCCAGG
>NW_017805917.1:385071-395579 GCF_001891065.2 Hippocampus comes | reverse complement strand
CCGGGTGGACCTGGTGGGTGTCCGGGCGGACCTGGTGGTTTCCCGGGTGGACCTGGTGGGTGTCTGGGTGGACCAGGTGGGTATCCGGGTGGACCAGGTGGGTGTCCGGGTGGACCAGGTGGCTTCCCAGGTGGACCAGGTGGGTGTCCGGGTGGACCAGGTGGTTTCCCAGGTGGACCTGGTGGGTGTCCGGGTGGACTAGGTGGTTTCCCAGGTGGACCTGGTGGGTGTCCGGGTGGACCTGGTGGTTTCCCAGGTGGTCCAGGTGGTTTCCCAGGTGGACCTGGTGGGTGTCCGGGTGGACCAGGTGGTTTCCCAGGCGGGCCTGGTGGTTTCCCGGGTGGTTTCCCAGGTGGACCAGGTGGTTTCCCAGGCAGACCTGGTGGTTTCCCAGGTGGTCCAGGTGGTTTCCCAGGTGGACCTGGTAGACCAGGTAGGTGTCCGGGTGGAACAGGTGGGTGCACGGGTGGACTATACTCATCTGGAGTAAAACCTGCTCTGGATGGCACTTGTCTCTTGACCTTGGCAGAAAGACAGCTGGTCCCTGTCATAAAGAGTTATATTCACGTATTTGTTCCATGGTGACTTCACTTACTCTGTCACTTACTAGTTGAGAATTTCATGACTTACCTAACACCACAAGGGCAACAATGAACAGCTTGAGAATGTTCATTGTGGCTGATGATACCCTAAAAGACAGTGAAAAGGGAGGGAAAATGAAAGTCCCTCGGGTGAACATGAGCTGCTTGGACACTGTCACTTTGTTGAGGCCCAGGTTCCATGCCCTGCCACAAGGCACCTGGACTGCGAAAGGGAAAAATAGTCATAACTCCCTGCTCATCTTAATGTCGCCATTGGACAGATTTTGTTTTTTCTGTCATTGACCAACATGGTGCCAGCATCAAACATGCACTTCAAAGTCCACAGTCACACAGAGAGTCGCCGTGCAAAAGCTTTTGACTTCATAAACCATTTGTCAACAAAGTGCTGCATTGTAGAACACAGTGGACGCCCTGCATTTTCACAGTTCCTCACTTATTTGGAGATTATTTTTTGAACTTTTAAATATTTTTTTGTGGGACCATCCCACGTTTTTTGGGGAAAATGCTATTTGTTCGTATATCACCAATTTTTCAAGAATGTTTTGGGTTAACCAGTGGCCAAAATTCAAGTTGATTCTACCTTTCTCGCTATTTCCATCTCATCAGCAGGAGATCATACCAAAAGTTTCAGAAATTTACCCTCTTCTCACAAAATCTGGAGAAAGATAGATCACACTCACACCGAAGGACAAACTCATCAAGAAGAACAGAAACTTTCATGGTCATATTTTCGCTTCTGTGACTCTAACATCGGAACCGTGGTTCCTTTCTGTGACAGCATTTTGAAATGGCCTTTGAAATAAGCAAAAGAATTGATGTTATTGAAAAACAAGTGCTGTGAGTGGCACCTAAAAGAAACAAAAAAAATATTCAATGCCACAAACGTCTTATGTTGTTTTTTAGATTCCAAAAGCTTTATTTAACACTGTTAATTTGTGAAGAGTGTCTCATAAGTACTTCACACATTAAAATATAATTCAAATATAATTTGGCATTTAAAAATCATGTGTGTGTGTGTGTGTGTGTGTGTGTTTAATTTAATACAGTTTAAAAAAATCTTTTTCTTCCATTGTCTTAGTAAGTCTAGTCAGCTTTTATTTTGTCACTTTGTTTTAAATGTTTTCAGTTCTTTTATTTTCAAATTCTTTTCAATGTTGTACTTGTAACTCTGTGCTGTGACAGTGAAGTTGTATTTCCCATCATTCCAAAAGTATTAAAAGCATTTTTAATGCAGCATTATGGCAATTTGAAATCTTTATTACAAATTGAAAACTACAATTTGTTTTCATGTCCAAATATGGTTTACATGAAGGAAAAACTTTCATGTTAAACCGGGATCCTTTTTTAGCTGATGTAATTAATCCAACTTAATTATTATTTGGAATTACGACATCCAAACACAACAGGTTTGCTTTTATTTTACAAACATGACTTGAAGGTAACATTTTTCGGTTGCAGCAATTGGAAGATTTTTTTTTAATTGTTTCAAGCGTTCAGTAGTTAAATTTATTGAGTGTTTACCTCTGCGAGAGGCTGGCAATGAAATTCAGCGTGGACCCCGCCTACTGTCTGAGGACAGCTCTGATAGGCTCCAGCACGCCCGCAACCCTCGTGGGGATAAGCGGATGGATGGAGTCTTTTCCTTTTTTAGTGGACACACTGCAAACTCCACCTGCTCCACACTGCACACACACAATCTTGATTCTTTTACCACTTCACTGAAAAATGTATTATGAAAAATGAAATATGTTGAGAGCACGTTTTTTGCACGAATGCACAGGTTTTGTCCAGATTTAAAATGGCGTTTTTGTCATTCATCTGGTTTGGAAGTGTGTTGTCCAATGTGACCTGAGTCAAAATGCATATTTTTCCCTTAATTGTACAAAGCGCAACACCAAACATGTCCAACATTAATGTTGTGTTCCCTGAAAACACTTCAAGATGGCGATAGTACTCACCACGCACACTCAAGTTTGCTCTTGGAGACCCACTCAGGCTTTGCGTTGTCGTCAGTCTTGAGACACGGTTGTCTCTTCTGTCTCCTCACAGTTGTTTACAGAGGGCTTAAATCACCTGTCTGGCTGCCATGAAGGAGGGGCCTTGTTAATTAGGCTGGGTCATTTAATTGATTTTCTTTTGTTGCCGCACAATCACAGTAGGTGGTTTCTATTTGGTCGGTATTGCCAAGCGGTATTTCTTCTTCATTTGCCAAGTTGTAATTGATCAGTTAGTTGCGTCACTTTGAAGTGAATTCAACACATTAAAGGTCACTGCCACTGGAATGTTATGTGCAGGTACGTGGAGTCCTAAAACGTCTTCAAACAGCTGTTTAAAAAAAAAAAAAAAAGATTATCCAGCAGGAGCTGGGTGGTGTACCTGATGAAGGCTATTGTGGCTTTGCAAACTGGACAAACGGGTTTGTCTTCTCTTTGTCAGGAAGTACCAATCACGATACCTTGGCTTATTACCTGAAATAATAATGTGTTGTGGTCGAAATTATCCAATTTCACAAAATCATGTTGTCAATTCTTTATGATATACAGTTGGAATGAGAACACAGCTATTCACTTGTACGTATTTCCTTATGTTGCACCCATAATGTCAGTTTAAAAATCTAAAACAGCAAACAAAATTTTCACGAAGTATAGAGAGTCAGTGAGAATTGAAAGATATTACGTTGTCAGATAGAATTGATAAAATGACAATTGTGCAAATGCTCCCAAGAGTCTGAAAGCAATGCGGTAGTCAAGATCAACAACTGTGGCGAATAACGCAAATAACGCAGCGTGACAAAGTTACAACAATGAATACGGCAGCAACACACAGCTTTGAAAAAACTGGCAGAAAGGGCCAAATATCCCTCAGGAATTAAAAGTCACCTGTTTCGGAAGTTAATGGCAAGAGGGATTAAGATGTTGGAATGTATGCAGGTTCTAGTGTGCAGAGTTGGATTGTGTCTCCCCGAAGGAAGGAGGTGGAAAAGGTGTAGTGAACAGGTTGAGGAGGCTCCAAGAGAAACTGTGCATTCCTTTGTTTTATTTCATGTTATGTCCAAGCGGCCAGAACTCCCATCACGTTCATCCGATGGACTTTCTCTCGATGTACATTAACAGTCTCTTTTCACTGTCTTTTTGGACATCATCAGCCACAATGAGCATTCTTAAGATGTTTGGTAAGTCATCACACTCTCAACGACCAAGTAACCCAGTAAAGCAATTGAGAACAGTTTCTCATTAACAATGCCGACCTGGATGGAATGTCAGGTTCAGAGTCTTGCCCAAGGGCACTTTGACAGCCCACAGTCAGAGAGTTGCGATTCCAGTCTTTCTGTCACTGGAGAACCCGCTCTATAAACTAAGACCTGTCTTAGTTCTTGCAGCATGCCAGTCCTCTTGAGTGGGTACCGGTGATCTTCTCGGCAGTCCTAACTACATCTGAACAATTTCTCATTTTCCGAAACTATGATTTCAGACGTATTCAGGTGCAGTGGCCCTGTGATTAGCGCATTGACCTCACAGTGCAGAGGTACCGGGTTCGATTCCAGCTCAGGCCTTCTTGTGTGGAGTTTGCATGTTCGCCCCGTGCCTGCGTGGGTTTTCTCCGGGTACTACAATTTCCTCCCACATTCCAAAAACATGTGTGGCAGGCTGATTGAACACTCAAAATTGTCCCAAGGTGTGATTGTGAGCGTGGATGGATGTTTCTTTATGTGTGCCCTGCGATTGGCTGGCAACAGTTTCAGGGTGTCCCCCGCCTACTGCCCGAAGATAGCTGGGAGAGGCTCTAGCAAGCCCCGCAACACTTGTGAAGATAAAGCGGTTCAGAAAATGGATGGATAGAGGTTCAGGAGCTCATCAAAGCTGTTTTTCTCAACACTCTTATCTACCTGAGCTTACCAATCAGAAGCAGCATGATACTCGTGGAGGGGTCATAATCAACTCCACAACATCTGTAACCAGTCACGCTTTTAACTCTTCCAGTTACCTCCCAACTTGGAATTGAGACATGCTGTCGGCTTGGGAGCGGAGAACATTAATCTCTGAACAAAAAGTAGGACTAGATGGCATCTACTATACATGGGGGTGGGGGTGGATTCCACTTCAACATGTGCAAAAATTACTGAGAAAAAAAAAGGAACAAAACATTTCGGGGGCATCAAAACTGGCCTTTTCACCCCAGGCATCCACTGTGCTTTGCATGCCACTGCAAAAGCGATGAAATCACCATATCTGATTTATGGACCATTAACTATTTCACAGATTTGTCTATATTTACACTTGGACATCTTCTGCACAATTTTAGAAGGACTAATTGAAAGAATAAGGTTATTTTTGCTCTTGATTGTTTCCAAGTTGCTTGAAATAAAACCGGAAACTCGTTTCTCGCTTTGCCTTTCAAACGCAAATGCTAATGTGCTTCCGGGTGTGCGGTCTATTTGATCATTTCCAGAAATAATTCAGCCCTCGTCGTAATTGTTTAGTGCAGTCAGATTTTGTTCTCCTTCCTTACATCCAAAGTAGTACATGTGCAGAAGGTGGTGGTTCTGGTGGACTGAGTGGCCCCTTCACTATTGCTCTGGGTCTATTGGTAGCTTTCAATGCTTTTCATCAATTTTGGAGAGATGTTCAGTTCTTATTAATTTCACTGTTGTGCCATATTTTTTCCAGTTGATGATTTCTGTCTTGACTGTGTTCCAGAGTATATTTCATGCCTTGGAAATTATTTTATAACCTTCTCCTGACTGAACCCTTTGAACAAACAAGATGTTGTGTTGGAGGCTCTTGCCAGCTTCTGCAGTCAGATGAGACAGGAAAAATGACAGGGGAATTGTATTGGAACAACTAAACTTCATTTGGGGTAACTCAGAGGCACTCCAAATGGAGGCAGGTGTGTGCCGACTCCCAGTTAACATTCCAGTTATGAGGGTGTGCACACTTGTGCAATCACATTACCTCATTATTTTAACCTGCTTTTTTCAAAGATTTCGTTTTTATTCAGCTGAGTTCTAAAGGCTATAGGTCACATTAATGCTGGAAACAGTTTCCATATAATTTTATGTTAGGCTCACTTATTCTCAGACCTCCCGATCCTCGCTTGGTTCTTGGCATGCTGGAGCCTATCCCAGCTGTCTTAAGGTATCCTGGTCTCCATCCATCCATTCATTTTCCAATCTGCTCATCCTCAGAAATGTCATGGGCGCCTTGCAGCCTATCTCAGCTGTCTTTGGGCAGTAGGCAGGGTTTACCCTGAACTGGGTGCCAGTTAATCGCAGAAAACTACACAAATTGGAATTAGGATGAAATATCTAATGCTGCCCAATTACAAAAGGTAGAGAAACACATTTTAAGATGTTATTATATCAGATTTTCTGAGACAAAAATTTGAACGAACTGTTTTTTTGGAAGATAGAAATCTTAGAACATGTATATTTTGATCATACATAAACCAAAATATTTTGGGAGTAATTTCAACATTGGATATCTGTCAGGTTCATCAATTAGACATTCACAAATAAAACACTAGGGGGAGACAGGAGACTCAATTCTGGTAACAGAGGGGAACGAGGAGAAGCGTTTGGTTTCAGTTCTCTGCACGTCACCCAAGGATCTCCCCACTCGCCCCCTCATTTATTGGGAATCTAATACATGGGTGTGTCCAACCTAAAGGATGAGAGCTGTTGAAGACACACTGAACTTGTTTGACTATGTGTGTGTATGTGAGTGTAAATTACGTACATGTGTGCAATCATTATAAAAACATCAAGTTGCAGCTGGTGTTGGCAGCTCCATCCACGTCCGACCTTGCTCTTGTTTTGTCTTAATACTTGTCTTAATACTTTGTCTTAATACTTAATACTCTTTCCAACCACTTTCTCGGAAAGGTGGTTGCGTCCCTCAACTGCCACACAGTGCACTATGCATTCTTATATTATAAATGTGAGCATATCTTCATTAAAAGCATTATATTTTTATTAAAAGCAGAAGCGTTCTTCATTGCAAACATAATCAATTTATCATTGCAGGCATAAGCGTTCTTCATTGCAAGCATAATCAATTTATCATGAATAATTGCAAATGTATGATAACTAAAATCAATGAACCAAACATTCCCTCCTGTTCATCCTACATTTCCTCATATCAGCACACAGAACCTTCCTGTTGGACTTTATTCAGTGGAGTCATGATGTATTTTCAAACATAGTTACAGCCAGGGGCTGAAAAGAAAGAGGTTATCACCAGATCAAAAATTAATCTGAAAAAGAACCCAGGAAAAGATGGTAAAAAGTCATCCATGACATCTTGATATTGAAATGAAATCAAGTCTCCATAAGCCGAGCCGTTTTCCACATAAGCATCACTGCCATCCAAAAGTAACAGCAAAGGGTACATTCCATTTACTTGTGGGCGCAATAGCCGTAGTAATAAATTGGATAAGCAGAGCTTTTGATACAGGTCATGCAGCAACATCCACACAATGTCAAGATAACTGAAAAAAGTGTAAGAGAGACATGGAACACCAATTTTTTACGTGACAAAGGTCTTATTCCACTAATCTGACGAGAAGGGCGTGGTCATGCCGGAATGATCCAGTTCAGTGTGCGGGGCCCTCAGGGCGCAGTTGAACGGCACTGTTCACCAAACATCGCACACGCTCGATTGGCCTCAGCCAAGAGCCCATCGACTGCTATGCGGTCCCGCAACTCCATCAGAGAGGTGACTGTCAATTGTTTTGCTTCTGATAGCCAAAAAAGCTTCCTCAGTATAATTTGCAACCTTCTGGACACTGTAGTGGAGGTAGCAGATCTTGTCAATACATTTATTTGTGGAAGCCGAAATAAAAATGGATCCCCACCGTGCAGCAACCTGGTTAACCAATTTATACTCATCTGGTACGCCACGAGGAACTCCAATTACACCAATGCAGGTGGAATCTCCTCTGCTGTGGATGGACGCATAGTCATTGGTAAAAGCAGTGACACCAATGCACAAACACCTGTGGCAAACCTTAATGCAGAGCTCTTCAATAATTTTTCGCAAAAATAAAAAAGAAAAATTCTCCATCGCGATAATCATCATTTGCCTCTAAAATTGTTAGAAGTACACTACTGCATTACATTGTATCCACATTAACATAAAATAAAAATAAAAATAAAAGAACAAAACAAAGAAATACTGTATAGTTCAACTTTCAGCAAAGAATAACTATAGTGGTGTTCACACTGCAACATTTGCTCCGGTGCTACGCCGGTGCTGCCCCAGAAGAGCGTTCACATGTGCAAAGTTACACCGGTGTAGCCCCTGAAAACAGCTTACTCCGGAGCAAATTTTTAAACCACCTCCCTGAGTTTGAGCAACAGAGCAAATTTTTAAACCACCTCCCTGAGGTGTTAAATTTCTGGGTTGAGTGAACGCTGGCGCGCTCTGGCTGCCGCTGCTCTCCCACAACTTTTGTGTTTTACGGTGTTTTTATGCTCGACTGTTTTACTGTCCTCGCACGGAATTACTGTCTTCATACGACAATCATTCCACTCCAGCCCCCAATCCACTCTTGCTTCACACCCTCAACCATTTTAGACTGTTTTCGTCCCGGCGTCTCGGCGTTCCACCTGCTCGGCTTTCGGACCACACCCCGTGCCATCTCTGCTCCGTTGTGCCCCGTGATGGGGGTCGGCAGGGCCTGTGTCTGGGTTCTACTGTTGTGGATCATCCTGTTGCTCCTCCATCAACCTGTCAAGGGTCTGCTCCTGTACTCGGTGGCTGAGCTCCTCAGGCTCCGTTTCCAATGGCTGGGCCCTCCTCCTGCTCGACACCTGCTCCCGGACATCGCTCGCTTTCCTTCCTGCAAATACATCCACCATGGGTCTCGTCGGGGCTTTTGCCTCAACCGATCCAACAGCATCACCTCCTTCTGGTCATCCTCCCGTCGGCCATCCAGAAACGCCGGCTGGTCCGTCGAAGATGGGGTGTTAGCCGGCTTGGCTAGGTCGGCTAACGGTCCTCGCAGCAGCGAGACTGCCGGCGTCAACTTCGGGCTACTCAACATCCGTTCGCTTACTGGGAAGGGTAATCTTATCCAAGATATCCTCACTGACCGTAAGCTTGACATTCTCTGTTTGAATGAAACCTGGCAAACTCCTGGGGACTTTTCACAGCTTAACGATTCTACTCCCACGGGATTTGTTTACATTTCCAAGCCCCGCGACTCCGGTCGCGGAGGAGGTCTCGCGATACTACACCGCGAAAAGTGGAAAGTACTTCCGGTCTCTCTCCCACCACTCTCCTCCTTTGAATGCCTTGCCTGTCAAATATCTGGATCCACTCCCACGATTATTGCCACAGTCTACCGCTCCCCCAAACCCCACCGTGACTTCTTAAATTAATTGTCTGCTGTCCTCACCCATCTCTCCTCTCTGTCACCAAATATAATCATCCTGGGAGATTTTAATATACATATGGACAACACTGCTCTTTCTCTTACCGTTGACTTCACTTCTTCACTTGACAGTTTTGGTTTCAATCAGTTTGTAGACTTTCCCACACACACCAAAGGTCACACCCTGGATTTGATTTGCTGCTCTGGTCTTTCCCCCTCCAACTGTACTGCTGACGAACTTCCAATAATGGACCACTTCCTTATTTCATTTAACATTACTCTCCAGCTCTCAATCGCCAAATCACCCCGGACCATCGCTTACCGTAATATTAAAGACATTAACATTGACTCGCTCACTTCATGGATCACCACCCTGACTCCGGACATTGACTCCACTCCTGATGATTTGGTTTCCCGACATAACTCTGGTCTCATCAACATCCTCAATACCCTCGCTCCTGTCAAGTCCCGCTCTGTCTTTTTTACTCGGTCTGCCCCCTGGTTCACCCCTCATCTCCGTTCCTTGAAATCCAAAACCCGGCAGCTTGAAAGACTTTACAGGAAAACTGGTCTCACTGCTCACAAGGACATCTATACAGCTCAACTATCCGTCTACAAGGATTCCATCTCGCAAGCAAAATCACAGTACTACTCTGGACTCATCTGCTCCAATGCTGGAAATACAAAGACTCTTTTTAACAAAATCACTCAACCCCCTGACTCCCTACCACTTCACTTTTACTCTTCTGACACCTGCAATGCTCTTCTCCTATTTTTCAATGAAAAAAATCAACAAAATTCACGACCACCTGGGCTCCTCTGTACCTCTCCCCTCCTCTGACCATCTTACCCCTTGCGAACTGTTATCTTCTTTTGAACTCCCCCATCTCTCATGAATCTCAGACCTCATTATTAAATCCAAGACTTCCTCCTGTGAGCTCGATCCCCTCCCTACAGTCTTGGTCAAATCCTGTTTACCCTCTCTGCTTCCGTTCATCTCAAACATTATCCATTCCTCTCTGTCTCCTGGAATTGTTCCTATGCCCTTCAAAACTGCAGCTGTCACCCCAATTCTGAAAAAACGTGGTTCAGATCCCAATGAGTTCAATAACCTACGCCCCATTTCCCAACTTCCTTTCATTTCTAAAATTCTTGAGAAAATTGTTGCCTCTCAGCTCCACTCCCAACTCACCGAAAATAGTCTCTATGAACAATTCCAGTCCGGCTTCCGTCCCCGTCACAGTACTGAAACAGCCCTCATAAAAATCACAAACAATCTTCGATGCCAGCAGACTCTGGCCTAATCTTCATTCTCATCCTCCTTGACCTGAGTGCAGCTTTCGACACAATCTCTTACCTCATCCTCCTCAACAGACTCTCCCATAGGCATCACCCACACACCCCTACGTTGGTTTCACTCATATCTCACTGGCCGCTCTCAGTTCATCCAACTTAATTCTTTTACTTCACAATCCCTCCCCGTTTCTTCTGGTGTGCCCCAAGGTTCTGTCCTGGGTCCCCTCCTTTTCATCA
>NW_017805917.1:384273-384686 GCF_001891065.2 Hippocampus comes | reverse complement strand
CGTCTCAGTACAATGGGGTGCAGAGCCTTCAGCCGCTCTGCCCCCAAACTCTGGAACTCACTTCCACCCAATATTCGTAATATTGACTCTCTTTCCACATTAAAAACCCAGCTCAAAACCCACCTATTCAGGGTTGCATATCCACCTTAAATCTTTCTCTTCTTTGTTTATAATTTTTCTGTGGTTTTATTATTTGCTCTTGGTGTAAAGTGTCCTTAAGTGTTGTGAAAGGTGCTTGCAAATGAAATGTATTATTTTTATTATTATTGAATTTGCTCCGGAGCAAATGCTCGTTTGCGGGGCAGCACCGATGTAAAATGGTATGTGTGAACGCTACAGGGTTAAAAATTTGCTCCGGAGCAAATGCTTGTTTGCGGTGGGGGGCGTAGCCTCGCTACGCATAGGAAGAGTTG
>NW_017805917.1:383492-384139 GCF_001891065.2 Hippocampus comes | reverse complement strand
GAGAATAGGGGGGGGGGGGGGATAGTCCCCAAACATTATCTTTCCTTTTGTAGGAGACTGGACTGTCTCGGAGATATTTGTGTAGTTTGTTCATCTGTTGTGTGTTCACAACCCCCCCCATAGAATTTATTTTGTGATTTCCTCTCTTGATTTTCTGTTTGGCGCATTATATGTTTGCTTTTCTGAGTGTCATTGAAGTCATCGGTGATTTACGTTTTCGGGGGCGGTCATTGAACGCCTCTCGAGCAGAAGGCACGGAGACCGAGAAGGAGAAGGACATGCCTGTACAGTAGTTTCTTGAGTTGTATATGTTTTAAAAAGAACCAGCACCAGAGCAAATGTGTGCCGTGTGAAGACCCCTTATATTAACATCAGGTTGTTTGTTTGTTCATTTGTTTTTTTACCGTAATAGAAAAGATCCTTAATGCATCAAATCTCCTAAGAAATTTATTAAAAATCCTGATCTGAACATTTATGACCAAATTAATGCACCATTTGCACTAGAAATAAATCAATAAACAGTAATAAATTCAAATTCAGCCCAGCAACATCAACCAAGGAGCACAGTCATGCCCTCAGTGCCCGTTGTGTACGCCGCACACTTACATATCACAATTTGATGCGGTAACAGAACAGCATTCATTTTT
>NW_017805917.1:379557-381483 GCF_001891065.2 Hippocampus comes | reverse complement strand
TTCGTTCCACTGGGGTTTAGCAAGTGTGTTTATAAAGAGACGAAAATCTCTTTACTGTTACTCGTGTTAGTGTTTCAACACGGCTACGCTCGTGAAAGCAAAACAACAAACTCAAACGAGTCTTTGTACAATGTTGTCAACTAATATCCGGATTAATTTTCAGCAAATTTTCCTCAATTCTCTGGACAGATTTTCATAAAAATAATGAAAAACCCGCAATTCCGGGAAAATCCGGAGGACTTTCATTTCTGGGACATGGAGAAAGGGTTCAAGTGTAGTGGATTGCAAAAAGAGTCCTGTTAGAAACCTTATCAATGAAAAACTGCAGGAATCTATCGCACATATCAGGGGAAAAGTCTGAGGGGGTGAAAGTACAGAATCAATAGTTTTAAAAAGTACACGTGATTTGTGATAAGTGAAGAATCAAGTAGTCTGTGGAGGAAAGGCAGCGGTAGGCTGGGCAGGGTCGCGCACTCATTGCGCAAATCAAATCATCTGGCACGCGCTTGCATATCAGCAGAGGTCTTATGCACAGGAAGTGATTGCTGATCAACAGCAGGTGTGAGAACACCTTCCGGAAATCACCCCACCCAGCATGATAATTAAAAGCAAGAAACATAGAGAAGGTCCCCGGAAGTGGATTCACCGAAATCAAGGGGCAAGTTATAAATACACAGAAGGAAGAGGGTCTGTGACAACACATCACAACATCTACATTTTTGGCCCCTTGATAACAGGTCTTCTTCTGATCTATTGCAAAATTCAGCCACCTGGAGCAGCTTCATTGGAAGGGAATACGCTGACGGCCTACGTGGAGGGTGACTCATGCATTGACCAAAGTCAACCGCAAAATGGATGCATTGTTGGGAGTCGCTTCCCAAAATGGAAAAGACCGGGGACTATTTGGACCGACCTGAAAAATGTACAGTAATCCCTCCTTTATCGCGGGGGTTACGTTCCAAAAAGAACCAGTATTCATGAAATCCGTGAAGTAGGATTTATAAAAAAAAAGCCAAAAAATGTGAGAGGGACGAAATTTCAAATGTATACAGTCCAGCGATCCCGCGGCGTGCAGCCGATGTGTTAATGATTCGGCAATTAAGGAAGGAAGAGATAATGCTGCTTTTTTTTTCTGATAAGCCAAAGAAGAGATATTGTTGTTTTTTTTTTCTGATAAGCCTCTTCTCTCTCTCTCTCTCTCTCTCTCTCTCTCTCTCTCTCTCTCTCTCTCTGTCTCGCACTTCCCCGAACCACACACATATACACACGCACACACACACACCCGCGCACATACGTGCCCCACGTGTGCGTTAGCGCGACAGACACGCCCGCCCGCACGCGCGCACACGCACACACACACACACACACACACACACACACACACACACACACACACACACACACACACACACACACACACACACACGCACACACACACGTGCGCACGGCGCACACGCGAGCACGCATCGCATCGTTAACAACACTTAGACACTAACCAAAGATCAAAGAGTAACCCACGTGATAAGACAGAAGGGAGGGTGCTGGGCGAGGCTGAGAAGATGCAAAGCCATGTTCATTGGCTGTGCATCTTCTCAGCCTCCCCCCCCCCCCCACTCCACGTGGGATAGATCCACTTGTGTTGTCATTGGTGGATGGCATTGGGAACCAATCAAGTTACAGCCATGCACAAAACCTCTGAGTCATTCGGCAATTTTTTCCGAAGACAGTAATCCCTCGTTTATCGCGGGGGTTACGTTCCAAAAAGAACCAGTGATGAGTGAAATCCGTGAAGTAGTGAACTTTATTTTTTTACAGTTATTATACAATACTTGACGATATACAATGATCCTTCGCTACTTCGCGGTTCGTTTATCGCGGGTTCAGTGCATTGCGGATTTTTTCAAACATATTAAAAAAAAAATATAT
>NW_017805917.1:373185-378663 GCF_001891065.2 Hippocampus comes | reverse complement strand
TGTTGAGGAGAGTCAGCTTTTCGTTTCTTTCTGGCTCTCCTTGGACACAGGTTCTTTTATCTCTCTATAAGGTGGAAGAAGACCCAACACCACGTCGTCTTTTCTGAAGTTTATCACAACGCAACACGAATCGATTCGGGCTCCTGTGAGTCTCAGATTTCATCAGGAAGCCTCGAAGAAATACAGTCTCGCGTATATATAGGCATAGTATGTTAATTACGTTAATGAGGGGCGGGCAGTCCTACCCCTTATGTAAAAATCAGAGACAAAGAAAGGTCAAGGCAGTTCGATCTTGGCATTTTGACAAAGTACAGACCACATCTGCTGTGCACAAATTATGAGATTGGAGTTCCTTTCTCAGGGAACTTGACAGCCCTGAGGGGCACAGCAGAGATGGGAGACCAGAAGAAGACACTTGGGGGCTGTTAACCACTCAAGGGGAAATAGGATCTAAACTTCACACTACATTCTTTGTTTTAAGCACTTCAGCAGATGTTCAAGACAGAGACTAGTGTCAATAGTTCTCATAGCAAGGTGAAATTCCTCAACAATGCTCTACTACTACTTCTAGAGGAATAATTCCTCAACAAAACCCTCTCTTGATCACAATTAATATTGTGATCACAAAACTTCTGTGCCAAAATCTGTCGTCAAAGTGGAGCCACCTATCCTATCTTGTGCAAAGTATTATCAAACAAACTACAGCCAGAAGTAACAGTCTCAGTGAAGCTTGACACCAATGCCCATATCAGTAGAGGAATAGAGACCAAAATAACCAGTTTAATCAGAAAGATATGTTATTAGTTCTGGTCCCACTGATAACTTTGTCTTGGTTTCATGTCCAGTTGTCCTTCCGAAGGTGACTTTGGAGTTGGAGATGCTTCTTGGGGCTGTTGCCTTCCATCCAGGTAGACAGCACGACGGGTCCTTTGTGTCACTTTGCGTGGTCCCATTCATCTCAGCTGGTGCCACTTCCGCTTTAGGACCCCCAGATACACACTCTCGGGATACGTCTGTGGTTTCCCGGGGTGTTCACCCTGGAGTCTTGTCCGCTCCTGAAAATGGGAGACGAGAACACTCAATGAGTCTATCTTTGCTTTATGGGGAATAGAATTTTCTGTTGGAGAGTGCCCAGGACCATGGAACACCACGGAACAGGGAACTCCTGGTCATGTTCCATCTTAAGAGGTGTGAAACCTGTGGCGGAATTAATGGTGGACCTCATGGTGAGAAGCACAAATGGCAGCGCCTCATCCCAATCCAATTTCTCTGAGGTCATCACCATAGGAGTTTTGATTTAACTCCGGAGAGCCCACGGGGTCTAATTTGGCCCCTATATTCTGCTACTCAAATGCTCCTCTGAAATCCTAAAGGGTCAAATTTGGCCCAAATCCTAAATTAGGATCAAAGTATTAAATATTTGACAAAACATATATTTTGGTGTTCAGTGAACATATAGCAGTCATTTAATGTATAATTAATAATTTTCCAAAGAAGAAAAGGGTTCTTGGGTTCTCCAGGGATAAGCCTCTGATTCATTGGTTCCAGCTTACCCATGCCTCCCAAATTGGAGTCTTCAGTTTAATTGCCGACAGGACTGGACATCCATCAATTTCATGCCGATACAAACCAGTCTCACCCCTGGCCACCCGGTTTGTTCTTCCCCTCCGGGATGCCCTCTCTTGGTCTGAAATAAGGTTGTTAGTTTGGAAAACATACATTTTCCCATTCTCGATTCCACTACCATCACCGTCTGAAGTCGTCGTCTGATGTCTCTTTAGTCATCTTATCTGCTTTGTCATTTCCTACTTCTACGTGAGAAGTCCTTCTAACATGCGCCCTGCATTCAATAACTACTTCTTTTGGTTTCAGCGGTGCCTCTCATAAGTTTTTTTATTTTTTCTTTCACGCTATGTTTAATCGATGTTCCTGCTGCTGTTTTTGTAAACATTTGCCTCATGCTGTCGCATATCTGATACATGCTGCATGTTTTTGATCAATTGGGTCCAATTGCATGCTGACGTATGTCAAAACTCGTCAAAATTAGTCTTTTACTTCCCTGTTGTTTCACGTTCCTGTCATTCACGTTCCCCTCTCTTTCCTGAAAAAGAACTACAGAAACAGAGCCCTCTTTTTCGGAAACATCCAAGTAAATCAGCTAGATCAGGACTCACAAGAGAAGCCGGCATCGCTGTACCTTCTGATGTGTTCAAACTCCCCAAAAATTTAAAAGGCAAAGCGCATTGAAAATTTCCCGTATGATAAATGTCAAAGGAGCCACCTTGTGGCTTCCAAACAACAAGTCTCAGATGCTGCACCGGGAAGAACATTACCATACCATACCATACCGAATAAGTTACCATTACATACCGAATAAGTACACCGCCATCTGGAGTTTTGAAGGAGTAGAGTAGCCGTTGAAGCACTTGAATAAAAATTCCAGAAGACAAATTGAATACGTGGGGCAAACGAGTGTAGCGTAATTTAACTCCAAGGTGAGAGAATGAGAAAATTTCCCTATACAATTCTGAAAGTGATATATGGAAAAAAACATTTGCTAAATCGATTACAGAAAAATGTGTACGAATGAGAATTTTTGTATATCTGAGTAGACGGCAAAAACATGAGAATTTTTGTATATTTGAGTAGACGGCAAAAACAGTACAAGCGGCGTATTCATGCCAGGCATACGATACCAGT
Organism: Hippocampus comes; assembly: GCF_001891065.2. NCBI lineage: Eukaryota > Metazoa > Chordata > Actinopteri > Syngnathiformes > Syngnathidae > Hippocampus > Hippocampus comes. The sequence continues at coordinate 375,963 of NW_017805917.1, read as the reverse complement.
CAATGAGATGAGATCCTCTGACAGGTCCACTCTGACAGGTCCACTCTGGCTGCCACACCCTTCAGGACATACAATAATTGAGGAAGGAACATTAAATAAATTGCCTTGTGTTTCATCCAACCAGGCCATGTGATAAATTTCTTTCTCTAGTATGTCAAAAGCATTGTGCAGTGGGAAGGATCGATCAGCGGATGGTAAGGTCATATGGAGGAAGTCTAAGGAGACCAAAGCCGATACTGTTGGAAGACAGAGTTCGGTGGTGGGTCATCAGCTGACTAGCAATAGTCAGCCTTGTATCAGCAGGCATTGGGAGCAAGTGTGGTCTAGCATGTTCAGGTTCACGACAGTCTTTTGTGGTCCAGCATGTTCAGGTTCATGACAGTCTTTCAGTGAGGTCAGCGGTGATCCCAATTGTTGGGGATTCAAGTACCCACGGAGCAGATGGGTATCGTCCATGTGGGGGTGCCGTAGCTTGTCATTGTTGTTGGTTTTGTGGAGGAGTCAGAGCTTGTTGATCATAGCCTGATTGATGAACAGGTAGGTGCCGGCGGTGCGGGCATTTCCGTGTCCAATGATTCACATCACCACAAATGAAACAGCCAGCTTGGCTCCCGTGACTTCCTCGTCCACGCCCACCTTCCCGTCTCGGACCTCCCCCGAGCCATGCGTCTCGGCCCTGCCTTGTGGGCAGGCCGTAATGTTGAGGTGGGGCTTGGAGCTGCGGTGGGGGTGTGATCAGCCGTGGTGGAGCCTGTTGAGAGACACTGATTGACATTTGATTAGATCCCCCAAGTTTCTCTTTTTTGCATGCATTACTGGAGGCTCTCTTAGCCTCTTGTATTCGTGAATTCAAAAAGTTGTTCTCTAGCTTGGATGTTTTCTCAGTCTCTTCCTTGGCTTCGATTCGGGATTGCTGCACATAATATAGGAAATGAGTTTGCCAGTTCACGTCATCTGAAGTGGGGAGAGTGGGAGAGTTAGTCATCATTTTCTGCACATCAGACGGACAACCCCCCAGCACTGCTTGCCTGAACAAAGCTTGATTCAATGGATGACTACTGGGGTCCAGCCCAGTTGCAGTCACCCAAGCATCTATACAATTAACCAAATAAGTCATTGGGTGTACCTCAGATAACAATTCAAACGCCAATTCTTGTAGGGGACCCAATGGAGTTTGATAAGGGGAACTCAATGCGTCTGATTTTCTTTCATTCAACCTGGTTATTTTGCAAGAGGCTATTCCCTCTAAAAGGTCCATAATCTCTTTGGGTAAATACTTACTCTTAAGCCAGTCTATTGCCCACAACTGTATGTCATAGTCAATTTTAGGCAAATCCAGCAACATTTGCCTAGCCAATTCAGTCTCATTCCTTATAAAAGTGGTCGCATCCCAAACACTCATGCTATCATTATCCTGTTTAATTTGCATACATTTTTCTAATTTTTACCAATTGTTTATGAACCGCCCTGGGCAGATCAGGGGGAAGCTTGGCACACAATGGATTCGGGTGGGGGCCAGTAAAATGGCGAGAATGTGTTATCCCCCTTTCTGTAAGTATGTGCTTACACGAAGAGCCCCTGGGGAGCCTACACAATGATTAAAGTGCCCCTCTGTGAAAAGGCGTTTATAATTTGTCTTAATTCACGCAATATCTTTAAACCTCACAACAGTGTCTGCAATTGTGATGAATATAAACAATTTTTTTTCGTGTGTCTGCTGAGCTCAGGTCTCTCTGCCTGCAAATCGCCCATCCGCTCCAAATTCTCCTGCCTTGTCTATGTACAAATGACCACTCGGCGCTTGTAGTGGGGTCCCAAATTTAGCGCTCCTCACCCCATGTGGTGGAGGAGGCATCATCGCTGCCTTGTTTATCATAACTTTGTCAGTGTTACTTTGGTTATTCATTTTTTCTTTTTCCAATGTCGACGGCAGTGGTTAAGCCGTCCATGAAATGCAATATAGCTCAAATTGAATTTCACTTATCTTTTTCTTCTTTTCCTTTTCCTATTTCAGACTTTTGTCTTATTCTTACAACGTATTCTTAAAACCTTGTTTTCGTTTTACTTACCTCTCTGCGCAATGCATTCGCCCTTTTCTCTCTCGGCGCTATGCATTCACCTTCTTTTTTTTTCCTACTTACCAACCGACATCAAATTGAATTTCACTTATCTTTTTCTTATTTTCCTTTTCCTATTTCAGACTTTTGTCTTATTCTTACAACTTATTCTTAAAACCTTGTTTTCGTTTTACTTACATCTGCGCAATAATTTCGCCCTTTTCTCTCTCTGCGCAATGCATTCACCTTCTTTTTTCTTCCTACTTACCAACATACGGTATTTTAACCGTTTTCTTGCCTTCAGGCCGTCCGCCCACCTTAGAGTTCACCATGTTTTTATCATACTCACCGTCTAATATACTCCCTGATGGACCGTGTGACGTCACGTAATTCTCCAATTGTAACAATGGAGCTGTCCCTAACTTGCCCTAAAAATACAGCTGTTTACTCAGACTGCGATCTCCAGTCGCCAGTCCTACAATTTAACAGCATCCAGAATAATAAAATTACCTGGACCTGCCTCAGCAATAAACCACTAATTTTTTAATTGCCTACGAACTCAGTATGGTCTTTGCTCGTCAGCTACTAGCCAAACCTACGACTCAACGGTTCTACCTAATTTAAACCGCCTACTTGGTGCCTCAACAACTGTGCCAATTCAGTTATCTACTACTCAGTGGCAAATTTTAGACGGTATATTGTTTTGAATATACCTCACACC
>NW_017805917.1:371089-372498 GCF_001891065.2 Hippocampus comes | reverse complement strand
AAAGATTTAACTTATAGATTCCAAAGGATGGATTTTGGAAGAAATTCCAGTGCTTTCTATCATATAAATATATATATATATATATACATTTTTTTTTTTTACCTGTTTATGTTTAATTGGACGCTACTTCGCGGATTTGGTGGTTATGGTCCCCATTAACCGTGATAAATGAGGGATTACTGTGCAATGAAATGAAAGACCAAAACCTGTTTTCAGGCCCAATTACAAAAAAAACAAAAAAACAAACGTTTTCACCGAATAACAATAATAGTTTTTGGAAATACTGCACTGTCGACACGCGTCGCCGCCGCATTCTGATTTAAAGGGGTAGAAGCATTAAAAAAAAACGCACTAAAAAATCCATGAAACAGCAAAGCTGCGGAAAGTGAACTGCATTAGAGCGAGGGATCACTGTACAGTACTTTGGAGGGAAAAAAACCGTGATGCACTGAAGCAATGCTAAACGAACCGCGATAGAGCGAGGGATCACTGTATATATAAATCCTCGTCTCACCCCTTGGGTGGTGTCCATCCCCCCATTCAGTTCAGGTCCTAAACCAGAGGCCAGGAAGCTTGAGGGTTCTGCGCAGTATCCTTGCTGTTCCCAGCACTGCACTTTTCTGGACTGAGATGTCCGATGTTGTTCCCGGGATTTGTTGCAACCACTCATCTAGTTTGGGGGTCACTGCCCCTAGTGCTCAGATCACCACAGGCACTCCTGTCACCTTTACTTCCAGACTCTCTCCAGCTCCTCTCTGAGCCCTTGGTATTTCTCTAGTTTCTCGTGTTTCTTCTTTCTGATGTTTCCATCACTTGTGACTGCTACATTCACTCCAACGGCTTTCTTCTGCTCTTTATCTATGATCACGATATCTGGTTGGTTCGCCATGACCATCTTGTCAGTTTGTATCTGGAAGTCCCACAGGATCTTCGATCGGTCATTTTCCACCACCTTTGCAGATGTTTCCAATTTTGACCTTGGGGTTTCCAGTCCATACTCCGCACAGATGTTTCGGTCGACCATGCCAGCCACCTGGTTATGGTGTTCCATATAGGCTTTCCCTGCCAGCATCTTACACCCTGCAGTTATGTGTTAGATCGTCTTAGGCGCCTCTTTGCACAACCTACACTTTGGGTCTTGTCTGGTGTGGTATATCTAGGCCTCAATGGCTCTGGTGCTCAGGGCCTGCTCCTGAGCAGCCAGGATGAGTGCCTCTGTGCTGTCCTTCAGATCAGCTACTTCCGTTATGGTCCGGTGGTACATCCCATGTAGGCGCTTTTCCTCCCATGATGGGCCCTCTTCCAGCACCTCATCCTCTGTTCCCCATTGTCTGAGACATTTTCTGAGTACGTAATCCGTTGGAGCCTTCTCCTTGATGTATTCATGGAGCTTGGATGTTTCATCCTGG
>NW_017805917.1:369745-370815 GCF_001891065.2 Hippocampus comes | reverse complement strand
ATATAGCTTTATGTGATCCTTGTAGAGGAGGTGACTGATCGTAGCTCAATTTCTAAGGCGGTATCCAGAGCCTGTCTTGGCGATTACTTGGCTTAGGGGGTTCAGTCCTATGCAGTACAGCATAGGGGAGAGTGCATCACCTTGGTAAATGCCACATTTGAAAGACACTTGGGTAAGTGGCTTACCATTGGCTTCAAGTGTGATTTTCCACATCCTCATCAAGTTCGCAACAAAGGCTCTTAGGGTCCTGTTCACCTTACACAACTCCAAGCATTCAGTGATCCATGTATGTGGCATCGAGTCATTGGCTTTATTGTAATCAATCCAGGCTCTGCACAGGTTGGTGTGTCGGGACCTGCAGTCTTGTGTGACTGTTCTTTCAACCAGGAGCCGATGTTTGGCTCCTCTGGTATCTCTACCAATGCCCTTCTGTGCTTCACTCATGTATTGATCCATTTGTCCACTTATCTTAGCCACTATGATGCCTGACATGAGCTTCCACGTTGTGGAGAGACAGGTTATTGGCCGATAGTTGGATGGGACTGCACCCTTAGAGGGATCATTCATGATCAGGATCATTCGCCCTTTGGTTAGCCATCCTGGGTGAGTCCCATCCCACAGCAACTTGTTGATTTGTGCTGCTAGGTGTTCATTGAGTGCTGTGAGTTTCTTTAGCTAGTAGGTGTGGACTATGTCCGGCCCTGGTGCTGTCCAGTTTTTCATAACTGAGACTCTAGCCTGTATGTCCGCCACTGTTATGGTAACTGGGTTCTGTTCAGGGACGTTGCTGTGCTCCTCTCTCAGGGTCACCAGCCATTGTGCACTGCTGTTATATGCGACCTCCTTCTCCCATATGTCTTTCCAGTACCTTTCAGTTTCCAGTCTTGGTCGGTCTGCTCTGCTGTTAGAACCCTGCCACTGAGCGTACACATTCGCAGGTTGTGTTGCAAACAGCAACAGTCTGGCCTCATTCTCTTTCATGTACCTCTTTAGGCGACTGGACAAGGCTTGGAGCCTTTGTTTCGCAGATTCGAGTGCTTCAGGTATGGTCATCTGGATGTACCTCTCGG
>NW_017805917.1:366172-369667 GCF_001891065.2 Hippocampus comes | reverse complement strand
GCCTTGATCTTAGCCTCCAACCGTCTTTTCCATGGCTTCCATGGTTGTTCTTATAGCCAAGCATCTCTAGGATCACTGATGCTGAAGCGTATATCAGCTCATTGGTTTCCGTGATCGTTATGGTTGGGATCGCCCTCACTGCTGCATTCACACTTTCCATGAGACTTTCAGGTTGTACTTCATATAGCCTTTGTAATCGGTTTCTCGGTTGCCCAGCTTTCATTCTCGCCATTATCTTAGCTTTCAGGTCAGTTGCACCCTGGCTTAGCATTGCATTAATTGGGGCTGGCTCCCACTCTCATCATCTGCATCATTGGGGCTTGCGTCCCAATCTCTGGTATGACCTCCTCCTCTGATCTGGCAGCCTGGGGCCCTTCACCATGGAATCTGCGTTGTATCTCATCAATCTCAAGTTGTGACAGCAATTGCCGTTTGTGGATATTGGAACACTGAGCTCCTCGTTGTTCCGTGGCCAACCGTGACCGTGGGTGTCAAAGTAACCATTCAGCCCACATTCTCTTCATGTAACCCCTCTGACTAGGGTTGCTTGAGTAGTCGCATTCCAACAGAGCCATGTTATCGCATCTCGCCTATCTCTGCCTTTGTTCCAGGAGCCCATTTTTCATCAAGGTGCTCTGGTTCCCCAGCTCCTGACGCAGACCTTGTTTGGCCGGGCGACGTCTGAGCCGGCATGTCATTCGTTTTATTGTCTCTCATCATTAGCATGAAGGGTCTTGCCCAAGGACCCACACTGGATGGTGTTTTGTGCTAATTTTTGCCCCAAGCGGGATTCGAACCCCCGTCTCCCGTAGACCAAACTGGTTGCAGACTGGTCTGAAGTCGATCGCGAGCGGTGTAGAGGGGAAAAAAAAAAATCCAACCCAAAACATTTGTGTGTCTGTATCCTTGTTATTAATATGATATATTTTTGTGTTAGTACGCACTGCACCCAAAGCATTTTATCGGTCTCACTTTCACAAAAAGTATTTCAAAAATAAAATAAAATAAAAAAAGCAGGTGACCTTTAACCTACAGTGGCGCATGACCTTCATCACCGGAAGTTGTTAGCGGTCAACAGTCTGGAATTGCAGCTCGCGATCAGAGCAGTTGCGCTAGATCTTTTATTGTTGTTATTCTCATTCTGAGTTTGTTTTATGTACAATTGTCCAAGGGCACGGACAAAGAATGACAATCTGGAGTACTGGGAGAAGAATTTTAACCCTTAGATGCATATGTGGGTCTAAAATGACCTGGTGAGGTTTTTTTCTTGAAATATCTTCGGACTGAAAATTTATTATCATTTCATATTCCAGGTATTCCTCAAAAAACATGTTTTTTACCTAATGTCATTTACAATTTTAACTTACATTTTATACATTTTAATAAATTTCAGTTTTTGTATTGCTACCCCAAGTTTTCATAAATGGGTCAATAGTGACCCGTGTACATTTTCTATGGAATCCAATGGGAACCACTGATTCTAATCGACTTTGGCTGTCAGCAATACATTGACTGCGGACCACGCAGACTATAATATCAGAAGTGTCACCCCTCAGGAAGATTATTTTACACTGTAAGAGCTGATACGTGTAAGTATTATCTTCATATAAAATTGTTTGCGTGTCGTTCATGACTATTATTTATCTACAAATTGGCCTTCCGCCTGGAAACAGATCACATGGCAGCCTTCCGCTATGTATGGGACCTGTTCCTGGTCAACTGCAGACAGCGATTCATCCCCAGTGATTGTGTCACTGTGGACGAACAGCTTGTGCCATTCAGGGGTAGGTGCAAGTTTCTACAGTACATGCCAAGCAAGCCTGCCAAGTACGGCCTAAAGATATTCTGGGTTTGTGATGCACGCATCCTCTATGCAATAGATGGTATAGGTTACACGGGGAGACAACCGGAAGAAGACGTTCAGAAGAATCTGGGCGAAAACATTGTCCAGCAGTTGTGTGGTAGATTTAGAAACACCGGTCGCAACATCACCATGGATAACTTTTTCACCAGTGTGCCACTCGCGCAGCATCTCCTGGAGAAGGAGCTCACTATTGTGGGGACTCTACGTCAGAACAAGCCAGACATCCCTCCTCTGATGAAGCCTTCCAAGTCCAGGGAGGTTTACAGCACAGAGTTTGGATTCAACGACAGCCTTACGATGGTCAGCTATGTCAGAAAGAAAAGAAAAGCTGTTATGCTCCTGAGCATGATGCACCACGACAAAGCAGTGGATGAACATAGCAGAAAGAAAAAAACAGAAGTGATTACGTTTTACGAGACAAAAGGAGGTGTAGACACCAGATTTTTGGCAACTACACGTGCAAGCGCCAAACACAGAGGTGGCCCATGGCGCTGTGGTACAACATAATTGACATCGGCACCCTAAATGCTTACACCTTTTTCATGGCTCAGCACCCAGATTTCAAGAGTGGTATCACCAAATCACCAATGCACGACGGCTGTTCCTCAAAGAGCTGCTAAAGGAGCTTGTCACACCACACATGAGGAGTCGACTGGAAAGCTGCACCCAACTGCAAATCCCAATTATTGAAGCAATGAAAAAGGTGCAGCGTGACAAAAGCCACCACCCAGACACAGGAAAGAAATACACAGGGCCAACCAAAGAGAAAAAGGTGTCAGATCTGCCCAAGTAACGAAGATCGCAAAGTCAGCAATAGGTGTGGGAAATGCAATGTACCTGTGTGCAATGATCACTGCCAGAAACAGGTAGTTTGTCTGAATTGCATACAGTGATGAGACAAGAAGGCAAAACAGGCAATGCATACACACAGACAGACACACACACACACACACACACACACAAAATGGATGTTCACATTTTTCTATTGCTGTTCTGTGGAATTTTTATTTTTCAAAAATGTTAAAAAATTAAAAATAAAGATATTTCAAACATGAAATCATTCCTGTATGGTCCTAAATATCTTACTAAATTTTATACAAGTGATTATTCTTCACCAAAATGACAAAAATGTCATTAAAAAAAGCATTGATTGTATTATGGGTCATTTTTCACCCACCTATGGAAGAGTGTAGGGTCCAGTCACTCATGCATCTAAGGGTTAAAATCGTACACGTGAGCTATGTTCGTAAACAGGCTTCAGAAGTGTGTCCCGTGCCTCTGCGTTAGGTCTCTACTAATGTAGGATTGTGATTTGCTTTTCACAAACTTACAAACTTTTGTGTCTACTTTATTTTTCTATTTCGTTCATCTTAAGGGCCATTATGGCTATTGCTCATCAGGGCATGCATGTGTAAGTGCGTGCGTATGCGTGTGCGGTAACGGCTCGATTGCTTGCGGAAGGTTGGTTGATCGAAAAGTAGATCTTTGGTCAAAAAGGGTAGGGCACCCCTGATCTACAAGATCATTGAATTGAATTACTTGTGTTTTCAAGAACAGTAAATTAATGTGATCGTTCCTATCGTCTAGAGCAGGGGTCCCCAACCGCCAGTCCGCGGACCGGGACCGGGCCC
>NW_017805917.1:355193-365715 GCF_001891065.2 Hippocampus comes | reverse complement strand
TTATATTTCGAAAACGCCACCATTTTCATGCAGCTCATACCATATTATTTTGTTGTATTATTTCCGCCACACCTTAAATGCCGGTCCCTGAAAATATTGTCTGACATAAACCGGTCCGTGGGGCAAAAAAGGTTGGGGGCCCCTGGTCTAGAGGGGCTGTGGACGCAACGGAGGGGTGAGGGGAGAGTAGACTGATTCAAAGTTCTGCATTTAGTTCACACTGTTGTCTTGACACATTTGTCTTCGACAGTAATCTTTGTTGAGTGTGTTTCTTGCTCAACACTTGAACTGATTACCTCTGTAATGCTGCACTGGTTTCAGAGGAAGCCGACGGTATGATAATGTTCATTTTCATGTTCATGTCGACTGTATTGTCAAATGTACTACATGTGCAACATACAGTACAGATGAAATTTCTTTTCTCAGGAGAGAGAGGAGCCGCTGCGGGTGCCCGCACCGCCATCAAAGGAACAGTTAACATAAAATGACAAATAATACAACACAACAGATAAGACACAGACAGTTGTGCAATCTTAACCACTTTTCTGCATACACTTTATTGTTTGAAGCAGTTGTAGATGAAAGAAGAGCGAATCAAAATGTCCTTTCACCAGTGCATCAAAGACGTTATGCTGAAAATGTGCACACGTCTGCTACAAGCTAAGTTTGAAAGCAAACAAGAAGCTGTAGTGTCCATTAACGAAAAAGTGATTGGCTCTCATCTCCTGTCCCATGTAAATCCGCTTCAATTTCAAGCCGCGAGTCCCAGTTCCACATATGCATCGACACTCTGTGCTGACGCTCCTTTCTTCTCATCGTCGGCTCCTCAAGCCATGCATCCATTCGGCCGCAGACCGCTCAACAGCACCGACCTCTCCGCTGAACAAAGCGGGCTGTGAAAAATGCTGCCTATTTCAAGCGCAAAAAACACAAGCGCCCCGGGCTGTCCAGCAACGACAGTCGGATGGCGCCGACATTCCTCCCAATCAAAATCAGTGCTGATACATGCGTGCTGCCGGGAAGGCGCAAGTACCAAGCACAGATTTCTCTCCTTTCACGAATGTTGTGGCCAAATAAATGCTGAAAACAATCCACAACAGGTCCACACAACGTAACAACAACCACAATGTGACAAAACAAAACACAAAAACCACAAAAACAACAAAAAAGCAAGGCTCTTGAAGAGCATTTGCCGACGGCTGCCTACTCGGGCACCATTTTGGGAAAAAGATGTGAAAATTGATGACGGTTGCCTATGTGTCAAAGAGGAAGTGGGAGACAATGCTTCCGGTGGTGCGAAGGGCTGTGAGATGAACCCCAAATGTGTTTCAGAGCAACCCACCTGAAGCAGACTGCTAGGAAGCCGGGGTTCAATGCTCGTTTTGCTCATCGAACATTGTGGGTAGTGCAATTGTGATGGCACCCTCCGATGTCAAGATACTAGAATATTCTGGTAAAACAGACAACAAGGCCTTCCATGCCAATTTGAACTTTGGTATGGGCAAGTGCCTGGTCTGAGAGGAATAAGGCATGACGCTGGCCATGAGCCTTACATAGGAAGCATTGTCCTGCTTGTTACTGCTTAGCCCATATGAAAGAGACATAAGAAACGTCTTTAGTTAATCCCCTACAGCAGCGTTTTGTACAATTCAACCAGCCAAATGTTCCATGCAAAGAGCCGTCTAAAAGGCACAAACAGGCTGATGAGCCACTATTGGTTGAATGACATTGAAAACTTACCAAGGCGTGCATATGTCCAGATGACAATTGACGTGCGGAATGAATAGGCCAAGGACCAGTTATCCAGGCCATCATCCCAGGAGAACTGCGCCATGCATGCTGCCGCACCGGTGAAGCCAAGAGAAACCAGCATAGGTGGATGAGTTGACTGAGTTTATCCGCACTAGCACACTACAGTCACCACGCAGCAGTGCCCTTTCTCACTGGGGCCCTCCATTGTGTTGGGTGTGTGGTCAGTATGGCCAAATCAGCATCACTTCGGGTCATAACCGGTCTTGAGGGAAACCCGATTCCGGACAGTCTGAAACCAAGGCAAGACCAAGACATTTGGAAATAGTGTCTGGGGCAAACCCAATACCTTCAAAATGTGGTCTTGAGTGTTACAACATTATATAATAATACTCATCATCATCATCATGATCATCATCATCATCATTTTAAAATAAATTTTAAATATTTTCTAGCAGCACCCCTGACAACCTCATCCAATGTGTTGGAAATCACTGGAAGACGAACAGCTTTGTCCTTTTTGCAAAGTCACAATGTCCTTTATTCATCCATTAATTCATTCAATTTCTGATCCGCTTAATCCTCACAAGGGTCGCAGGGGGTGCTGGAGCCTATCCCAGCCGTCATCGGGCAGCAGGCGGGGGACACCCTGAACCGGTTGCCAGCCAATTGCAGGGCACATCGAGACGAACAACCATTTGCACTCACACCTCGGGACAATTTAGAGTGTTCAATCAGCCTGTCATGTTTTTGGAATGTGGGAGGAGAAAACCCACACAGGCCCAGGGAGAAGATGCAAACTCCACACAGAAAGGCCGAAGCAGGGAATGAACCCATGACCTCTGCACTGTGAGGTCGACGTGTTGGGCATTGGACCTCCGGGCCGCCACAATGTCCTTCATCACAATTTATTTCTTTTATTTTTCTGATCACGTTTACTTGGCTGATTTCACGGAGGCCAGTTCTGACAGCCTCGCTCACGAGAAAAAGTCAACGTGGCAAACAGACAAGGGAGTCGAAAAATTTGCTGATGACAGATGCCTATTGCAGTCTCTTCACACTGACTGTGGTAAATGATAAATTACAGCAGAGATGTCAAACTCATTGTTGTCGTGGGCCACATCGCAGTTATGGTTTCCATCGAAGGGTTTATGAACAGAAGTAAATGTAGAATCACATCATGTTATATAACGCTGGCCTCGGGCCAAGTCACTTTTCAGGAGACCCCACAAATGGCATGTTTGTTCAACCATAAACACTGCATCGTCAAAGACAGCAACCTTTTTCAGCAATTTAGATTGGTAAATAATTTGTACAAATAACACTCACACATGTGGAATGACAACAAGAATAGTTTTTTTTAAAACCTATTTACCAAATTGTGATTTATGAGGTTTTGGCACAATGCCAGCAATATACAAAATAAATTAATGAATAACTCTAAGATTTTAAATTCAGAGGCCAGCAGTTTGTTCAAATATTATTATCTAAGTATGCGGAACAAATCTCAACTAATTGATTAATTGCAGCATGGAAGTATGCAGAAGAAATGTCGCATGGCAATACCAGCTTAAAAGAAACCAGCATTTGAACCTGCGCAAGAACAAAAGGAAAATAAATTACATGCCTCACCTAATGATGGCATGACCTTCCCAATGGGCGTACAGAGCAAGGTGCCTCTTTCATTTGCAGCTGCAAGGCAACATTGAAAATATCAGAGCAGGATCGGCACCGTCCAATGACTTGCAGTGCAGTTCATGACTGGTGGGGCGCTACATCCCTGGAGTCCGATATCCAAATATGAAGCCACAATACATTTGCTTCGATATCAGTTTTGACCATTAAAATGTGTGTCAGTTATGGTCAAAATTTTACTTTTCAATATTTATTTTTGAAGCTTTTATGTTTTAAGTGATTCTACACTGTGATAGCAAGAAAAATAAAATAACAATTACTATTAAGTCAAATTCATTGTTTGTTGGGTTACTGTTGTTTCTTGGAGATCTTCTAATGCAAAAACAGCATTTGAATTAATATTAAATATTTATAAACTTATCTGTGATCATACCTGCATGTCTGATGTTTTTCACAAATCAATTTGTGTCAAAATCTGTAAAGAATTTGACCAGTTATGAATGTTTTGTAGCCAAACAGTTACCTCAATACAAGTAAATGGAAGACATTGCCGGGGACTTCAAGATGGTGAATTCGACCTTCTCATTTACCTCGTCATTTACGGAGGCCGCGCTATCAGACTTGCAAATATACAGGTATATCGTTTTGTGTCTTGGACCGGGCGAGATGTCACTGACAAGTTCATTCCATGCTCCACCCTGCCTAATCGTTGCATGCTTCCGTCAAAATTCAGTCCATCGGCGCAGGGGTGTCAGAGAGGTGGGACAAGCAGCTGTCGTCATATTAACGGAGGAATTGTGTACATGTGCGTTGTAAGTGTCATCAGAATAGTTTGTTGGAAGTGAACAATATTTTGTTTCAACCTCAAGGCAAAGAGGACATTTTGTGTTTGTTTTATGTACATTATTATTCACGTTGTGAGATATCTATTTTGTGCATAAATTAAGTTTCGTCATTTGACGTTATCACTACTATCGCGAGACTTGCGAGGAGGTAAGGTGGTTTTTACCTAGACACAGACAGACACTCGAACGCAAGACATCAGAAGAGCAGCAGCTGTAAGGACTGTTGGCTCGTTGTTGAAGGTAATTTGCGATTTATTTGGCTGTGTAAATGTAAGTAAATTTAAGACCTGATTGTAATCGATATATTCTGTCATGTAGATTCCTAAAGTGTATTTTTGTTGCCCAAGACCTCCGAAGTGGCAGGCGGCAGTGAGGTTAGCATTAGCCAACATTTCTGTACTAGCCTCGTATATTGTTTCTGGATTGTGAATTGCTGAATGTATTTTATTTTACCGACAGTTTTCACGGTGTCGGTGTCGGTGTTGGTGTAACAAGACAACCCCAAAGACACGATTAAACACCCGTCATTTGGAAACCACGTGCCCTGGTTTTGTTACTTTGGAGCTACATGCGTTGTTTCTATGGTCAGAAAAGGCAAAAAAGGAAGAAAAAAAAGTATGTACCCATTCCTGGATGGGTGGATGGGGGGAATGGGTACATACTCAGCCATTTTCACTGGAACAAACCCCTCTATCCTCTATCCCATTTTGCAAGGCTAAATAGGGATGAGCTAAAGAAATATATATATATATATATATCCTGGAAGAATCGGGAGTGGTGTTACCATCTGTCTATGATAGAGGCCGCCCTGTACGTATGTATGTGTGTGTGTGTGTGTGTGTGTGTGTGTGTGTGTGTGTGTGTGTGTGTGTGTGTGTGTGTATATATATATATTATATTTGGTATATTTTCAGTAAAGTGAATGTGTGGCTTGGTAAAGTGCTTTAGACAACATATGGGGTAGATAAAGCACTTTAAAAGTACGATTAATTTACTATTTTGATCAAATTGGGTGTTTCTTTTGTTTGGCCTCTGAACTGATTTGGGAATTGTGGTTAAAATGTTGGCGATTTGACCTACGAATCCAGGCTATACAAGACAGACTCGCGGTGGTCGGCGCAAGCTGCAAAATAAGTCGAATATTAGTGACAGTATTACGGTGTCATGAAGAGACGGTAAAACTGTGTCAAAATTAGAATCCCGCTCAACCATATTATCTGAGGCTGTCAGGGTTTAATGTGAAATATGTCTGCAGAGTCTCATCGCAAGTGAATTTCTCCATATGTAGACAGTCATATGTAGGCCATAGTCGAGCAAGAAGAAACATAAGAAAAGAAAACCTTTATTAGTCTCACAATGGAGAAATTCCCAATTCACAGCAGCAAAGGTTATGAAAGGAAGAAGTAGAACAACAAAATATAGGAGCTGCTGGAAAGGCAGCCACTCTCGCGGCGCCATCTTGAAGTCAAAAAAAAAATGTCACAAGTTGTTTTAACAGTGACTGCAATTTTCAGAGGTGGGTAGTTTTAGAGGCATAGGTCTTTCTCAGACAGTGTCAAGGTTTCACACTGAATCATGCACTGATTTGTCTGCATAATTGATCATTTCCCCCGTTTTTCCCTCTTCTGCCCTGTGTGAAGGCTAAAAAGCAACACTGCCCCTCATCAGGTCAACACACATCTTCAAGAGAGGTCTAGTGATGAACCTGATAAAGTCTGTTACACTCTATTAACTCACGTTTCCACCTGTCCCGTGAAATATGGAATGGTCATTTTATTTGGGAATGGAATGGTATGCCCTATATTGGGTCAGTACGGGACGTGGTATGTTCTGTATTTTCCTAATTGTCCCATGCGTTGGTCACACACAAACATGAACACAGAATTCACCAATAATGAACACAATAAAAGACAGGAAATATTAAAGACAACAACGTGGTATTTGCGGGAGGTCCGCAGGACCTCCTGTGGACCCGCAAGCATAGCCTACGTTTGGTACGTTCTTCTCTTTTCTGTGCCAAATGCGGTCTTTCTGCGTGCATGCAGGCAGCCCAGCCCCATTACCCTGCCTGTCATGATCATTTCCTAGTAATGCACTAGTTATCATTACTATAGGTATGTTTATTGTAGTGAAAGTGTCGCCAGACAGGCTTTGCTACAGCTGTTACAGCATTCTACAGTATATACATGTAATACAGGATCCTCAAGTTCAGCCGAGCTCCGTCTATTCAGCCTAGAACATGTATCCACACACATAGTTACAAGTGTTTCAGTTTTTTCTTCCTCTTAAAGGTATAACCAGTTGTTACATGTATATCACTTTTGTCTTCTTTCAGTAAAATTGTCCCCAGATAGGCTTTTTAAAATTTACAACACTTTTTAATAGCCTAAAGACTATGCTCAGGTTCTACATCAGTCTATAAAATAAATAAATAAATAAAATACATTGTTCTTTGCTAATAAAGCGCTTTCAACTTTCAACATTTTCATCTAAATTCATTCCCGACTTCTCCTTCCTCACTGCTCACAGAGTGACCCCAGGGGGCCCAGCATTTTGTTCTGTCATGTTGAAAAATATATGTGATTCTATGCATTTCAGGGGTTTGGGGGGCCATACCCTCAAATTTCTTTCTCTCGCGTGGTTTTGCCGCGACGCCGTGGGGAGTGTTCCTTATTTCCAGATCTGAAAGCTAGCAACCCTACCATCATCACTATTCAGAGAAGATGAGATGCTCACAGAGGAGTCCTGTTTATTCAGCCACAGTGGATCTGATGCAAACTACAAATGGTTGCCACCGTCTAGTGAAGATGAGATGTTCACAGAGTGGTCCCAGTCATCCTCAACAGTGCACCAGAGAAGCCCCATAGTCATTCATTATCCAGTAAAACTGAGATTGGGGAAGCTAAAGAACAGAAGGATATAGGAAAATCAATTGAAATCAGTTACATGAAGACAAATACCTTGTGAGAATAAGAGGATTAGAAAATGGATGGATGGCTGGATGGGTGGGTGAGATTGGAACATGGAAACAGCCCTCTGGGAAAGTAGACATAGAAAACTACCTGTCCTACTGTGTCAAGACTGTGATACGAAGTTCAAGAGGACTAAACTCTGGAGACATAAGAAGTCATGTAGAGAACGGAAAGAGGAAGACAGAAATGCAAAAGAGCGAGAGTCCAGAAATCTTCCTCACACCTGATTCCAGTCAGAGAACTATCCAGTGGAGTACAAACAATTATTCATTCTCTGCGACAGGACCTTGTGTCTTCTCATACCAGAGGTGATGAGATGATTTGTGCATACAGACTGCATTATTTGCAAAAAAGGGCTATGAACAATCTAAGCACATCCAAAAGCTAGGAGAACTGGGAATGTTTGTGTTGCCCCCCCCCCCCCAAGGAGATTGACAAGCATGTCAAAAGTCTTAAAGACGTATGTGATCCAGCAAGTTTTCAACTGGCAATTAAAGCAGCCAAGTGTGTTTTCGACTATGATGTAAGCAAGAATGAATATTAAAAGCCACCTACAGCTGTTAAAAATTGCCTTTTCGCTCAAAGGGGCAACTGAGACCTCGATAGGCCGGTGCTTGATGATATCTGATGTCAAGACTGAGAAAAAGGCAAAACGGTTTAAGGAGTTGCTAGATAGCAGCTGGTCCACCTCCATGTCGACTAATGCTCATAGCACAATTGAGCAATGGAGGTGGGGCAAAGAAGACAACATATCTGTGACAGAAAATTGAGTCAATCACCAGAACTACCTGATGAAAGCTGAGGATGGGGTAAAGGCAGAGTTAACAGAGCATGGGAGTATTACAGCGTACAACAAGTTAATTGAGAGTCTTCTCGCACAAATAATCCTGTTCAATAAGAAGCGTGAAGGGGAAGCATCTCATTTGTGGCCCTGTGAATATGGACACATATGAGAGTATCACCCGTGGAAAAACAACTGAGCCACCAACTGACACATTTGGTGACACGAGGGAAGTGTGTCATGGTTTTGATCTGTTTTTGTTTTGGTTTCCTGCTTGGAGGGCGCTCCCTCCACAGCGCCGCACCTGTCACCATCAGTGGACTTTAAAAGGACTTAACACTGGCAGTCACCTGTCAGATTATTCGCCATGCTCACCTTGCGAGTTCCAAGTGTTAAAATTTTCGAGATGTTCATGGTCAGATTCCATGGTTTCATTGTTCATGTTGTCTTGTTGTTCATGCCCGTTTTCTTTCACTGAACAGGACTTCCGTGCCATTTTGTTGCAAATGATTTTGTTTTTATTAATTAACTTGCCAATTTGGAGCGCTTTATGTTTATTTAGTTTTGCTCTGTCTCTGTGTTGACAGTAACTTTTTGTTGTACTTTGTTGGTCGTGCATTTTTTTTGGTAATAAAGCTCTTGTTTGACATATACCCTTGTCGACATTTGTGGGATCCCATCCTTACCGTTTTGCACCCAAACCTGACAAAGAGAGGGAGAAAGGTCCCATCCTACTTCTTGAGCAAGCTCAAGCTTCGTTGACCTGATTGAAAAATGGAGGGAAGTCGGCATACTTGAGCAGAACCCATTTCTGTTTGCAAGGATTGGCCCTACAAATGCAGAAAAAGTGGTATGTGAATCATTTAATATTGCATCAACAACTTTTTAAAGTTGAGTAATTGAAGATTTGTCTGATGTATTCATTAGATCTTTAATTTCACTCCAGAATGTTCTAGGGTTTTTAAAATGATTAAGAGCAATGTTCCCTCTAATTTTTCATATGTCTGGGCAAACAGACAACCTCCCTGAGCACACCGAGGACCACTGTGAGCAACGTCAGAAGTGCTCGCTGTGGCCACACACGAATATCACACTCGGGATCATGGAAAGTTCATGGCTTATTAAAATGATCAAATTACAACAGCAATTTCCATAAGTTTACTTTTAATATAATTAATTTGGCCCACTTAAAGAAAAAAAGAGAAAACTCATTGATTGTTCGTGAGAGTCCAACTTTGGCCTTGGTCGGTGAGGTCCAGTTTTGACCTGGATGAGGGTCTTACTCTGGAAGAAATGAGACATACGCACCTTTCAGACGTTGACATTTTGTTCACATTAAAACAGTCACATTGTCCACAATGATGTGTGCTGTATCTTGTGTTACAGTGTCTTTTATTAGCATTTCTACGACTAATAAATGATCTGGTCATCATAGAATTTAATGATTAATATCCATAAAGAAAACATCTTAATAAATGTGATGAGAATATGCACAAATCAGACTTAAAGTTTACCTTATATTTCACGTCTGTCCATCTCACTTCTCCAATGGCTGTATACTTGAGTCTTCGTATAATTCCAACAGCATTCAAATGACTTTTATGCTGAATGTGTCGCTTGAGGTAGTCCAGATTCAATTTAATCCATATTTCCCATCGGAAAATTCGCTTGCAAATTTAGCTTCCCCGCTGGTTTTGCAGAGCAGACCTTTCTCACTCAAAAAAGTAACGATCTCACGAGGTTTCCCCGCTTGTTCTTCTATTTCATTTGTTGATTAATGTGCACTGTCCCAATGAAATAAGAAAAAAAATGGCATATACTCCCACAGCCATTCCAACCTAAAAGAACCGCTGTTCATTTTTATTTTAGGTTTGCAGAGTCGACGTATTGCATTCACTGCCCACTCGCCAAGGTAAGGGGTTATTAGCACAGTGGTTCTTAACCTTCTTAGAGGTACCGAACCCAACCAGTTAATAATGCACATTCACCGAACCCTTCATACGTGAAATATAAATACATGTATATATATATATATATATATATCGCGGCTGGATAGCTCAGTTGGTAAGGCACCGGTTTGGGAGACGGGGGTTCGAATCCTGATTGGGGTAAAAAAGAGCACATAACACCAAGACCCTTCACGCTAACGCCGACCTCATACAATGATGAGAGACAATAAAACGAATGACATGCCGTCTCAGACGTCCCCCGGCCAAACAAGGTCTGCATCGGGTGCTGGGGAACCAGAGCACCTTGACGAAAAATGGGCTACTGGAACAAAGCAGAGATGGGCGAGAGGCGATAACATGGCTCTGTTAGAATGCTACTACTCAAGCAACCCTAGTCAGAGGGGTTACATGAAGAGAATGTGGGCTGAATGGTAACTTCGAAACCCACAGTCACGGTTGACCACAAAACAACTAGTAGCTCAGTGTTCCAACATCACAAACGGCAATTGCTGTCACAACTTGAGATTGATGAGGTACAACGCAGATTCCATGGTGAAGGGCCCCAGACTGCCAGATCAGAGGAGGAGGTCA
>NW_017805917.1:353366-354862 GCF_001891065.2 Hippocampus comes | reverse complement strand
GAGCATCCCTGAAGCACTCGAAACTGCCAAATAAAGGCTCCAAGCCTTGTCCAGTCGCTTAAAGAGGTACACGAAAGAGAATGAGGCCAAACGAATAAACAGGCTGTTTGCAACACAACCTGCGAACGTGTACGCTCAGTGGCAGGGTTCTAACAGCAGAGCAGACCCACCAAGACTGGAAACTGAAAGGGAATGGAAAGACATATGGGAGAAGGAGGTCGCACAAAACAGCAGTGCACAATGGCTGGTGACTCTGAGAGAGGAGCACAGCAACCTCCCTGAACAGAACCCAGTTACCATAACAGTGGCGGACACACAGGAAAGAGTCTCAGATATGAAAAACTGGACAGCACCAGGGCCGGAAATAGTCCACACCTACTCGCTAAAGAAACTCACAGCACTCAATGAACACCTAGCAGCACAAATCAACAAGTTGCTGAGGGATGGGACTCACCCAGGATGGCTAACCAAAGGGCGAATGATCCTGATCATGAATGATCCCTCTAAGGGTGCAGTCCCATGCAACTATCGGCCAATAACCTGTCTCTCCACAACATAGAAGCTCATGTCAGGCATCATTACGGCTAAGATAAGTGGACACATGGATCAATACAGAAGGGCATTGGTAGAGATACCAGAGGAGCCAAACATCAGCTCCTGGTTGACAGAACAGTCGCACAAGACTGCAGGTCCCAACATAACAACCTGTGCACAGCCTGGATTGATTTCAAGAAAGCCTACGACTCGATGCCGCATACATGGATCACTGAATGCTTGGAGTTGTATCAGGTGAACAGGACTCTCAGAGCCTTCGTTGAGAACTCGATGAGGATGTGGAAAACCACACTTGAAGCCAATGGCAAGCCACTTATCCAATTGTCCATCAAATGTGGCATATACCAAGGTGATGCACTCTCTCCGCTGCTGTTCTGCACAGGACTGAACCCCCTCAGCCAAGTAATCACCAAGAAAGGCTACGGATACAGCCTCAGAAATGGAGCAACGATCAGTCACCTCCTCTACATGGATGACATAAAGCTGTATGCTAAGAGCGAAAGGGACATAGACTCCCTGATCTACACAACCAGGATCTACAGCAGTGACATTGGGATGTCATTCGGGCTCGAGAAATGTAGTCAGATGGTGACTAAGAGAGGCAAGCTATTCCAGACTGAAGGGGTCTCACTCCCTGAAGGAACAACAGCAGACATTGATGACAGCTACAAGTACCTCGGTATACAACAAGCCAATGGCAACCTTGAACTGGCAACAAGGAAAGCGGCTATGGCCAAATACCTCCAGCGCGTGAGGCAAGTCCAAAGAAGCCAGCTCAATGGCAAGAATAAGACCCGGGCAATAAACAGCTATGCCCTGCCATTGATCAAATACCTTGCAGGAATAATAAGGTCGCCAAAGGAAGAGATTCAGACCACGGATGTTAAGACCCGAAAGCTCCTAACCATGCATGGAGGGTTCCATCCCAAATCCAGCACCCT
>NW_017805917.1:352397-353225 GCF_001891065.2 Hippocampus comes | reverse complement strand
GTGGCTGATCTCAGGAAGTCCTATCAGTGGCTAGAGAGGGCTGGCCTGAAGGACAGCACAGAGGCACTCATCCTGGCCGCTCAGGAGCAGGCCCTGAGCACCAGAGCCATTGAGGCCCAGATATACCACACCAGACAAGACCCAAGGTGTAGGTTGTGCAAAGAGGCACCTGAGATGATCCAACACATTACTGCAGGGTGTAAGATGCTGGCAGGGAAAGCCTACATGGAACGCCATAACCAGGTGGCTGGCATAGTCTACCGAAACATCTGTGCGGAGTATGGACTGGAAACCCCAAGGTCAAAATGGGAAACACCTCTGAAGGTGGTGGAGAATGACAGAGCGAAGATCCTGTGGGACTTCCAGATACATAGTGACAAGATGGTAATGGCGAACCAACCAGATATCGTGATCATAGATAAAGGGCAGAGGAAAGCCGTTGTAATGGATGAAGCGGCCCTAAGTGATGGAAACATCAGAAAGAAGGAACACGAGAAACTCGCGAAATACCAAGGGCTCAGAGAGGAGCTGGAGAGAGCCTAGAAGGTAAATGTGACAGTCGTGCCTGTGGTGGCCGGAGCATTCGGGGCAGTGACCCCCAAACTAGATGAGTGGTTGCAACAGATCCCGGGAACAACATCGGACATCTCAGTCCAGAAAAGCGTGGTGCTGGGAACAGCAAGGATACTGCGCAGAACCCTCAAGCTTCCTGGCCTCTGGCAGAGGACCCGAGCTGAATGAGGAACGGACACCACCTGAGGGGTCAGATGAGGATTTATATAAAAAAAAAAAAAAAAATCCCCGTCTCACCCCCCGGGGGGGGTCCCC
>NW_017805917.1:348460-349301 GCF_001891065.2 Hippocampus comes | reverse complement strand
GTTTGTGGATGTTGGAACACTGAGCTACTAGTTGTTTCGTGGTCAACCGTGACTGTGGGTTTCGAAGTAACCATTCAGCCCGCATTCTCTGCATGTAACCCCTCTGACTAGGGTTGCTTGAGTAGTAGCATTCCAACAGAGCCATGTTATCGCATCTCGCCCATCTCCGCTTTGTTCCAGTAGCCCATTTTTCATCAAGGTGCTCTGGTTCCCCAGCACCTGACGCAGACCTTGTTTGGCCGGGCGACGTCTGAGCCGGCATGTCATTCATTTTATTGTCTCTCATCATTGTATGAGGTAGGCATTAGCGTGAAGGATCTTGCCCAAGGACCCACACTGGATGGTGTTATGTGCTCATTTTTGCCCCAAGCGGGATTCGAACCACCGTCTCAAGAGATAAGTATACTTTTTTTCTTTTCTTTGTACAACGTACTATCACGACAGTCACACATTGACTACTCAGCGAACTAAATTTCCCACAGCACTGATTGGACAAGCAATGTCATGTGATCATCTGCAGCCAGTGATGGCCAAGAGGGTGTGTCATAACTAATTGACATGTTGAGTCGGGTGTGTCTTAACCTCTATGGCAGAGGCTCCGTCGAAACCCGAAGATCGATTCACCGAACCCCTCGGGTTCGATCAAATCCAGGTTAAGAACCACTGGGTTCCGTCAGTCGTCATCTGTACCTGTGGGTAAAAAACAAAAACAAAAAAGGACGTTTTGCTTCTCTCACAGAAGCTTCGTCTGTGGTAGACAACTCTGAAGTCTCCGTGAAGACTCCGGGAAATTGCTCTGCGCTAAAAAGCTGAGCATGGCCTATTTGAGGACTGGGTGGGG
>NW_017805917.1:318853-339105 GCF_001891065.2 Hippocampus comes | reverse complement strand
CGGTGAATCCCTCAACTTCCGTTGTTTTGATTTTGACAAAGGTGTCATCCACATATCTAAACCAATGGCTTGGTGGGGAACCTTTGTATGAAGACAATGCCAAATTTTCAAATTCCTCCCTGTACAAGTTGGCCACAATGGGAGACACAGGGGATCCCATGGCACATCCAAAAACCTGGTGGTAAAACGTGTCCCTGAATTTGAAGTAAGTTGTGTTGAGGCATATTTCTAACAGTTCACAAATGTGTTCCAGCAAAAGTTTAGTTCTTTCAGTTAGCGTTTTGTCATCTAAAAGTTTTCTTCCAACAGCCTCTACAGCCCTGGCTGTGGGCACCGAGGTGAACAGGGCTGTGACGTCGAAAGAAACGATTGTTTCGTCATTCTCTACTTTTAGGTCTCTAACAATCGAAAACATACCTCACGTCCACTATGAATGATGACAGATTAAGCAATCTCGGTGTACTTTGCATTGAGTCGAGGAGGTCAAAAGCACTGAATCTTGAATCACTTCGGACGTTTTGCCAGAAATCACCAACATCGCAGAATACAGTTGCTGTAATAGTAGGGGCTGTAATAGTTAAGCCCGTTCCACAAGATCTGCACCAATATGAATCTTTTATCAGCACTTAATTCAGTACTAATGTGATTATTATACTGCTTTTCATTGTCACTGTAATGTTATGTCTGCAAAGGTTTAAAAGTCTGATGAAAATAAAAAGTCAAATAAGATTTTGAATCTTTGTCTTTTTTGCCCTGGGTTGAATGTGCCCCTCTATCAAAACCCCTGGCCCCAGCCAGGCCCCCTCAGTGAAATTGATCTAGAACCGCCACTGTGAAGGAGTAATTCTATAAGGATCCTTAATTAAGTGGGTTGGATTCAAATTTGAGAAAGACATTTTATCCCCACAATAAGCCCCATCGAGCCAGTCCTAATTAAAGTCACAAAATATAATAAAATAGTTCCTACAATCTATTGAGATAATTGTTGCAAGCAAACAATTAGAGGACTCAACAGTTGCTGTTGGCCAGTGACATGCAGTGAGGGTTGGGGTTGGGGAGGCACCAGCCTTGAATTTGAGCTCCATCTAGTGGGCACTGCTCGACGTAAATACAGCTTCACAACTTCATCCATTAAGTGAGTGCGTTTTGTTGACTTGCTGAAAAATGACCCAAGTCCTTCCACTGTTTTAAAAAATGTTCGACACCCAGGCATGCATTTTGCAGACTGTGAGAGCACAAGGTTTATGTGCATAACAGCTGGTAAACGGGGCCTCTAGGACCCTTTCTTTTATTTGAGCCTGCACCCCATTAAGTTCTGATGCCATCACAGACGCTCAATCATATGTCTGGGCGACCAGTCGCACTTTTCCAAAACTCAAAAAAATTACTCAGCTATAAAAGCAGCACGTCTATCATCACTCACATCATCAAATCCCCAAAATGCCTCCTTAATCCGACAGGCTACTTCACCTGAGTCACTTGAAGTTGTAGCGATGTAACGTAAAATGACAGATATCTGAGCTTTTTTTGTGACATCAGTTGTCTCATCTGCTTCTACTGCGACAAATGGGGCTGCATTAATCTCTTTTTTAATGTCATTTGTTATCACATCACCGACTGCTTCAATTAAATCATCCCGTATTCTGTTTGACAAGACAGAAAACGTAGTGGCTGTCACCAAGTGTCTCGGTAACCTTTCATCTTTCTCTGCAAACACACGCAATAATTCCACATAGTTTCCACGATTGGAAGAGGTTGCACTCTCACCATTGGCACGGAAGGCCAGCTCATGTTTAGCTAAAAAACAGGTTGCATTTATGAGGTATTTCAACATCTCATGATTTATCTTCACCTTGGCATTGAGGCGGCTGATATTAGGTCTTCGTTGCTCATTCAGAGCCAGATCAATACGAGAAGTTCCAAAGGTTTGATCCAATAAAAATGGTGAAAATACATTAAGAACCACACCAAAATCATAGTCCAGAGGACAAATATTAATACTGGTGATGGCTTTAAATGTATAGAGAAGGATTTTGAAGTTGATTCTAAGTTTGACAGGGAGCCAGTGGAGCTATCGGAAGATGGTGGTGATGTGTTGAAAGGAAGGGTTCTCGTGCTGATCCGTGCTGAAGAATTCTGGACCAGTTGGAGTTTATGGAGGAATTTGTGATGGGCACAGAAAAGGAGTGAATTGTAATAATCAATATGGGAGGTGGCGAGACTGTGGACAAAGAAAGCAGTGGTGTGAGGGGTGAGACAGGGACAGAAATGATTGATATTACATAGGTGGAAATATGCGGACCGGGTTATGTTATTGATGTAGGAGTGGAAAGATAGTAAGCTATCAAGGATGACACCCAGACTCTTAACCTGAAGGGAGGGGGACACAGTGGAGCTATCAATTGTGAGGGAGAAACTGCCGGCTTTGTGTAGGGTGGATTTGGTACTGACGAGGAGGAGTTCTGTTTTATCGCTGTTAAGTTTGAGGAAGTTATGGGTAAACCAAGATTTGATTTCTGAGAGGCAGCATGAGATGTATGTGTCATGTTCCGGTTTCGGCAGCAGGTGGCGAGCTGAGCATTATTGCTGGCTGCACACCTGTTGCCAATCTGTCATTATGCACTTTGTATATTTGGAGCGTCCTTCTGGCTTTTCTTTGCCGGAGAATTGTATGCCGTGCCACTGCTTTTGCCCGTGTGTCATTTATTCTCGCTCTCATTCTCGTTATCGTGATTATTGCTGTTGTTCTAGATGGCGGTTCTCTTTTGTGTAGTACAGTGTTCGTTTTGATAGTATCGAGTTTATTTTTATCCTTGCCTTTCGTGCAAGTGCTTTTTGTTATCAGGTTTTTTGTGTGTTTTCCTGGTCCTCACTTTTGACCAGCGATTTCTGTTTTCTTCTATTTCTTACGGTGCGGTTTTTGTAGTAAACATTATTTTTTTGTAAGGAGTTCTTGTTGGGGTCTGCTATTTTGGGGATCCAAAATATCTCATTTGGTGCGAACGAAGCGTGACCTTCTCGCTAACGTGACAGAATTCTCTGATCACCATGGATTCCGCAGACACCAATAAGATTTTGTGGTCCGCCCTGGCCAGCCAAGAACAACTGGTGAACTGGTGAGTCAACAGGGCCAGGCGCTTTCGGAACTCCGTGACGCGGTCTCCATGCTGGCTCACCGGTTCGAGGATTTAGGGTCGCGAGTGGAGCGTTTAGATAACCGGAGAACGCCAACCCTGGAAATCCAAAGAGCTACCACGGGGGTACCCGTCCGTTCCCCGACGGTTAGTCGGGAACCAGTGCTGCGACACCCTCCATGTTATGGTGGTGAACATGGTCAATGTGGGCAATTCCTCCATCAGTGCTCACTCGTGTTTGATCAGCAACCATTTGCTTATGTAAGTGACGACTCAAAGGTAGCGTTTATCATGAGCTTGTTGACTGGTCAGGCGGCGTCATGGGCACTGGCAGTGAGCGAAGCACAACCGGGCCTCCGGTCTTCCTTCCCCGACTTCGTTGCCGCGTTTCGTCCGGTGTTCCACCACCCGGTTCAGGGAAGAGAGGCCGAAGGCCGGTTGCTAGATCTCTGTCAAGGAACACAATCTGTTGTGGACTATTCAATTACTTATCGTATTTTGGCCACCCAAAGTGGTTACGGCGACCGAGCATTGTGTGGACTGTTTTGCCGCGGGTTGAACTGGCTACCTGCGACGACAGTTCTAATTGGAGGAGCTCATAGACATCACCTGAATACTGGACAACCGCATGAGGGAGAGGAACCGGGAGCGCGGAGGTGGATGGATTCCGTCCCGGCATGCTGCGTTCTGAGGGGCTTCCCACGAGACGACTCGGAAAGCTAGATCCGAAGACCACTCCAGGGCACGGAATACGGCCGCCAGGGACGAGCCGATGCAGTTGGGAAGCGGCCACTTGGGACTGGAGGAGAGACGGCGCCAGATCCACGACCAGGTCTGTTTCTACTGTGGCCAACAAGGGCATCGGGTCGCCAATTGCTTGATGACATCTCAACCAGGTTCTGCTGATCAGGGCTCTAGTAGATTGGGGGCCGATGATTGCTTTATCGATATCGGCATAGCCTCTGAAATAGGTTCCTCCATAGAGGAGTTGGACCAAGTAAAACGGGTTCATGATCTCGATGGGCGACTTCTGGCGGTGGTGAAACAAATTACGGATCCCGTAAAGCTCAAGTTATCAGGCAATCATGTCAAGCATAGGAGGTTTTATTTGATGCAGTGCCGAGCCGTCCCAGTGATTCTCGGTTTACCTTGTCTTAAAACCCATAATCCAGTAATTTTGTGCGATCGTCCTGCAATTGAAAACTGGAGTCCGTTTTGCTACGCGCATTGTTTGCGGTCGGCCGTGGGGGGGGCGCGGGCGTTCTCGCAATGAGCCCC
This sequence comes from Hippocampus comes, assembly GCF_001891065.2. Taxonomy (NCBI): domain Eukaryota; kingdom Metazoa; phylum Chordata; class Actinopteri; order Syngnathiformes; family Syngnathidae; genus Hippocampus; species Hippocampus comes. The sequence goes on along the minus strand of NW_017805917.1, from coordinate 334,693 downwards.
CTGAAGCCATTTGCTTAGATGGAGTACCTAGTTCTTATCATGATTTTTGACAGGTTTTTAGCAAAGACCGTGCCCAGTCCTTGCCACCGCACCAGCCTTACGACTGTGCCATCGACCTGCCCCGCTGCCGAGCTCCCAGCTATATCAGGTTTCTCATCCTGAACAAGAGGCGTTGCGGGAGTATATCAATAGCTCGCTCGCTGCAGGTCTTATCAGACCATCCCGATCACCGTTGGGTGCTGGATTTTTCTTTGTTGAGAGAAAGGACAAGTCATTGCGGCCGTGTGTGGACGATCGGGGACTCAGTGAAATCACCATTAAAAATAAGTATCCACTTCCACTGTTAGATTCCGCATTTGCTCCCCTTCAATCGGCCACCATCTTCTCAAAATTAGATCTACGCAGTGCTTATAATCTGGTTCGGGTTCGGGAGGGGGACGAATGGAAGACAGCTTTTAAGACTCCCTTAGCCCACTTTGAATATTTAGTCATGCCCTTCGGATGGACGAATGCCCCCGCGATTTTTCAGAGTCTCATCAACAATGTGTTGAGGGACCTATTGAATGTGTTTTGTTTTGTTTATCTCAATGACATTTTGATTTTCTCGCGGACACTTAAGGAACACAAACAGCACGTCAGGCTCATATTGCAATGGCTGTTAGAGAATAGGCTTTTTGTCAAGGCCGAGAAGTGTGAATTTCATGTTGAGTGTCGTTTCTCGGGTGTATCATAGAGAGGGGTCAACTGAGAGCCGATCCCGCCAAAATTAAGGCGGTGGTGGAATGGCCGACACCCACCAACCATAAACAGCTGCAACATTTTTTAGGTTTCGTTAACTTTTACAGACGTTTTATTTTCTATTACAGCCAGAAAGCACTTCCGTTAAACCGGTTGACCTCAATCAAGGTTCCGTTTAAGTGGGAGTCTGACGCCGACTCGGCGTTTACGGAATTAAAGAAGGCTTTTATGAACCCACCTGTTCTGCAACAGCCAAACTCTGACTGTTCTTTTGTCGTAGAAGTGGACCCCTCGGATTCACGAGTGGGGGCGGTGTTTTCTCAGCCTTCCCCAGTAGACCAGAGACTCCACCCTTGCGCCTTTTTCTCTCGTCGCCTCAGTCCCGCCGAGTCGAACTATGACGTGGGAAACCGGGAACTGTTGGCAGTAGTCTTGACACTACAGGAATGGAGACACTAGCTCGAGGGGACTTAGGAGCCATTCACCTCGCCCCCCCCATGACGAATCGCGGAGTGTATCCCACTTCTTTTCCGAACCTTTTCGAACCATCCTCTGCTTCTTTAAAATCAAACTCTTCAGGAGCAATGCTACGTTCGTATTTATCAAATCTCCATTCAATTGTCTTGCTTTGCCAGAAATCGTATCTTGGCTAAGACTACTACCTGAAGAATACCCTGCTAGCTGTTTCTCATTTATGAAAATAAACAAAAGTTTCTCCAGTTCCTCTAATATTTGTTTGCAAAACACATCACTGACTTAAGATGGTCTTTTTTTTTTAGGATGCTGCTGATCGTCGATTTCGGCATGCCGAACTCCTTAGCCAACACACGTACACCTGATTCATATTTCGCATTCGCATTCATTTTAAAATAAAATAGTTTTGCGCGCTATTTTCCTCTTTTTTTCACCAGCTTTACGACTTCCACTTGTTTTTTTGGTGACATGATTAGGGGCTCATACACAATGCAGAAATAACAGTCCAATTTGCGTAGATCTATACAAATACTATGCTTTTCAAAAAAATCTTTATTGAACATGTCCGCTCACATTGGAACGCTACACGAGGAAGCATCATTTCCTTGTCTACCCGAGGAAGCATCACTTCCTCGTGTAAGGAAGGCAAGAGGAGTTGAGTGACGCATTCAAGTGTGTTCAGTTTGGTCAAGAACCGATTTTCGGTCGTAATCCGAGGCATAAAAAAACGCAAAATTTTTGGTCATAAACCATGTTGATCCTTCTTGCGCGGAAGTCTCTCGCTGGTTTTGTGTAGACATCAATTCGGGTGACTACACTTGGTTCAAGGCACAAGACTGAGACATTTTCTATTTTTCAGTATGGTCGCTACCACTGCCTTGCTGAACGCTCGATGTGCCTTAGCGCACCATCACTGTCAGAAGCGAACTGCAGGGAAGCTCCACCCACTTTTATTTACATGAACCCAGAACATGGTATCCTTCCACATAACATAGTTCCAAACATGAAACAACAGTGCCAGTGGCATACATCGCACTCAACAAACCGATTTGGTCGAGAATAAAGACGTTCGAAAACCGAGGTTTGACTATATTTACTTCCAAGATGTTGATAGAGAAGTACAGAGAGGGTCAGATGGAACTGAAATGTGTCTTTGTAGATCTGGAGAAAGCATATGACAGGGTGCCCAGAGAAGAACTGTGGTATGTATGAGGAAGTTTGGGGTGACAGAGAAGTACTGTATGTTAGAGCGGTACAGGACATGTATGATCACTGTCAGACAGTGGTGTGGTGTGCTGTAGGTGTGACGGAGGAATTCAAGGTGGAGGTGGGACTTCACCAGGGGTCAGCTCTGAGCCCCTTCTTATTCGCTATGGTTATGGACAGGCTGACAGATGAGGTGATACAGGACTCTCCATGGACTATGAAGTTTGCAGATGACTGTCATTTGTAGTGAAAGCAGGAAACAGGTGGAAGTTTGCCCTGGAAAGGAGAGGAATGAAGGTCAGTCGCAGCAAGACAGAGTACATGTGTGTGAATGAGAGGGACCCAAGTACAAGAGTGAGGTTACAGGGAGAAGATATAAAAATGTGGGAGGATTTTAAGTACTTGATGTCAACTGTCCAAAGCAATTGAGAGTGTGGAAAAGAGGTGAAGAAGTATGCACAGGCAAGCTGGAATGGCTGGAGAAAAGTGGCAGGTGTGATGTGCGATTGAAGAGTTTCAGCTAAGATGAAATGAAAGGTGTATAAAACTGTGGTGAGACCAACCATGCTGTTTGGACTGGAGACGGTGCCACTGAAGAAACGACAGGAGGCAGAGCTGGAGGTAGCAGAGATGCAGATGTTGAGGGTCTCTTTGGGAGTGACCAGTTTGGATAGGCTCAGAAATGAGTACATCAGAGGGACAACACATCTTAGAGGTTTTGGAGAGAAAGTCAGAGAGGCCAGACTGAGATGGTTTGGGCATGTCCACAGGAGAGAGTGAATGTATTGGGAGAAGGATGCTGGGTTTTGAACTGCCAGGCATGAGGCCGAGGGGAAGGCCAAAGAGGAGGTTTATGTATGAAGTGAAAGAGGACATGAAGGTAGCTGGTGTGACAGAAGAGGATGCACAAAACAGGGTTAGATGGAGGCAACTGATTCGCTGTGGCAACCCCTGAATGGAAAAGCCGAATGGAAAAGAAGAAGCTTGAGAGGGAGGAGGTTGGGAGGGAACGTCAGATTTGCTGGAAAGGTAGAGCTGGGTGTCATCCGCGAAGAAGTGAAAGCGTATACCAAAATTACAGAAAATATTGCCAAGGGGGAGAAGGTAGATAATGAAGAGGAGGGGTCCAGGACAGAGCCCTGGGGGACACCAAAAGACGGGGAGGACTTTGAAGTGGAGGAATTGAGGTGGATGAACTGAGAGCAGCCAGTGAGATACTGTGAAACCAGTGTAGGGGTGTGTGGGTGATGCCTATGGTGCAGAGTCAATTAAGGAGATGGGGTAAGAAATGGTGTCAAAAGCTGCACTCAGAGGAGGATAAGGATGGAGATTAAACTGGAGTCTGCAGCCATGAGAAGGTCAATAGTGATTTTTATGAGGGCTGTTTCTGTACTGTGATGGGGACGGAAACCAGACTGGAATTGTTCGTAGAAACTGTTTTATCAGTGAGGTGGGAGGGAAGTTTAGAGGCAACACTTTTTTTGAAAGGAGGGTGAGAAACCAGTAAGTTATTGAAATCATTGGGATCTGAACATGTTTTTTTCAGGATTGGATTGACAGCTGCAGTTTTGAAGGGGACAGGAACAATTCCAGTGGACAATGAAGAATGAAAAATGACTGAGATGAAGGGTTAGCAGGATTTGACCAGGACTATGGGGAGGGGGTCTCACTGAAATGAAGAAGTCTTGGATTTGAGTATGAAGTCTGAGATTATTGAGGATGGGGGAGTTCGAAAGAGGATAATAGTTGACAAGGGCTTGGGAGGTTGGAGGAGGAGAAGGGAACAGAGAAGCCCAGGTGCTGGTGGATTTTATTGACTTTGTCACTGAAAAATAGGAGCAGAGCGTTGCAGGTGTCAGAGGAATAAAATTGCGTGTGTGTGTGTTGGGGGGTGGGAGACAGTGGGTTGAATGATATTGTTACAGAGAGAAAAGTGAGCCTTAGTATTTCCAATATTACAGCAGGTGAGTCCAGAGTAGTACTGTGATTTAAGTTGGATAGTTGAGCTGTGTAGACGCCCTTGTGAACAGTGAGCCCGGTTTTCCCGTAGCGTCTCTCTAGCTGCGGAGTTTTGGATTTAATGGAACGGAGGTAAGGGGTGAACCAGGGGGCAGACCGAGTAAAAAAGACAGAGCGGGACTTGACAGGAGCGAGCGTATTGAGAATGTTGGTGAGACTAGAGTTTTATTGGGAAACCAAAAATGGGGATCTGGAGGGCCAAGAGAAGCATTTAAAAATGGTACACATGCGCTACGATAGTTAACACGCTGCAAAAGTGCGTCCCATGCCTTCTCGTCAGGTCTTGACAAAGGTTGGAACAAATTTCCTTTTCACACAGCCACAAACTCTTGTGTCTACTTTATTTTTCTTTTTCGTTCATCTAAGGGGCCGTGAGAACCTTTGCTCATCATGGCATGCGTGTGTAAGTGCACGCGTGTGTGCGGTAACGGGTCGATCACGGGAGTTGGTTGATCGAAGAGTCGATCGTCATTCAAAAACGGTTGGGCACCCACGTTGGACAACAATTACTGCTACTAGTCACTTAAAAATGGTGCAATAGTTATGTGAACCAACTGCAAAACCATCATAGTATAGAATCGCACCACTGATAACTTTATCTTTGCTCAATGACTGGAAATTGTCCCACAGCTGTCATTGGCTGGTACAACTGCACAATGATACCCTTACATTAAATAAAGTTTTTCTAGACTTCTATGTCATATCTTTGCTTGTTGTAGTTGCTTGTTGTTGCAATACAAGGAAAGCTCATCCACAAATTCCTTATTTTACATATTTGGCCAATAAAGATGATTCTTATTCAGATTTAAAATGCTCTATGAATAAAGTTGAGTTGATAATTATTTATATGGGAGGAGGCAGTTGCAATTTGATGCCATAACCAACAAGCATGATCATGTCTGTGAAAATGAAGGACAGAATGTCTGCTTTGAGGTCACATTCAAGCAACTCAGTCATGCAGAAGAAAAATCATCTTTATTATTTGAATCCAAGACAGGTGGCAAAGATGTGGGGGTATCTTGCGATTATGCAGGAACGACCACACGATGATCATTACGATTAGGGCTCAATGCTTAGGGACACAATTTATATTGGAATAAAACCAACTCCATTTCTATGGTCTAGGCTTGACATGTCCAGGTAGTCCAGGTGGTGAACTGGATTTTGGTGGTCAAGGTGGCTGTGTCTCTAACCACAAATGGGTTGTCTGAATGAGCAAGGTGGTGGTTGACGTGGGTCGTTTTCATCCGGAGTAACTGGGGTTGGCTCGGGAGGTCTTGTTGGGGACCAAGATGGTAGTCCAAGTTTGAAAGGTCGTGTTCTAGAATATTTTTTGCATCAGGAGGAAGAGATGGTCCAGGCAGTGGTCCAGGTTGCAGGGTGCTGGTCCAGGTTGGAAGAGTCGTGGGGCAGGTTGAAAATTTAGTGTTCAGGTGGGTATTTTTTATACAGGACAACAGGTGCTGCACTGTTGGCTGCTCTTTGCTGGGTGGCTAATTATGATATGAAATAAAATGTGGTCCTAGTGATGGTATACCCTGGCAAGGCTGGCAAGGTGGGCCATTTTCATCCATGGTAACAGGGGGCCCCCATGTGATCCGGGTTGTGAAGACGATGGATGATATAATGTTGGATCATGTGGTGGTGGCAGTAGCCCAGGTATTGTACATGGTGGTAGCCCAGGTGTCTACGATGGTTGTGGCTAATATGGTGGTGGCCCAGGTGGCCAAGGTGCTGGTGGCCAAGGTGGTCGTTGCCCAAAAGGCCAATATGGGTAGTGTAGTGGTGGCCCGGGAGGACCTGGTGGTCCGGGTGGTCCTGGTGCACTAGGTGGACCTGGTGGTCCAGGTGGTCCAGATGGTCCTGCTGGTCCAGGCGGTCCAGATGGGCCTGGTGGACCATCTGGTCCAGGTGGTCCTGGTGCCCCATCTGCTCCAGGTGGGCCTGGCGGCCCATCTAGTCCAGGTGGGCCAGGTGGCCCATTTGGCCCCGGTGGACCATCTATTCCAGGTGGTCCTGGTGGGCCATCTATCCCTGGTGGACCACCTGGTCCAGGTGGTCCTGGTGGACCATCTGGCCCTGGTGGACCATGTGGTCCAGTTAGTCCTGCTGGACCAGGGGGACCTGGTAGACCAGGTGGTCCCCCAGGTGGTCCTGGAGGTGATCCAGGTGGTCCCCCAGGTGGTCCTGGAGGTGATCCAGGTGGACTTCCTGGAGGTGTTCCAGGTGGACTATTGTCATCTAGGGTAAAAGCTGCATTGGATGGCAACTGTCTCTTCATCTTAGCAGAAAGACAGCTGGTTCCTGTGATAAAGAGTTGACATCTTTGTTAGATGGAGACCTTTCACTGGCTCTTTATTACTTGCTCGTTGAGAGTTGGATGACTTACCGAACAGCACAAGGGCAACAGTGAACACCTTGAGAATGCTCATTGTGGCTGATGATTTCCTAAAAGACAGTGAAAAAGGACGGTAAATGTATATCGAGAGAAAGTCCATCAGGTGAACGTGGTGGGAGCGTTGGCTGCTTGGACACTGTCAGTTTGTTGAGGCCCATGCCTTGCCACGAGGGACCTGGACCGCCCGTGGGAAGAAGGCTGATTCGTCTCCACCAATCTTCATGTTGTGGCCATTGGACGGAATTCTCATATTTATCGAAACCACTACTTTTCAGGAAATCTTTTCTTTTTTTTTTTTTGAGTCGCTAATTGCTCATTTATTATTCTGTCATTGACGAACATGGTGCCAGCACCAATCATGCACTTCAAAGTCCACGGTCACACAGAGACTCACCGTGCAAAAGCCTTCAACTTCACAAACCATTTGTGAACAAAGGTTTGCATTGTAGAACTCAGTGGACGCTCAGCATTTTCACGGTTCCTCACTTATTTGGAGATTAGTTTTTTCAACCATCCATCCATCCATCCATCCAATTTCCAATCCGCTTATCCTCACAAGGGTCGTGAGGTGGGTGCTGGAGCCGATCCCAGCTCTCTTCGGGCAGTCGACGTGGGACACCCTGAACCGGTTGCCAGTCAATCACAGGGCACACAGAGATGAACACCCATCCGATTTCACAATCACACTGAGGGACAATTTAGAGTGTTCCATTAACCTGCCACGCATGTTTTTGGAATGTGAGAGGAAATGGAAGTGCACGGGGAGAACATGCAAACTCCACACAGGGAGGCCGGCGCCAGAATCGAACCCTGCACCTCTGCAATTAGTTTTTTACAGATTTAAAATACTTTTTTTGTGGGACCAGCCCCCATTTGTTGTGGAAAATGCTTACTGGTAGTATATCACCAATTTTTCATGAATCTTTTGGGTTAACCATTGGACATAAAATCTTGATTCTACCTTTCTATCTGTTTCCGTTCTTTAGTAATCAGCAGGAGAACATAGCACAATTTTTTAAAATTCACTTGCTTCTCACAAACTTTGGAGAAAAATTGCTTTTTTTGAAAACAAGCATGTCAAGAAGAACAGAGACTTTGGTGCTCATATTTTCACTTCCATGACGCTAATATCTGAACAGGGGTTCTATTCTATGAAGCAGGGAAGCAACATTTCGAAATGGCTTTTGATCGCAAAATAATTTATTGATAAACAAGCAGTGTGAGTGGCTCCCCAAAGAAACAAAAAAAAATGCTCAATGTCATAAATGGGTTTTGTTTCTTTTTTTTCAGAATCCGAAAGTGTTATTGATCATTATTTTAAGCTCTGCCTCATGATAGTGGGTAACGCATTAATGCATCAAAATATAATTAGGCAGTTATGTATAATAATAAATCTTCATTGAACAAAGATGGAGAAACAGTGACCAAACTCCTCCAGAAAGCGTGTGTCTGTGTGTGTGTGTGTGTGTGTGTGTGTGTGTGTGTGTGTGTGTGTGTGTGTGCGTGTGTTGTAACATTACTTTGATTTGTGACTTTTTTAATTTAATGGAAAAATTACTGTCAAAAAGAAAAGCGGTATGTAAGTTTCGTTTTGTTTGTTTATAAAGCACCATCCATTGTCTCCACAGCGTGAGTACTTTGGCCCCCTCTTGTTCCAGTCATGTATCCGGAAGTATGGAGAGAGTTTTTCCCCCAAGGTGTGCACTCTACTGTGCTTACTTCTGTCTTGCCAATGATTAATTGCAATGTTGTTTTTTTTTGTGCAATTGTCAGGATAATGAGGCTGACAAAGTGGAGCATGTCACCACAGCAAGCTTTGTCACTGGGAGAGATGATTTTTTTGCACAGACTCAAAGACATTAAGATGGAACACTTGGGTCCAGAAGTTTCAATGTTAGCCATTTGGGCTGCAAAAAAAAAAATCATTGAAGATTTTTAGAAGTTATTTATTTGGAGTATGCCCTAATGTGAATGCTTGCAAGTCCAAGTTGCTTCGTTTCCAGTGCCTATGATTGAGCTCAATATTTTTCCTAAAATACAATTTTAAAAATGTTTTTCTTCCACTGTCCTTTTAGTTTCATGTAATTTTATTTCTGTACCTTGTTTTATATGTCCTCAGTTCTAATTAATGTCAAACACATTCATTAAAAATATTCAACCAGATATGGGCAACTGGTGGCCTGCGGGTGCAGGCGGCAGACTCTTTGAGTGGCCTCTTGACGAACTAAAAAAAAAAAAATACGACCTCAATAATATAACATGTATAAGTGAGGTGGTATTTGTGAAAAAATGCACAGCATGTATTCATACAGCTAATATTGGTTTGCTCTTCATCCGTTTCGTGCCATCCTCGAATGGTCATTTTTACGCATGAGAGCCCTTTGCGCTGGAATATTAAAAAATAAATTTGCACGGATGCACATGTTTTGTACGTATTTAAAATGCCATTTTTGTCATAAGTTTGATTTGGAAGTGTGTGGTCCTATGTAACCTGAGTCAAAATGAATATTTTTCCCTGAAGCGTACAAAGCGCAACACCAAACATGTCCAACATTAATGTTGTGTTCCCTGAAAACACTTCAGGATGGCGATAGTACTCACCACACACACTCAAGTTTGCTCTTAGAACCCCTCTCAGGCCTTGTGTGGTTGACAGTCCTGCTTCCGTCTCTCTTCTGTCACCTCACAGTTGTTATCGGAGAGCTTAAATCACTTGTCTAGCCACCATTAAGGTGGAGCCCTTGTGCATTCGGGTGGGTCATTTAATTGACTTTCTTTTGTTGTCACACAATGACATGTGGTTTCTGTGGTGGATATTGCCAAGCAGTATTTCTTCGTCATGTTGCAAGCAAAGTTGTAATTGATCAGTTAATTGCGTCACTTTGAAATGAATAGAGCACATAAAAGGTCACTGCCACTGGAATGCTATCTGCAGGTACATGGAACTGCTACTCTCTGCTCCAATTTTTTATTGAAAAAGTTAATAAAATCCACCAACACCTGGGCTCCTCTGTACCCCTCCCCTCCCCTGACATCCTCACTTCCTGTCAACTGCTTTCCTCTTTTGAACTCCCCCATCCTTCAATAATATCAGATATCATTTCCAAATCCAAAACTTCCTCCTGCCTACTTGATCCCCTCCCAACAGTCCTGGTCAAATCCTGCTTACCCTCTCTGCTTCCTTTCATCTCAGCCATCATCCATTCCTCACTGTCCACTGGAATTGTCCCTGTCCCCTTCAAAACTGCAGCTGTCACTCCTCTTTTGAAAAAACCTGGTTCAGATCCCAATGACTTCAATAACCTACGACCAATTTCTCACCTTCCTTTCATCTCCAAAGTTCTTGAAAAAATTGTTGCCTCTCAACTTCACTCCCACCTTACCCATAACAATCTCTACGAACAATTCCAGTCTGGTTTCCGTCCCCGTCACAGCACTGAATCAGCCCTCTTAAAAATCACAAATGACCTCCTTATGGCAGCAGACGCCGGTCTATTCTCAATACTCATTCTCCTTGATCTGAGTGCAGCTTTTGATACTATTTCCCACCCCATCCTCTTAAATAGACTCTTCAGAAATTAAATCTTGGTTCACACATAACTTCCTCAAACTTAACAGTGACAAAACAGAACTCCTCCTCATCTGTACCAAATCCACCCTACACAAAACCAACAGTTTTTCTCTCACTATTGATAACTCCACTGTATCCCCCTCCCTTCAGGTCAAGAGCCTGGGTGTCATCCTCGATAGCTCACTATCGTTCCACTCTCATATCAATAACACAACCCGGTCCGCGTATTTCCACCTACGCAATATCAACCGTCTCCGTCCCTCTCTCACCCCTCACTCCACTGCCATCCTTGTCCACAGTCTCGTCACCTCCCGTATTGACTATTGCAATTCACTTCTCCTCGGTGTCCACAACAAATTCCTCCATAAACTTCAATTGGTCCAGAATTCTTCGGCCCATATCATCACTGGAACCCCCTCCTTCCATCACATCACCCCCATCCTCCAACAGCTGCACTGGCTCCCTGTCAAACTGAGGATCAACTTCAAAATACTCCTCTTCACATTCAAAGCCATCCATAACCTTGCCCCCCCATCTGTCGGACCTTCTTCAAATTTGCGTTCCCTCTCGTTCCCTTAGGTCCTCAGCCTCCCCCCACCTCTGTGTACCCTCTGCCCGTCTCAGCACGATGGGGTGCAGAGCTTTCAGCCGCTCTACCCCCAAACTCTGGAACTCACTCCCACCCGACATCCGAAATATTGACTCTCTTCCTATATTCAAAACTCATCTTAAAACCCACCTATTTAAAATTGCATATACAGTTTAAACTCATCGCTTTTATTATTTATAATTTTATCTGTGGTTTTATTGTTCTTTTGATTGTAAAGTGTCCTTGGGTATTTTGAAAGGCGCTTATAAATAAAATGTATTATTATTATTATTATTATTATGGAGTTCTATTATATCTTCAAACAGCTGATACATATTTTGTTTTTGTTTTTTTATTTATTTTTTAATCCACTGAGCAACAAGGAACTGGGTGTTGTATGTGATAAATGCTCTTGTGGCTTTTTAGAGAGGACAAACTGGTTTGTCTCCTAAGTCAGTAAGTATTAATCACAATACCATGACACATTCGTTGAAATAATCATGTGACATGGCCATAATTTCAGAAAATTAAGTTATGAGTTATTTACAATGTGCGGCTGGAAATAAAACACAGCTTTTCACTTGTTACATATTTCATTTTGTTGCACCCATACTGAAATGAAAATGAGAATTAGAATTAGAATCATCGTTTTTTGCCACATTTCATACACCAGGAATTTATAACCAGTAGGTGGAGCAACTTTCACACGATAGCAAACAAAATGTACATTTTGGACACATTAAGTATGGAGAGCTAATGAGAAATGTAAGGTGTCCTGTAGTCTGATAGAACTGATAAAATGACAATTGTGCAAATGATCCCGAGTCCTAAAGCAATTAAAAGTGGCCAGCAGTGCAGTAGTTGACACCAACAACAGTTATGCAAATAACGCAGCATGATGAATTTACAATGAAAACGGCAACAATGTCAAAACATGTCCTAAAACACAATTGTATCCAATGGCTTTGAGCTCAACAGGAGACTCGGCAGTCTGAGTGCAGGGGTGGACAAATTAGGTCCTCATGGGCCGCTGCCCTACCCATTTTTATTCTCCCCTTCTGTAACACACGTGATTCAAATGATCAAGATCGTTTTCAAATTTTTCCAGAGCTTGCTGAAGAGCTGATCATTTCAATCAGATGTGTTGCAGCAGGGAGCAATGGAAAACAGGCAAGACGGTGGCCTTTGAGCAGCGGTCACCAATCTTTTTTGCCCCACGGACCATTTTAATGTCAGTCAATGATTTCACGGACCGGCCTTAAAGGCGTGGCGGATAAATCCAACAAAATAATATGATATGACCTGCATGAAAAGTATGTGTTTTTTTTCTAAACATAATAATTAGCACGAATCATGACACGAGGAACGGCCTATCTGTCCGGAACACCCTCTGGTCGCTATAGTAATGTTTAAATGTGCCTTCAAAATAAGATACACCGCAAATACAACCGCTGCCCTTGAGGACTGGAGTTGGACATGCACGTCTTAGTGTTTTATGGTGTCTGCCGTATTTGTATAAATTGATTGTTTTCACTCTCTTTGTTATTGTCTGACTGTTTTTTATTGCATGGACAGCACTTTGTAGGCAACAATGGTTGTTTTACAATCTTCCACAGCACTAGATACTTTAAAGCACTCAAAGACATTCTACATAATTGTAAACCTCAAGTTGCACTACAATTACTGCTACTAGTCACTTAAAAATGGTGCACCTACTGCAGAACCTTCATCGTATTGTATCGCACCACTGATCACTTTATCTCTGCTTGATGACTCTGCAAATTGTGGCACAGCTATCATTGGCTGGGACAACTGCACAACGGTACCCTTAGATGAAAGAAAGTCTTTCTAGACTTGTATGTCATATATTTCCTTGTTGTAGTTGCTTGTTATTGCAATACGAGGATAGCTCACATACAAATTCCTTATTTTACATGTTTGGCCAATAAAGATGATTCTGATTCAGATTTAAAATGCTCTACAAATAAAGTTGAGTTGAGTTCGGTCGGTGGAAGATGTACATATGGATGATAATTCTTTATATGGGAGGAGGCGGTTGCAATCTGATGCCATAACCACCAAGCATGAACATGTCTGTGAAAATGAAGGACAAAGTTTCTGAGTTGAGGTCACATTCAAGCAACTAAGTCATGCAGAAGAAAAATCATCTTTATTATTTGAATCCAACACAGGTGGCGTGGAGGGGGTGGTGGGGTGGGGGTATCTTGCAATTATGCATGAACGACCACGCGACGATCATTATGATTAGGGCTCAATGCTTAAAAACAAGATTACTTTTGGAATAAAAACAACTCCCTTTCTATGGTCGAGGCTTGACATGTCCAGGCAGCCTTTTCATCCATGGTAACAGGTGGCCCCCTGGTGATCCAGGTTTTTAAGCTGATGGATCATAAAATGTTGGATCAGCTGGTGGTGGCAATGGCCCAGGCATTGAACATAATGGTGGCCGAGGTGGCTAAGATGGTGGTGGCTAGTATGGTGGTGGTCCAGGTGGCCAAGGTGCTGGTAGCCTAGGTGGCCAAGGTGCTGGTGGCCAAGGTGGTCGTTGCCCAAAAGGCCAATATGGGTAGTGTAGTGGTGGCCCGGGAGGGCCTGCTGGTCCGGGCAGTCCTGGTGCACTAGGTGGACCTGGTGGCCCATGAGGTCCAGGTGGTCCTGGTGGCCCATCTTGTCCAGGTGGTCCTGGTGGCCCATTTGGCCCTGGAGGACCGCCTGGTCCAGGTGGTCCTGGTGGACCATCTAGCCCTGGTGGACCATCTGGTCCAGGTGGTCCTGGTGGGCCATCTTGCCCTGGTGGACCATCTGGTCCAGTTGGTCCTGGTGGACCAAGAGGACCTGGGGGACCTGGTGGCCCTCGCTTCAAGAATGGAAACCCAGGTGGTCCCCCAGGTGGTCCTGAAGGTGGACCAGGTGGTTACCTAGCTGGTAATGGAAGTGACTGAACATCGCCATCTGGTGGAACATCTATATCGGATGGCAGTTGTCTCTTTATCTTCGCAGAAAGACAGCTGGTTCCTGTGAAAAAAAATTGTTACATGGTGACTTTTCATTTCCTCTGTTACTTGGGAGATGAGAGTTTGATGACGTACCAAACAGCACAAGGGCAACAGTGAACACCTTGAGAATGCTCATTGTGGCTGATGATGTCCTAAAAGACAGTGAAAAGGGACGGTAAACGTACATCGAGAGAAATTCCATCAGGTGAACATGGTGGGAGAGCTGGCTGCTTGGACACTGTTTGGTGAAGCCCAGGCTCTATACCTTGCCCCGAGGTACCTGGACTGTCCTTGAGAAGAAGGCAGATAACTCCCTGCCAATCTTAATGTTGCCGGCGTTGGACGGAATTCTTTTATTCAGTGAAAATTGCTGTCATTGACTGCAATGCACTTCAAAGTCCACAGTCACACAGAGTCTGCCCAGCTGGCACACTGTTTGAGCAGCCCCTTGATTAAGTTTCAAAAATAAAAATTAAAAAAAAAAACCCTCAATAATATTACAACTTAGAGTAAGTTGATAATTGTGAAAAAAATGCACAAAATGTATTCCTAAACCTAATGTTGGTTTCCTGCTCAGCCATTGTGTGCCATCCTTGAATGGTAATTTTTATGCACGAGATCCCTTTGCACTGGAATTTAAAAAAAAAAAAAAACACAAAACAAAACATCACAGTGTCTGGTTAATTTTTGCTTGTTCAAGCCCTTTATTGTTGAAGGATGGATCTTTTATAACTGCGCTGAGAAGTGTATTATGAAAAATGAAATATGTTGAGAGCACGTATTTTGCACGTATGCACGTGTTTTGTCCAGATTTAAAGTGCCGTTTTTATCATACTTCTGGTTTGGAAGTGTGTGGTCCAATGTGACTTGAGTCAGAATGCATATTTTTCTCTTGATTGTTCACGGCGTCACCCCAAATATGTCCAACATTAATGTTGTGTTCCCTGAAAACACTTCAAATCAGCGAAAGTACTCACCACGCACACTCAAGTTTAATCTTGGAGCCCCTCTCAGACCTTGCGTTGTTGTCAGTCCTGCTTCCGTCTCTCTTCTGTCGTTTCACAGGCAGTAATGGAGAGCTTAAATCACTTGTCTGGCTACCAGGGATGTGTTCCTCGAGCCGGTCCTTGGCCTCGAGGACCGGCTCGAGGGAGGACCGGCTCGAGGACCAAAGGTCGGTCCTTTGTCCTTGGCCTTGGCCTTGGAAGTCAATTCCTTGGCCTTGGCCTCGGCCTTGGGAGTCAAGTCCTTGGCCTTGGGTTGCCGGTCCTCGGACACAATGAAAGATTAGAGCCTCAAATCTCTAGTCCACATGCATAAAGTGGATCCGAGGACCGCAAAAATCACGAAGGAATCAAATAAATTCCATCCGTAGAAACCCATATTGATGGATTAAGCTGGCGCTTTAAAGGGGGCGGGTCTGCCACTGACGGGCGACATTTGGCGCAACGAATAAAGAGCGGCATCACAGTTAGTTTCAATCACGGTTTGTTCCGTTCGCGATCGGCAGTTTAAATAGCGTGTACAGTCTTTCTGTAACAGTGGTGTCTTTTATGTAGTTATTTTTGCACAGTCGTCACGTTTCTGCGGTGGCACTATAATGTTTGTTTGAACCAAGTAATTTGCGTTACAGCTGGAGTCAATAATGCCGGCACTTCACTTCCGGGTTTGGCCGTTTGGGATTTGAAGTCCTTTTGCTCGATTCCAGTTATGTTTTTGGTGAATGCTTTCTCATGTTTGGAATAATGAATATTGATAATACATAGTTTAAAATCATGGTTGATTTATTATTTTTATTATTATTGTTAAGTTGAAGGTATTAAATTAA
>NW_017805917.1:313794-317988 GCF_001891065.2 Hippocampus comes | reverse complement strand
TAGAAAAATGGGTTCCCATGATGAACGTTTACGGAACCCAACATTAGTTATCGTGGTTTCCCATTGGGTAATCCGACGGAACCGAAAAACGGTTACCATGAATTTCTGAAATCCTCAGGCCTGCTCCTGAATTATTTAAATTTTTGCAGCATTTATTTATAATTGTATGTATATGTTGTTTGTGTTATTATCATATGCAATTGAATAAGTAGACCATTTCGGAATTCGAAATTTGGGACTCTCTCAATGCATAATGGGACTCATACTTTTCTGATCAGTGAGTCCCTGGGACTCGCTGCAAGTAAACTGTAAAATTATCACTGAGAGATTACCGCTTTTTCTGCAGTTGGTGATTGACTTCTATGCAAAGTCATTTCTCAACTTGTGTTCCGTGCCATGTCATGCCTGTTGAGTGTTGATTTACTTCATATTAAGAAACTACTGCACTAAAACATTAATTCATAAATGTATATCATATGATTTTATTTCTTTTTCTCAGTATAAATAACATGTACCCTGACTGTTCTACTCTTTGAATAAAATCACTTCATTCAAGCGTTAGGGAGTGCTAAGGGTTATGATGGAGGGGTGTTGATAATCATGAGGACCTGCCAAGTGGTATGATAGCATTGTTTTATACATGTCCTTGGCTAGGCCTCAGTTTCAAAATCAGTCCTTGGTCCTTGGCCTTGGCCTCGGAAGCAAGTCCTTGGTCCTTGGCCTTGGCCTTGGAAGTCAATTCCTTGGCCTTGGCCTCGGCCTTGGGAGTCAAGTCCTTGGCCTTGGCCTTGGCCTCGGGTTGCCGGTCCTTGGACACATCCCTGCTGGCTACCAATTGGGTGGGGCCCTTGTGAATAAAGGTGGGTCATTTAATTGATTTTCTTTTGTTTTCACACAATTACCACCTGTGGTTTCTCTTCGGTGGGTTTTGCTGAGCAGTTTACAAAAAAAAAAAAATCCACCTAGCAACAAGGAGCTGCGTGTTGTACGTCATGAAGGCTATTTTGTGGCTTTGCAAAGAGGACAAACTGGTCCATCTCTCCATTATCAACACCCCTTGTCCTGAACAGGCTCACAAGGGGGTGCTGGAGCTTATCCCAGTCGACTTCGGGCAGAAGGTGGTCGACACTCTGAACAGTCGCCAGTCTGTCGCAGGGCACAGACAGAGACAAAAAAACATTCAGACACATGAGTGTCACTGAGTACTAACCGATCCCATGCTTCCGGCACACAAGTCAGGCGTGTATACCACCATCAGTGACTATCATGGTACATTAGATGAAATAATTAATTGTCGTGGGCAAATTATACAATTTCATATAATCACTTATTCATAACATGCAGCTGGAAATAAAGTACACCTTTGAACTTGTTCGATATTTCATTATGCTACATTCATAATATTAGTGTGAAAAACAAAATCAGAATCATCGTTATTTGCCATTTCTAAATACACAAGGAATTATCACCAGGCGGTGGAGCCACTCTTACATTACAGCAAACAAATTTCTGGCATAAACATAATAACAATAATAATAATAATAATACATTTTATTTAAAAGCGCCTTTCAAGACACCCAAGGACACTTTACAATAACAAAAACAATAAAACACAAAACAATACCGGTTGAGCAGAGGCAGCGAAACGCGCCAGCGTTCACTCAACCCGGAAGTCAGAAAGAAACCACAAGGGAGGGAGAGGGGGGAGAAAAAAAAAACCCACGCTCGAACTATCCTCATTTTGAGGATAATTTGAGTTCGGCAAAAAAACTCCTGCACAAGCGTATGACAGTTACAACAGGTCACAAGACATGAACAATGAAGGCGGTGATACAAGGGACTGTATGCGCGAGTGATTGTCTGGTTGTGTGTGCGTGTCAGGCCACAGCTGGTACGTCAAGGTCTTCTCATGGAGACAGTCCTGGCTTATCAGTCTATGGCCCAGAAGGAGGGGGTGATGGTAGTGCACTCGCTTCCAATGCGTACTTTCATCAGGGGAAGGTCAAGATAGCAGATGTTGTTTTTGGTAGCAGGCTGCCCAACAATTTCGGACAGCCTTGAGTCCTTGGCTTGTGTCTCTTAAATGGCGTTGATCATGCAAATCTGCGATTTCTTTCAATATTTGAGCACGGATTCCAGTTTCTCCAAGTTGTTGTCCATCTTGCAGTGACGCTCCAAAGCCGCATCAGTTTGCGGTTGAGCACAGTCTGAGTCTGAGTGTTGGACATCCGCCATCCTTAGACCAGCAGCCTCTTCACTTCCAATGGAGTCGCTCCCGTCGGTTGAATTTTGCGATAGATCAGGAATCTGCGAACACCAAACAGCAGCATACCTGTTATCAGGAGCAGAAAGCGTCAACTCTATCGTAAGTTAATGGCAAGAGGGACGAAGCTGTTGGATTGTCTGCTTGTTTTAATGTGCATAGTTGGATCGCGCCTCCCCAAGGGCAGGAATTGGAAGAGGTGGTGAACAGGTCGCGGAGCGTCCAATAGAAGTCCATATTTCACAATGCTAACCTGGAGACAATGCAGCATTCAGAGTCTTGCCCAAGGTCACTTTGACAGCCCACATTTGCAGTTGTGATTCCATTCATTCCGTCGCTGGATGACCCACTCTATAAACGAAACTAAAGACCTGTCTTACTTCTTGCAGCATGCTAGTCCTCTAGAGCAGTTTCGAATGATATTTTTGGCAGTCTCAACTAAGGCTCAACAATTAGTTTTCTGATCAAAACTGTGATTTCAGACAATGATCGTGTGCTCAGCACAACTCATTTTCTCAGTGCTCTTAGCCTCCCCAGCTCACCAATCAGAAGCAGGATGCTCCTCGTGAAGAGGTCACACAAACCCATCAACTCTGTGGACATCTGTGGCATTTTTACTCTCACGGTGACCTCCCAACTTGGGATCGAACCATGCTGTCAGCTTGGGAGCGCAGAGCATTGATCTCTGAGCAAAAACTCCGGGCAGCCAGCCAACTCACTTGAACCCTTTCATGCACCAATAATCATAACTTGTAACCTGATAACATGATGGCTGTCCACTGTAGTGACCGCTGTCTCTGAAAGGGTTAATACCTTATTTGAAGGTATGCAAAGTGAGCATTTACAATTAGCATCCATTTTACATAACCCGTGGGGGGGAGGGAGGGGGGGCGGGATATGCTTGGGTGCCGAGGGCAGAATATGACCTCGCTATCCCAGGTGGATTCCACTTTAACATATGCATTCATCATTGAGAAAAAAAATTGAATCAAAAAATTTGGGGGGCATACAAGCTCAACTTTTGCCCTTGCCATCTACTTTGCTTTGCATGCCACTGCGAAACAATCAAAGCATCATATCTGATTTATGAGCCATTCACTGTGTCACAGATCCATGTATACTGTATATGCACTTGGACATCTTCTGCCCCACTATTTAAGAAAGACTGATTTAGAGAAAATGGTTATTTTTCCTCAAGAGGGCTTCATGTAGCTTATATCAGTAAAAAATGGAAACTCATTCCACGCATCGCCTTTTGATCAGAAAAGCGTAATATGCTGCCATGCGTATGTTCAATTTTATATTATTTTCCAGAAATTATCCTAATTGTCCGGTTCAGTCAGATTTTATTCTCCTTTGTATCATCCAATGTGGTACAGGTGGAGAAGGTGGTGGCCCTGGTGGACTTGGTGGCTCCTTCACTGTTGCTGTGGGCATATTGGTAGCACTCGCTGATTTTCCTCTCATCTTTGCATCAATTTTGGAGGGACATCCAGTTCTCATTAATTTTAGTGATGTGCCATATTTTCTCCCCTCCCTTTGATGATGACTGTCTTGACTGTGTTCCAGACAGTGGCGTTCCGTCAGGGCCAGCAAGGCCTTCTCTTGGCCTAAACATTCTCAGAAAAGTAAATTTATTAAATTTACTTTTCTGAGAATGACAAATTTAATTCATTTTATTTTCATAAATATGTATACAAAATTATTCTCTGTATTCTTTACGTCATATTATTTCCACAGTCGAGTGGCTTTCTAGATTATTTTAAATAACCTTGAAAGCCACCCGATAAATAACTTATTTATTATGGTAGAGTTTTTAACCAATCATATTTCAGCGAGCTTGTGTTGCCAGGTAAATTAAACTTGCTCAGGCCCTTCAGATTAAACAGAGCAGGCCCCTGTGCGCTGTAAGTGAACGGGCACAGTCAGGT
>NW_017805917.1:300238-313656 GCF_001891065.2 Hippocampus comes | reverse complement strand
GGTACCCGTGGCTCACAGCCTCTGAGAAACGCTGCAAATTGTACTGCTGGGAATGCCTATTGCTTGCAACTGACCGATTTTGTGTTTGGAGCCACACTGGATTGTTTTACCAAGGCAGCAAGGAAACATCAGAGCACGGCTGGGCACTTACAAGCTACGGTGCGGTTAAAAATGTTTGGGGACACTCAAGTAGATCTGCACCTCAGTGAACAGGCACTACATTGGTGAGTAAATGAATTTTATTTTACATTTCTTCTTGTCATTTTATTTCATTCGTATTAAATTAATGGGAACGAAATAAAATGACAAAGATACAAAAATGTATCAAATAAATCTGCTCACCTGCAATTTATAATGGCGCATTGTAGTCGCCTTCGTGCATGAAAGTTTGTTCAGTCTCAGCTGCTCAACATTTTCAGTCATTTGCTGTTGTATCGCCAATTTTCAAAATGCAAATGAGCTGTTTACTTTATTTTCAAAGAGTAGTTTGTTTTGTTATTGTTTGGTTGGTGTCTTATATTAAACTGCAGTTATTGGACAGACTTGTTTAAGATCACACAGCGTAATTTGGGTGGCATTTTATTTAGTATTTTTAAATCATCTTTTTATTTTTGACAATATCTGTAAATTTAGTTTCCTGCTCTTAATTGTGAATGCATATGCAATGGTTTTAAATGCTCCTGAAGTTAAGTGCTGCTTGACGAGCCTATACTGTATTGTGTATGTATGTGACGTCACTGAAGGCCTAAGGTTGAAATGCACGGCCCGCCACTGGTTCCAGAGTACATTTAATGCCTTGGACAGATTTTTAGAACATTCTTCTGACAGAGACTTTTGATCAAAAAAGATCCCTCTATTGTGTTGGAGGATATCGCCTCCATGGTTTCTGCTGTCAGACGTTGCCAAAAAATGTCAGGAGAATCTGATTCGAACATTTGAGGGAAATCAGAGGTATTTTAAATCTTAGCAGGTGTGTGCTGACTCCCAGTTAACATGCCATCCATCCATTAATTCATTGTTCGAGCCACTTATCCTCACAAGGGTCATGGCATGCTAGAGCCTATCCCAGCATTCTTCGGGCAGAAGGTGGGGTACACCCTGAACTGGTTCCCAGCCAAACGCAGGGCACACAAAGACAAACAACCATTCAAACTCACAGTCACACCTAGGGACAATATAGAGTGTTCAATTAACCTACCATACATGTGTTTGGAATGTGGGAGGAAACCGGAGTACCAGGAGAAATGCCACGTAGGCAGGGTAAGAAGTGCAAACTGTACACAGGAAGACTGGGGCCAGAATCGAACCTCTGCACTGTGAGGCGGACGTCCTAACCAGTCGCCTACCCTGGAGCCCAAAAGCAGAGGACTTGCTCCCAGAACCTCTGTGTCCTGGTTCACTGAAAACAGCCACATCCCCAGCTATAAGAGAGTGTGCAAGTGCAACCACATGTAATGGGAATTTGACGTATAACAGCGCTAAATGGAAGTAACTGTTCGTACTATTGACGGCTGACCGTATCTTTGAATACCGACCAGTTATTTTGCGGATAAGCAAAGTTGCCTGCTTGTGCACACTAGTCTGCACTCTGTGTAGCTGCTCAAAATGCCGATTGCGCTGACCTTCACCACCTCCCAACAAGATAAAACGAGAGCCTATCCCAGTTGTCTCAAGGTATCTTCGTCTCCATCCATCCATTCATTTTCTAATCCACACGAGGGTCACAGGCGTTCTCGAGCCTATCCCAGCTGTCTTCAGGCTTAAGGCAGGGTACACCCTGAACTGGTTACTAGCCAATCACAGGTATCTTGGTCCGCTTTTTTTTCAATCAAAAAGCCTGTCATTTGTGTAGCTTTTTTATATCCAAAAGTCCCTTTGTATATTGTGTTTGCTGAGAGCACATCAAGATGGACAAAGCAATCACCACACCCAATCAAGTATGCTCTTGAGAAAACTGCTCAGTTCTTCCGACGGTTGCAGTGACGTGCGGTCAGGGGCAGCAAGTGAGGCAGAGCCTCACGAGCACCATCTACTGGATGTCCTCTGCATGTGAAGATTTCCCAGAAGGTGGGGAAAAAAAAACCTTTCCATTTCATTTCGAGGGTTCGTGCTTTCCATTGATTTTCTTTTTCAATCCAATAATCATCAATTATTATTTTCCCATTAAAATAGCTGGATGTGCCTATTTTCTATGCAGGATGAGCACCAAGTGAAGCGAAGCGCGCCACGGCCTTTTCAACTCAAGCAATCGGCTTGTGCAGTCACACAAGAGACGTTGTTGCTTGTCTTTCTATCACCAATAAACATTTTTTATCACACATGCACTACACATGCTGACGTTCAGCAGTGTCTGGAACATTTTAATGAATGTGTGTGACATATTTATTTGCTCTTACGACCAGAAAAGCAACTTAAAGTGCACACTGGAGTCTGGACCGTGTGGTTCCACAGCCAGCATGTGGCAGTGTTGCGCTCAACTGCCGTAATGCAAAGAAGAAGCCTATCAACGTTTGTAACCACTGCAGCAAGGGCGGCCAACATTTTTTTTTGACCGAAGATCTACTTTTCAAGCAACCAACCTCCTGTTATCGACTTGTTAGCACACCTTCTGTCCTGGTTGATCTGTTTGGGACAAACAGGTGACTCTGGAGGGTTCCTCCAAACAGCGGCACACCTGTTGGTCATCATGTTATTAGTAGGTTCTTTGTGAAAAGGACTCCCGGCCCGACCAGTCGTGGTCGGGTCATTATTTCTGTCACTGCTTCTGTCACTGCTCCTGTTGGTTCATGTTTGTGCCTTAATGCCATGGATTGTTGTTTGGATTGCTTTCACTTTGTTTTTGCATCTGCCATGGGTTTTTGTTTGTTACTTTGGATTCTTCTTGTTTTCAGGACTTTGTTTGTTCTGGATTTAATTTTCTCAGTGTTTTGTGAATACAATTTGTCAAGTTCACCCGACTCTTCCCTCCTGTCTGCTTTTTGGGGTCCCCCACCACCATGCTCATGAGAGAATGACCCGACCATCAAATGGACCCCACAGGAATAAAGCACTCGTCCCAATTCCACCCTGTGCCTGGCAGAGCACGTCTGTGGCCAACACCCATTCCCCTTCAGGCGGCACATGTCATGCGGCCATCCCATGTTCCCCGTCATGTCGAGCCCCGTCCAGGTTGAGCCAAGCTACGTCCACGTGCCCATTTGAGCCAAGTCACGTCCACGTCAACCCAGCCCAGCCATTGGTTGACTGTTTGGGACTTCTGGGATCAGTCCCTTGAGGGATGGGTGGTGTCGTGGTTGATGTGTTTGACACCAACAGGTGGCCCTGTAGCGGCACATGTGCACGCGGACACACACCCACACACCCACACACACACACACACACACACACACACACACACCCACACACCCACATGCCATGATGAGCAACAGCAATAACAGCCCCTAATTTGAATGAAACAGAAAAATAGAGAAGATAAAACAGTTTGTGAGTTTGTAAGAAAGAAATCACTACCTGCCTTAATAGAGACCTGACGCAAAGGCATGGAACGTATATTTGCAGTGTCTTAAGTTCAGGTACATCACTATTGTAGCTCACGTGTACCATTTTAAAATGCTTCTCCTTGTGCCACTAACAGTGTCATTGGTGAATTGCAGATGAAACAAACTTTGAATGAGAGTTAAATAAATAACTATCACAACAGTAAATCCTTGCACACAAACTCTCAAATGATCACTATGACATTCAGATAAAACACCCGCATTTACGATTCTAGTAGGATGTGACACAAGAATTCAGTCGAGTAAAGTCGGGGATGAAGGAGTAATTCTATGAGGATCCTTAATTAAGTGGGTTCGATTCAAATTTGAGAAAGACATTTTATCCCCACAACAAGCTCAATAGAACCAATCCTAATTAAAATCACATAATACTCATTCATTCATTTTCCAAACCGCTTGATCCTCACTAGGGTCGCGGGGGTGCTGGAGCCTATACCAGCTGTCTTCCAGCCAATCGCAGGTCACATAATATAATAAGTTAATTCTTACAATCTATTGAGATAATTGTTGCAAGCAAACAATTAGATGATACAACAGTTGCTGTAGGCGAGTGACATGCAGTGATGGTTTGGGAGGCACCAGCCTTGAATTTGAGCTCCATCTAGTGGGTACTGCTCCAGGGAAACACAGCTTCACAACTTCATCCATTAAGTGAGTGTGTTTTGTTGACTTGCTGAAAAATGACCCGAGTCCTTTCACTGTTTTAAAAAACGTTCGACACTCAGGCATGCATGTTGCAGACTGTGAGAGCACAAGGCTTAATTTCTGCGCATAACAGTTGGTAAACAGGGCCTCTGGGACCTTTTCTTTTTTTGAGCCAGCACCCCATTAAGCTCTGATGCCATCACAGCATCACTTGCCTCCCCTGACTGCACGTCACTGCTGTAGGCGGTCTACACACATTACCTATTGTGATACATTTGTTTTCACGAAGAATAATTTGAACAAACATACATTCAAAATAATCATCATATGTCTGGGCTATCAGTTGTACTTTT
The DNA here is from genome assembly GCF_001891065.2 of Hippocampus comes. Taxonomy (NCBI): domain Eukaryota; kingdom Metazoa; phylum Chordata; class Actinopteri; order Syngnathiformes; family Syngnathidae; genus Hippocampus; species Hippocampus comes. The sequence goes on along the minus strand of NW_017805917.1, from coordinate 309,101 downwards.
TCCAAAACTCAAAAAAAATTACTCAGCTACAGAAGCAGCACCTCTATCATTACTCACATCATCAAATCCCCAAAATGACTCCTTAATCTGACAGGCTACTTCACTTGAGTCACTTGTACTTGTAGCCATGTAACATAAAATGACAGATATCTGAGCTTTATTTGTCATATCAGTTGTCTCATTTGCTTCTACTGCGACAAATGGGGCTGCATTAATCTCTTTTTTTAATGTCATTTGTGATCACATCACCGACTGCTTCAATTAAATCATCCTGTATTCTGTTTGATAAAACAGAAAACAGTGGCTGTCACCAAGTATCTCGTTAACCTTTCATCTTTCTTTGCAAACACAATGCAATAATTCCACTCTCATGATGACAGGGGAGGTACGGCCTCATTTGCCTCTCCTGACAGCACGTCACTGCTGTCGGCGGTCTACACACATTACCTATCGTGAAACATTTGTTTTCACAAAGAATAATTTGAACAAAAATACATTCAAAATAATTTGGTTCAACTTACTCGGAGACAAGGCTGAATGTGTGACCACACCAAAACCTCTGCGACATCTATCAGCTCTGTACAACACATAATTAGGGAGTTTCATTGTCTGGTATTTTGCTACTTAACCAAGTTTCTCAAATGGTAATGATTGGTGGTTTATGAATGCCAAGTTCAAAACGAACCAAATAATGTTTTGGATCCCAGAAACGTAGACACCAAACAAGACTCCGTAACAAAAATATTTATTGACAAAAACAAAAGCGCACCGACAAAGTATGAAAGGAAATTGCTGGTCAATAAGAACCAGGAAAAAAACAATACAATAACACAAAGTTCTACAGTCCATTTATCACACCCCCTGCTCGCGTCTGTGACAGCCCCAAGGAAATATGGTGTCTGTGAAACAGTCTCTGTGTCAGTTACTTTTCTCTGTGTCAGTTACTTTTCTGATGGACCTTCTTGCACTTGTTGCTTGTAGATTTCATAGGTGGACATTTACTTTGGTCTTTGTGATTTATTTTTGTACATCTTCCACATTTTGGATCTGTGTGCTCCCTACTGACTCGCTTTTTAATTTTCCACTGCTGCTTTCCTCCGAAAGCAATTTTAGGGTGTGAGACCTCTGCACCGCTGCGCGCGCTTCCCCCTGCTAGTGCACTTGTCTCGTCACCTCCTCGGACTGTCGCACGGACTAAACAGTTTGGGCTAGTGTGAGCTGTGACTGTAGCTGTCGTTAACCAGACATCTCTTCGTCTGTGATTCCCACTATAATGCGATCTCTGATGTGTTCCTCTCTGTGCATCCCAAAGTCACAATGTTCCCACAGTTCATACAGAGCTCTGATAAACATTTAGATTTTCTCACCGCTGTACTCTCTGGTAGAAATGCGCTCGCTCGTGGATAACATTCCTTTTTGGGCTGAAATAATCGTCGTATTTTCCCAACACAATGTCGAATTTCACCTTGTCCGTTTTGTCCACAAAAGTGAATGCAAAAACGATGAAACTGCTGCTTCCGATCAGCCCAATCCATCGGGCGGTTGAACGGAAAGTTTCCTGGGGATTAAAATTTGCCATGATCCAAAGCTGCATGTCCATCATCAACTTCTGACACCATGAAATTTAATGTCCGCACAAGAATTTGCGCTTATCAGTAAAACCTTTACTTGTCGCTTGGGGACAGTAATAATAATAATAATAATAATAATAATAATGGTCATACATTTTAATTGTAAGCGCCTTTAAAAACACACAAGGACACTTTACAATCAAGAAAAAAAAACAATAAAACCACAGCTAAAATTATAAATAGCAAAAGAAGAGATGAATTTAAATTGAGTATGCGATTTTGAATAGGTGGGTTTTGAGACGGGATTTGAATGTGGGAAGAGAATCTCTATTACGGATGTTGGGTGGAAGTGAGTGCCAGAGTTTGGGGGCCGAGCGGCTGTTTGGGGGGCTGGTTATGGATGGCTTTAAATGTGTCGAGAAGGATTTTGAAGTTGATTCTAAGTTTGACAGGGAGCCAGTGGAGCTATCGGAAGATGGTGGTGATGTGTTGAAAGGAAGGGTTCTCGTGCTGATCCGTGCTGAAGAATTCTGGACCAGTTGGAGTTTATGGAGGAATTTGTGATGGGCACAGAAAAGGAGTGAATTGTAATAATCAATATGGGAGGTGGCGAGACTGTGGACAAAGATAGCAGTGGTGTGAGGGGTGAGAGAGGGACAGAGATGATTGATATTACATAGGTGGAAATATGCGGACCAGGTTATGTTATTGATGTAAGAGTGGAAAGATAATAAGCTATCAAGGATGACACCCAGACTCTTAACCTGAAGGGAGGGGGACACAGTGGAGCTATCAATTGTGAGGGAGAAACTGCCGGCTTTGTGTAGGGTGGATGATAGATTGATTATTTTTAGTTATCATACATTCACTTATTATTAATGTTATGATTGTTATTTTGATATTGATTGATTATGCTCGCAAAGAAGAAAGCTTATGCCTGCAATGATAAATTGATTATGCTTGCAAAGATGAACGCTTATGCCTGCAATCATTAATTGACTATGCCTGCAATGAAGAACGCTTATGCTTCTAATAAAAATATATTAATCATTATGTACTCACATTTATAATCCTTTGTATGATATTTATATACTCACATTTATAATCAAGAATGCTTAGTGCACTGTGTGGAAGTTTAGGGACGCAACCACCTTTCCGAGGACGTGGTTGGGAAGAGATAAGTGTTAAGACTAAACAGGAGCAAGGTTGGACAGTGAATGGAGCCATCAACAACAGCTGCAACGTCATGTTTTTGTAACAATTGCACACATGTACTTAATTTACACTCACATACACACACATAGTCAAACAAGTTCAGTGTGTGTCCAACAGCCCCCACCCTTTAGGTTGGACACACCTATGTAGTAGATTTCCCAATAAATGAGGGGTGAAGGGGGGGGATCGTTAGGGGTGACGTGCCGAGAACTGAAACCGAACGCTTCTCCTCGTTCCCTCCTGGTACCAGAATTGAGTCTCCTGTCTCCTCCTTGTGTTTTATTCCTGAGTGTCAAATTGGATAAACCTGACAGTGGATTTGGTACTGATGAGGAGTTCTGTTTTATCGCTGTTAAGTTTGAGGAAGTTATGGGAAACCAAGATTTGATTTCTGAGAGGCAGCGTGAGATGTATGTAATGTAGCCACAAGGGGGCACACGCCAGTGTCTTATTGTGCTGGTTCCAAGCCCAGATATATACAGAGGGTTGTGTCATGAAGAGCATCCGATGTAAAATTTTGGCCAAAACAAACATGCAAATCAAACCTTCGAATTTCATACCAGATCGGTCGAGGCCTGGGTTAACAACGACCGCCATCGGTGCTGTTGACCTACAGGGTGCCGGTGTAAATGGACTACTGTTGGTCGAAGAAGGAGAGGAGGAAGGTGTGTCTGAAAGAAGAGAGAGAAGTGGAACTTCAAGAGTATAGTACTGAAAGTAGGGATTTTGAATGTTGGAATTATGACAGAAAAGGGTAGAGAGTTGGTTGACATGATGCAGAGGAGGAAGACAGACATACTGTGTGTCCAGGAGACCAGTTGGAAAGGTAGCAAGGCTCGAAGCTTAGGATCGGGGTTCAAGTTGTTCTATCATGGTGTAGAAAGGAAGAGAAATGGAGTAGGAGTTAATCTTGAAGCAGGAGTTTGTTAGGAATGTCATAGAGGTAAAAGGAGCGTCAGATTGAGTGATGAGTCTGAAGCTAGAAATTGAAGGTGTGATGTTCAATGTTAGTGGGTATGCTCTATAGGTAGGATGTGAGTTGGAGGAGAAGGAGAAATTTTGGTTGGTGAAAGTATAGGTGGCTAATACCAAACAAGAGGCCTACAATGACTTGTATGTTAGCTTGGACAGTAAGGAACGAGAGACTGATCTATACAGGTTGTTGAGATAGAGAGACAGAGGTGGCAAGGACGTGCAGCAGGTTCGGGTGATTAAGGATAGAGATGCAAACATATTGACAGGTACCAGTAGTGTGATGGGAAGATGGAAAGAGTACTTTGAAGAGTTGATGAATGAGGAAAATGGGAAAGAACAAAGAGTAGAAGAAGTTGCGGACCAGGAAGTAGCAAAGATTAGCAAGGATGAAGTGAGGAGGGCACTGAAGAGGATGAAAAGTGGAAAGGCACTCAGGCCTGATGATTGACCTCTGGAGGTATGGAAGTGTCAAGGAGAGGTGGCAGTGAAGTTTCTGACTGGTTTGTTCAAAAAGATCTTAGATGGTGAGAAGATGCCTGATGAAGTGTGTTGGTGCCCATTTTTAAGAACAAGGGAGATGTGCAGAGTTGTAGTAACTACAGAGGAATAAAGTTGATGAGCCATCCAATGAAACGATGGGAATGAGTAGATGAAGCTAGACTAAGAGCAAAAGTGAGCATTTGTGAGCAGCAGTATGGTTTCATGCCAAAAAACAGTACGACAGATGCAGTAGTCATACCTCAGTTTTCAACCATAATCCGTTCCAGAAGGCTGTTCGAAAACCGATTTGTTCGAAAACCGCAACCATGTATCCCATTATAATCAATGGAATACATTTGAATCCGTTCCAAGTCTTGAAAACTATCTTTTTTTAAAGCAATTTTTACTATTTTACTCCATAAACTGGATACACATGTAATAAGAGAGCATATAATATGTAAAGTACGGTACAAACAAACTGTACAAACATTATGTGTGTTTTATTTTGACCAATTTTAACATAAACATTAATATTGTAACATAAAAATTCAAGTAAGATCTCTCTCTCTCTCTCTCTCTCTCTCTCTCTCTCTCTCTCTCTCTCTCTCATCGTGACAATTATAGATTACATTATTTTACACCTTGAAATAATAAACCCTAACGTAATGGGTGTAACTATGGACTCTTTCTCCGCAACCCTACGCTACGGTACGAGGTAACATCCATCCATCCATTTTCTGAACCGCTTTATCCACACAAGTCCAGTCTCGTCCATATTAAAAGTTTGCTGGGGAATATATTCGTCGGCCTTGATGAGATTTTCAAACTCAACTTTAAACTTTTCGGCAGCTTCCTTGTCTGAACTGGCTGCCTCACCATGACAAATCACAGAGTGGATCCCACTTCTTTTCCTAAACTTTTCGAACCATCCTCTGCTTCTGGAATAAAATCAAACTCTTCAGGAGCAATGCTAGAATACTTTTTTATCAAATCTCCATTCAATTGTCTTGCTTTGCCACAAATCGTATCTTGGCTAAGACTACTCCCTGAAAACTACCCTGCTAGCTGTTTCTCATTTACGAAAATAAGCAAAAGTTTCTCCACTTCCTGTAATATTTGTGACCTTTGTTTGCTAAACACACGGAATCCTTTATCCACATCACTGACTTTAAGATGGTCTTTCTTTTTTAGGATCCTGCTGATCGTCAATTTCGGCATGCCGAACTCCTTAGCCAACACATACACACATACACCTGATTCATATTTCGCTAACAAATCTTTTTTAAATTCAACAGTTTTGCGCAATTTTTTTTTCACCAGCTTTACAACTTCCACGTGCTTTATTTGGTGCCATGATTAGGGGCTGATAAACCAGAAATACCAGGCCAATTTGCGTAGATGTCAACAAACACGATGTTTTTTTTTTTAAAAAATCTTTAGAGAACATGTCCGCTCACATTGGACGCTTTTTTTTTTTTTTTAATCTTTATTGAACACGTCTGCTCACACTGGAACGCTACACGAGGATGCATCACTTCCTCGTGTAAGGAAGGCAAGAGGAGTTGAGTGGCGCATTCAAGTGTGCTCAGTTTGGTCAAGAACCGATTTTTGGCCGTAATCCGAGGCATAAAAAAACTCTAAATTTTTGGTCAAAAACCATGTTGATCCTTCATGCGCGGAAGTCTCTCGCTGGTTTTGTGGAGACATCATTTCGGGTGACTACACTTGGTTCGAGGCACAAGACTGGAGATGTTTTCTATTTTTCAGTGTGGTCGCTACCACTGCCTCGCTGAACACTCGACGTGCCTCAGCGCACCGTCACTGTCAGAAGCGAACTCCAGGGAAGCTCCACCCCGTTTTATTTACATGAACCCAGAAAATGGTACCCTTCCACATAACATAGTTCCAAACATGAAACAACAGTGCCAGTGGCATACATCGCACTCAACAAACCGATTTGGTCGAGAATAAAGACGTTCGAAAACCGAGGTTTGACTATATTTACTTCCAGGATGTTGATAGAGAAGTACAGAGAAGGTCTGAGGGAACTGAAATGTGTCTTTGTAGATCTGGAGAAAGCATATGACAGGGTGCCCAGAGAAGAACTGTGGTATGTATGAGGAAGTTTGGGGTGACAGAGAAGTACTGTATGTTAGAGCGGTACAGGACATGTATGATCACTGTCAGACAGTGGTGCGGTGTGCTGTAGGTGTGACGGAGGAATTCAAGGTGGAGGTGGGACTTCACCAGGGGTCAGCTCTGAGCCCCTTCTTATTCGCTATGGTTATGGACAGGCTGACAGATGAGGTGAGACAGGACTCTCCATGGACTATGATGTTTGCAGATGACTGTCATTTGTAGTAAGAGAAGGAAACAGGTGGAGGAGAAACTAGAGAGGTGGAGGTTTGCCCTGGAAAGGAGAGGAATGAAGGTCAGTCGCAGCAAGACGGAGTACATGTGTGTGAATGAGAGGGACCCAAGTACAAGAGTGAGGTTACAGGGAGAAGAGATAAAGAAAGTGAGAGGATTTTAAGTACTTGATGTCAACTGTCCAAAGCAATGGAGCGTGTGGAAAAGAGGTGAAGAAGAGTGCACAGGCAAGCTGGAAAGGCTGGAGAAAAGTGGCAAGTGTGATGTGCGATAGAAGAGTTTCAGCTATGATGAAAGGAAAGGTGCATAAAACTGTGGTGAGACCAGCCATGCTGTTTGGACTGGAGACAGTGCCACTGAAGAAACGACAGGAGGCAGAGCTGGAGGTAGCAGAGATGCAGATGATGAGGGTCTCTTTGGGAGTGACTAGGTTGGATAGGATCAGAAATGAGTACATCAGAGGGACAAATCATCTTAGAGGTTTTGGAGAGAAAGTCGGAGAGGCCAGACTGAGATGGTGATATCATAAGATTTTAATGTGATGTTTTCCCTGCAAAATACTCCGTTTTATAACATGTTGATTTGACAACACGCCGAGGCAGATGTTGTATAATGTGTTGTTTTCAACGAGTTCCCGTTTCTCAGGAGCCATCGGACTTCATTTCTCATAGGTGGGGCCCGATGGCTCCTGTTTTGAATTGCGTGAGAAGGAGTTGTTCAGCATAATAGTTTGTGAAACGCCAGTTGATAAAGAAGCAAGTGTGGCGCCAGAAGGGCTGAGTTGGCCACTCACCCCTTCTTTCGCACACGCTCAGAGAAGGATAAGAGGAGGCTTTGCCGACCCTTTGGTAGAGTCTGCTGCGGGTTGCGTACGGACGCCCCGCTGGTATTGAAGCTCGCTCTACCAAGGGTGTTGGCTCTCCATCCTGTTGGCGCACGGTAAGAGTTGATTCATTCTTAAAGAGCTCAATATATCGCTTGCTGCTTGCTTTGTGACATTTCTTGTTGGTCTAATAAAAGTGCCATTTGTTAGCAACAAAATTGTCTGTTGTGGTTCATTTCTGAGTGCCTATCTCCAACGATCCTATTTAAATTTGATACTGAGCCCAGGCGAGGTATCAGAAATGTTTTAAAACAGATGGTTTGGGCATGTCCACAGGAAAGAGAGTGAACATATTGGGAGAAGGATGCTGGGTCTGGAACTGCCAGGCATGAGGCCGAGGGGAAGGCCAAAGAGGAGGTTTATGTATGAAGTGAAAGAGGACATAAAGGCAGCTGGTGTGAGAGAAGAGGATGCACAAAACATTGTTAGATGGAGGCAACTGATTCGCTGTGGCAACCCCTGAAGGGAAAAGCCGAAAGGAAAAGAAGAAGAAGCTTGAGAGGGAGGAGGGTGGGAGGGAGGCGTCAGATTTGCTGGAAAGGTAGAGCTGGGTGTCATCCGCGAAGCAGTGAAAGCGTATACCAAAATTACAGAAAATATTGCCAAGGGGGAGAAGGTAGATAATGAAGAGGAGGGGTCCAGGACAGAGCCCTGGGGGACACCAGAAGACGGGGAGGGCTTTGAAGTGAAGGAATTGAGGTGGATGAACTGAGAGCAGCCCGTGAGATACTGTGAAACCAGTGTAGGGGTGTGTGGGCGATGCCTCTGGTGCAGAGTCTATTCAGGAGGATGGGGGTAAGAAATGGCGTCAAAAGCTACACTTGGAGGAGGTTAAGGATGGAGATTAAACTGGAGTCTGCTGCCATGAGAAGGTCATTCGTGATTTTTATGAGGGCTGTTTCTGTACTGTGATGGGGATGGAAACCAGACTGGAATTGTTCGTAGAAACTGTTTTATAAATGATGTGGGAGGGAAGTTTAGAGGCAACAATTTTTTTTTCTAGAATTTTGAAGATCAAAGGAAGGTGAGAAAGTATTTATTATGTTTTATTCTTTTTATTCTTTTTTTTTTTTATAATTTATAAGTAAGTTATTGAAATCATTAGGATCTGAACATGTTTTTTTCTGGATTGGACTGACAGCTGCAGTTTTGAAGGGGACAAGAACAATTCCAGTGGACAATGAAGAATGAAAAATGGCTGAGATGAAGGGTTAGCAGGATTTGACCAGGACTATGGGGAGGGGGTCTAACTGAAATTTGGATTTGAGAATGAAGTCTGAGATTATTGAGGATGGGGAGTTCGAAAGAGGATAATAGTTGACAAGGGCTTGGGAGGTTGGAGGAGGGGGAGGGAACAGAGAAGCCCAGG
>NW_017805917.1:280551-300136 GCF_001891065.2 Hippocampus comes | reverse complement strand
GTGTGTGTGTGTGTGTGTGTGTGTGTGTGTGTGTGTGTGTGTGGGCGGGGGGGGGGGGGAGACAGGGGGTTGAATGAAATTGTTACAGAGAGAATTTGAGTATTTCCAATATTACAGCAGATGAGTCCAGAGTAGTATTGTGAATTAGCTTGAGAGATGGAGTCCTTGTCAAGGGATAGTTGAGCTGTGTAGATTCCCTTGTGAACAGTGAGACCGGTTTTCCTGTAGAGTCTCTCAAGCTGCCGAGTTTTGGATTTAATGGAACGGAGATAAGGAGTGAACCAGCGGGCGGACCGAGTAAAAAAGACAGAGGGGACTTGACAGGAGCGAGCGTATTGAGAATGTTGGTAAGACCAGAGTTTTATTGGGAAACCAAAAATGGATCTGGAGGGCCGAGAGAGGCATTTTAAAATGGTACACATGAGCTACGATAGTTAACATGCTGCAAAAGTGCGTCCCATGCCTTCGCGTCAGGTCTGGACAAAGGTAGGAACCGATTTCCTTTTCACAAAGCCAAAAACTCTTGTGTCTACTTTATTTTTATTTTTTGTTCATCTTAGGGGCCGTGAGAGCCGTTGCTCATCATGGCATACGTGCGTAAGTGCATGCGTAGGCACGCGTGTGTGCGGTAACGGGTCGATCGTGGGAGTTGGTTGATCGAAGAGTAGATCTTCGTTCAAAAACGGTTGGGCACCCACGTTGGACAACAATTACTGCCACTAGTCATTTAATAAATGGGGCAATGATTATGTGCACCAACTGCAAAACCGTCATAGCATTGTATCACACAACTGATCCCTTTATCCCTCTGCTCAATGACTGCAAATTGTCGCACAGCTGTCATTGGCTGGTACTACTGCACAATGATACCCTTACATTAAAGAAAGTCTTTCTCGACTTCTATGTCATATCTTTGCTTGTTGTAGTTGCTTGTTGAAGTACGAGGATAGCTCATCCACAAATTCCTGATTTTACATGTTTGGCCAATAAAGATGATTCTGATTCAGATATAAAATGCTCTATGAATAAAGTTGAGTTGATAATTATTTATATGGGAGGAACCAGTTGCAATTTGACGCCATAACCAACAAGCATGATCATGTCTGTGAAAATGAAGGACAGAATGTCTGCTTTGAGGTCACATTCAAGCAACTCAGTAGTGCAGAAGAAAAATCATCTTTATTATTTGAATCCAACACAGGTGGCAAAGATGTGGGGGTATCTTGCAATTATGCAGGAACGACCACACGATGATCATTACGATTAGGGCTCAATGCTTAGGGACACAATTTATTTTGGAATAAAACCAACTCCATTTCTATGGTCTAGGCTTGACATGTCCAGGTAGTCCAGGTGGTGAACTGGATTTTGGTGGTCAAGGTGGCTGTGTCTCTAACCACAAATAGGTTGTCTGAATGAGCAAGGTGGTGGTTAAACATGGGTCGTTTTCATCCGGAGTAACTGGAGTTGGCTCGGTAGGTCTTGTTGGGAACCAAGATGGTAGTCCAAGTTTGAAAGGTCGTGTTCTAGAATATTTTTTGCATCAGGAGGAAGAGATGGTCCAGGCAGTGGTCCAGGTTGCAGGGTGCTGGTCCAGGTTGGAAGAGTCGTGGGGCAGGTTGAAAATTTAGTGTTCAGGACAACAGGTGCTGCACTGGTGGCTGCTATTTGCTGGGTGGCTAATTATGATATGAAATAAAATGTGGTCCTAGTGATGGTATAGCCTGGCAAAGCTGGCAAGGTGGGCCATTTTAATCCATGGTAACAGGGGGGCCCCCATGTGATCGGGGTTGTGAAGATGATGGATCATAAAATGTTGGATCAGTTGGTGGTGGCAGTGGCCCAGGTATTGTACATGGTGGTCGCCCAGGTGGCTACGATGGTTGTGGCTAATATGGTGGTGGCCCAGGTGGCCAAGGTGCTGGTTCCCTAGGTGGCCAAGGTACTGGTGGCCAAGGTGGTCGTTGCCCAAAAGGCCAATATGGGTAGTGTAGTGGTGGCCCGGGAGGACCTGGTGGTCCGGGTGGTCCTGGTTCACTAGGTGGACCTGGTGGTCCAGGTGGTCCAGATGGTCCTGCTGGTCCAGGCGGTCCAGATGGGCCTGGTGGCCCATCTGGTCCAGGTGGTCCTGGTGCCCCGTCTGCTCCAGGTGGGCCTGGCGGCCCATCTAGTCCAGGTGGTCCAGGTGGCCCATTTGGCCCTGGTGGACCATCTGGTCCAGGTGGTCCTGGTGGGCCATCTATCCCTGGTGGACCACCTGGTCCAGGTGGTCCTGGTGGACCATCTGGCCCTGGTGGACCATGTGGTCCAGTTAGTCCTGCTGGACCAGGGGGACCTGGTAGACCAGGTGGTCCCCCAGGTGGTCCTGGAGGTGATCCAGGTGGTCCCCCAGGTGGTCCTGGAGGTGATCCAGGTGGTCCCCCAGGTGGTCCTGGAGGTGATCCAGGTGGTCCCCCAGGTGGTCCTGGAGGTGATCCAGGTGGACTTCCTGGAGGTGTTCCAGGTGGACTATTGTCATCTAGGGTAAAATCTGCATTGGATGGCAACTGTCTCTTTATCTTAGCAGAAAGACAGCTGGTTCCTGTGATAAAGAGTTGACATCTTTGTTAGATGGAGACCTTTCACTGACTCTTTATTACTTGCTAGTTGAGAGTTTGATGACTTACCGAACAGCACAAGGGCAACAGTGAACACCTTGAGAATGCTCATTGTGGCTGATGATGTCCTAAAAGACAGTGAAAAGGGACGGTAAACGTATATCGAGAGAAGGTCCATCAGGTGAACGTGGTGGGAGAGTTGGCTGCTTGGACACACTCAGTTTGTTGAGGCCCATGCCTTGCCACGAGGGACCTGGACCGCCCGTGGGAAGAAGGCTGATTCGTCTCCACCAATCTTCATGTTGTGGCCATTGGACGGAATTCTCATATTTATCGAAACCACTACTTTTCAGGAAATCTTTTTTTTTTTGAGTCGCTAATTGCTCATTTATTATTCTGTCATTGACGAACATGGTGCCAGCACCAATCATGCACTTCAAAGTCCACGGTCACACAGAGCCTCAGCGTGCAAAAGCCTTCAACTTCACAAACCATTTGTGAACAAACGTTTGCATTGTAGAACTCAGTGGATGCTCAGCATTTTCACGGTTCCTCACTTATCTGGAGATTAGTTTTTTCACCCATCCATCCATCCATCCATCCATCCATCCATCCATCCATCCAATTTCCAATCCGCTTATCCTCACAAGGGTCGCGGTGAGTGCTGGAGCCTATCCCAGCTCTCTTCGGGCAGTCGGCGTGGGACACCCTGAACCGGTTGCCAGTCAATCACAGGGCACACAGAGACGAACACCCATCCGATTTCACAATCACACTGAGGGACAATTTAGAGTGTTCCATGAACCTGCCATGCATGTTTTTGGAATGTGGGAGGAAATGGAAGTGATCGGAGAGAACATGCAAACTCCACACAGGGAGGCCGGAGCCAGAATCGAACCCTGCACCTCTGCAATTAGTTTTTTACAGATTTAAAATACTTTTTTTGTGGGACCAGCCCCCATTTGTTGTGGAAAATGCTTACTGGTAGTATATCACCAATTTTTCATGAATCTTTTGGGTTAACCAGTCGAAAATCTTGATTCTACCTTTCTATCTGTTTCCGTTCTTTAGTAATCAGCAGAACATAGCACAATTTTTTAAAATTCACCTGCTTCTCACAAACTTTGGAGAAAAATTACTTTTTTGAAAACAAGCATGTCAAGAAGAAGGCAGACTTTGGTGCTCATATTTTTACTTCCATGACGCTATTATCTGAACAGTGGTTCTATTCTATGAAGCAGGGTAGCAACATTTCGAAGTGGCTTTTGATCTCAAAATAATTTATTGATGAACAAGCAGTGTGAGTGGCTCCCCAAAGAAAAAAAAAATTGCTCAATGTCACAAATGGGTTTTGTTGTTTTTATTCAGAATCCGAAAGCGTTATTGATCATTATTTTAAGCTCTGCCTCATGATAGTGGGTAATGCATGAATGCATTAAAATATAATTAGGCACTTATGTATAATAATAAATCTTCACTGAACAAAGACGGAGAAACAGTGACCAAATTCCTCAAGAAAGTGTGTATCTGTGTGTGTGTGTGTGTGTGTGTGTGTGTGTGTGTGTGTGTGTGTTGTAACATTCCTTTGATTTGTGACTTTTTTAATTTAATGGGAAAATTACTGTCAAAAAGAAAAGCGGTATGTAAGTTTTGTTTTGTTTGTTTATAAAGCACCATCCATAGTCTCCACAGCGTTAGTACTTTGGCCTCTTCTTGTTCAGGTCATGTATCCGGAAGTATGGAGACAGTTTTTCCCCCAAGGTGTGAACTCTACTGTACTTACTTCTGGCTTGCCAAAGATTAATTGCAATGTTGGTTTTTTGGTGCAATTGTCAGGATAATGAGGCTGACAAAGTGGAGCATGTCGCCACAGCAAGCTTTGGCACTGGGAGAGATGATTTTTTTACACCGACTCAAAGACATTAAGATGGAACACTTGGGTTTCAATGTTAGCCATTTGGGCTGGAAAAAAAATCATGAAACACTAAGATTTTAATAAGTTATTTGTTTGGAGTATGCCCTAGTGTGAATGTTTTCAAGTCCAAGTTGCTTCGTTTCCAGTGCCTATGATTGAGCTCAATACTTTTCCTAAAATTCAATTTTAAAAATGTTTTTCTTCCACTGTCATTTTAATTTCATGTAATTTTATTTCTGTACCTTGTTTTAAATGTCCTCAATTCATGTCAAACACATTCATTAAAAATATTCAACCAGAGATGGGCAACTGGTGGCCTGCGGGCGCAGGCGGCAGACTCTTTGAGTGGCCTCTTGATTAATTCCTAAAAAAAAAATTCTACCTCAATAATATAACAAGTTTAAGTTAGGTGGTATTTGTGAAAAAATGCACAGCATGTATTCATACAGCTAATATTGGTTTGCTCTTCATCCGTTTCGTGCCATCCTCGAATGGTCATTTTTACGCATGAGAGCCCTTTGCGCTGGAATATAAAAAAATAAATTTGCACAGATGCACATGTTTTGTCCGTATTTAAAATGCCATTTTTGTCATAAGTTTGAATTGGAAGTGTGTGGTCCTACGTAACCTTTGTCAAAATGAATATTTTTCCCTGAAGCGTACAAAGCGCAACACCAAACATGTCCAACATTAATGTTGTGTTCCCTGAAAACACTTCAGGATGGCGATAGTACTCACCACACACACTCAAGTTTGCTCTTAGAACCCCTCTCAGGCCTTGTGTGGTTGACAGTCCTGCTTCCGTCTCTCTTCTGTCACCTCACAGTTGTTATCGGAGAGCTTAAATCACTTGTCTAGCCACCATTAAGGTGGAGCCCTTGTGCATTCGGGTGGGTCATTTAATTGACTTTCTTTTGTTGTCACACAATGACATGTGGTTTCTGTGGTGGATATTGCCAAGCGGTATTTCTTCGTCATGTTGCAAAGTTGTAATCGATCAATTAATTGCGTCACTTTGAAATGAATAGAACACATAAAAGGTCACTGCCACTGGAATGCTATCTGCAGGTACATGGAGTTCTATTACATCTTCAAACAGCTGATACATATTTTGTTTTTGTTTTTTTATTTATTTTTTAATCCACTGAGCAACAAGGAGCTGGGTGTTGTATGTGATAAAGGCTATTGTGGCTTTGCAGAGAGGACAAACTGGTTTTGTCTCCTAAGTCAGTAAGTATTAATCACAATACCATGACACATTCGTTGAAATAATCATGTGACATGGCCATAATTTCAGAAAATTAAGTTATGAGTTATTTATAATATGGGGCTGGAAATAAAACACAGCTTTTCACTTGTTTTATATTTCATTTTGTTGCACCCATACTTAAATGAAAATGAGAATTAGAATGAGAATCATTTTTTTTTGCCATATTTCCTACACCAGGAATTTATCACCAGTAGGTAGAGCAATTTTCACACGATAGCAAACAAAATGTACATTTTGGACACATTAAGTATGGAGAGCTAATGAGAAATGTAAGGTGTCCTGTAGTCTGATAGAACTGATAAAATGACAATTGTGCAAATGATCCCGAGTCCTAAAGCAATTAAAAGTGGCCAGCAGTGCAGTAGTTGACACCAACAACAGTTATGCAAATAACGCAGCATGATGAATTTACAATGAAAACGGCAACAATGTCAAAACATGTCCTAAAACACAATTGTATCCAATGGCTTTCAGCTCAAGATGAGACTGGGCAGTCTTAGTGCAGGGGTGGACAAACTAGGTCCTCATGGGCCGCTGCCCTGCCTGTTTTCATTCTCCCCCTTCTGTAACACACGTGATTCAAATGATCAAGATCGTTTTCAAATTTTTCCAGAGCTTGCTGAAGAGCTGATCATTTCAATCAGATGTGTTGCAGCAGGGAGCAATGGAAAACAGGCAGGACGGTGGCCTTGGAGCAGCGGTCACCAACCTTTTTTGCCCCACGGACCGTTTTAATGTCAGACAATGTTTTCACGGACCGGCCTTTAAGGCTTGGCGGATAAATACAACAAAATAATATGATATGACCTGCATGAAAAGTGTGTGTTTTTTTTCTCAACATAATAATTAGCACGAATCATGACACGAGGAAAGGCCTATCTGTCCGGAATACCCTCTGGTCGCTATAGTAATGTTGAAACGTGCCTTCAAAATAGATACAACGCAAATACAACCGCTGCCCTTGAGGACTGGAGTTGGACATGCACGTCTTAGTGTTTTATGGTGTCTGCCGTATTTGTATAAATTGATTGTTTTCACTCTCTTTGTTATTGTCTGAATATTTTTTTTATTGCATAGACAGCACTTTGTAGGCAACAATGGTTGTTTTACAATCTTCCACAACACTAGACACTTTAAAGCGCTCAAAGACATTCTGCATAATTGTATACCTCAAGTTGCACTACAATTACTGCTACTAGTCATTTAAAAATGGTGCAATGATTATTTGCACCGACTGCAGAACCTTCATCGTATTGTTTTGCACCACTGATCACTTTATCTCTCCTTGATGACTCTGCAAATTGTGGCACAGCTATCATTGGCTAGGACAACTGCAAAATGGTACCCTTACATTAAAGAAAGTCTTTCTAGACTTGTATGTCATATCTTTCCTTGTTGTAGTTGCTTGTTATTGCAATCTAGGATAGCTAATATACAAATTCCTTATTTTACATGTTTGGCCAATAAAGATGATTCTGATTCAGATTTAAAATGCTCTACAAATAAAGTTGAGTTGAGTTCGGTCGGTGGAAGATGTACATATGGATGATAATTCTTTATATGGGAGGAGGCGGTTGCAATCTGATGCCATAACCACCAAGCATGATCATGTCTGTGAAAATGAAGGACAGAATGTCTGAGTTGAGGTCACATTCAAGAAACTAAATCATGCAGAAGAAAAATCATCTTTATTGTTTGAATCCAACACAGGTGGCGTGGAGGGGGTGGGGGTATCTTGCAATTATGCATGAACGACCACGCGACGATCATTATGATTAGGGCTCAATGCTTAAAAACAAGATTACTTTTGGAATAAAAACAACTCCCTTTCTATGGTCGAGGCTTGACATGTCCAGGCAGCCTTTTCATCCATGGTAACAGGTGGCCCCCTGGTGATCCAGGTTTTTAAGCTGATGGATCATAAAATGTTGGATCAGCTGGTGGCGGCAATGGCCCAGGCATTGAACATGATGGTGGCCGAGGTGGCTAAGATGGTGGTGACTAATATGGTGGTGGTCCAGGTGGCCAAGGTGCTGGTGGCCTTGGTGGCCAAGGTGCTGGTGGCCAAGGTGGTTGTTGCCCAAAAGGCCAATATGGGTAGTGTAGTGGTGGCCCGGGAGGACCTGGTGGTCCGGGTGGTCCTGGTGCACTAGGTGGACCTGGTGGTCCAGGTGGTCCAGATGGGCCTGCTGGTCCAGGTGGTCCAGATGGGCCTGGTGGCCCATGAGGTCCAGGGGGTCCTGGTGCCCCATCTTGTCCAGGTGGGCCTGGTGGCCCATCTAGTCCAGGTGGTCCTGGTGGCCCATTTGGCCCTGGAGGACCGCCTGGTCCAGGTGGTCCTGGTGGACCATCTAGCCCTGGTGGACCATCTGGTCCAGGTGGTCCTGGTGGACCATCTTTCCCTGGTGGACCATGTGGTCCAGTTGGTCCTGGTGGACCAGGATGACCTGGGGGACCTGGTGGCCCTCGCTTAAAGAATGGAAACCCAGGTGGTCCCCCAGGTGGTCCTGAAGGTGGACCAGGTGGTGACCTAGCTGGTAACGGAAGTGACTGAACATTGCCATCTGGTTGAACATCTGTATCGGATGGCAGTTGTCTCTTTATCTTCGCAGAAAGACAGCTGGTTCCTGTGAAAAAAAATTGTTACATGGTGACTTTTCATTTCCTCTGTTACTTGGGAGATGAGAGTTTGATGACGTACCAAACAGCACAAGGGCAACAGTGAACACCTTGAGAATGCTCATTGTGGCTGATGATGTCCTAAAAGACAGTGAAAAGGGACGGTAAACGTACATCGAGAGAAATTCCATCAGGTGAACATGGTGGGAGAGCTGGCTGCTTGGACACTGTTTGGTGAAGCCCAGGCTCTATACCTTGCCCCGAGGTACCTGGACTGTCCTTGAGAAGAAGGCAGATAACTCCCTGCCAATCTTAATGTTGCCGGCGTTGGACGGAATTCTTTTATTCAGTGAAAATTGCTGTCATTGACTGCAATGCACTTCAAAGTCCACAGTCACACAGAGTCTGCCCAGCTGGCACACTGTTTGAGCAGCCCCTTGATTAAGTTTCAAAAATAAAAATTAAAAAAAAAACCCTCAATAATATTACAACTTAGAGTAAGTTGATAATTGTGAAAAAAATGCACAAAATGTATTCTTAAACCTAACGTTGTTTTCTTGTTCAGCCATTGTATGCGATCCTTGAATGGTAATTTTTATGTACGAGAGCCCTTTGCACTGGAATTAAAAAAAAAAAACAAAACAAAACATCACAGTGTCTGGTTAATTTTTGCTTGTTCAAGCCCTTTATTGTTGAAGGATGGATCTTTTATAACTGCGCTGAGAAGTGTATTATGAAAAATGAAATTTGTTGAGAGCACGTATTTTGCACGTATGCACATGTTTTGTCCAGATTTAAATTGCCATTTTTATCATACTTCTGGTTTGGAAGTTGTGGTCCAATGTGACCTGAGTCCAAATGCATATTATTCTCTTGATTGTTCACAGCGTCACCCCCAATATGTCCAACATTAATGTTGTGTTCCCTGAAAACACTTCAAAATAACAAAAGTACTCACCACGCACACTCAAGTTTACTCTTGGAGCCCCTCTCAGACCTTGCGTTGTTGTCAGTCCCGCTTCCGTCTCTCTTCTGTCGTTTCACAGGCGGTAATGGAGGACTTAAATCACTTGTCTGGCCACCAATTAGGTGGGGCCCTTGTTTATAAAGGTGGGTCATTTAATTGATTTTTCTTTTCTTTTCACATAATTACCGCCTGTGGTTTCTTTTAGGTGGGTTTTGCTGAGCAGTTAAAAAAAAAAAAATCCACCTAGCAACAAGGAGCTGCGTGTTGTACGTCATGAAGGCTATTTTGTGGCTTTGCAAAGAGGACAAACTGGTCCATCTCTCCATTATCAACACCCCTTGTCCTGAACAGGCTCACAGGGAGGTGCTGGAGCTTATCTCAGTTGACTTCGGGCAGAAGGTAGTCGACACTCTGAACTGGTCGCCAGTCTGTCGCAGGGCACAGAATGAGACAAACAAACATTCACACGCACATGAGTGTCACTGAGTAGTAACTGATCCCACGCTGTCCGCACACAAGCCAGGCGTGTGTACCACGACACCATCAGCGACTATCATGGTACATTAGATGAAATAATTAAGTGTTGTGGGCAAATTATAAAATTTCATAGAATCAATTATTCACAACATGCAGCTGGAAATAAAATACATCTTTGAACTTGTTCGATATTTCATGATGTTTCACTCATAATATTAGTGTGAAAAACAAAATCAGAATCATTGTTATTTCCCATTTCTAAATACACAAGGAATTTATCACCAGAAGGTGGAGCCACTCTTACATTACAGCAGGGGTGTCCAAAGTCGGTCCTCAAGGGCCGCTGTCCTGCCTGTTTTCCAGCTCTCCCAGGAGCAACACACCTGATTCAAATCATCAGGATCGTTCTAATGCTGCTTCAGAGCTGGCTGATGAGCTGATCATCTGAATCAGGTGTGTTGCAGCTGGGAGAGCTGGAAAACAGGCAGGACAGTGGCCCTCCAGGCTCGGAGCTGGACATGTCTGCATTACAGCAAACACATTTCTGGCATAGACATGTATGTTTTGAGAGTCAATGAGAAATCTAAGGTGTCCTGTCGTGTGATAGAACTGATAAAATGACAATTGTGCAAATGATCCAGAGTTCCAAAGTAATTAAAAGTGACCAGCAGTGCGGTTGTAAAGTTGAACAACAGTTACACAAATAACGCAGCGTGACGATGTTACAATGAATATGGCAACAATGTCATGACATAGAAGTGCATCATTTGAAGAAATGGACAAAATGTCTCTCAGGAAATAAACATCAACTCTATATGAAGTTAATGGCAAGAGGGACGAAGCTGTTGGAATGTGTGCTTATTTGAATGTGCAGGTCAAGCAATTGAGAACAGTTTGTCTTTCACAATGCTAACCTGGAGACAATGTAGCATTCAGAGTCTTGCCCAAGGTCGCTTTGACAGCCGACATTTGCAGTTGTGATTCCATTCATTCCGTCGCTGGATGACCCACTCTACAAACTAAACTAAAGACCTGTCTTACTTCTTGCAGCATATTAGCCCTCTTGACCAGATACCAATGATATTTTTGGCAGTCCTAATTATGCCTCAACAATTTGTCGTTTTCTGATCAAAACTGTGATTTCAGACAATGATCGTGTGCTCATCACAACTCTTTTTCTCAGTGCTCTTCGCCTCCCCAGCTAACCAATCAGAAGCAGGATGCTCCTCGTGAAGAGGTCACACAAACCCATCAACTCTGTGGACATCTGTGGCATTTTTACTCTCACGGTGACCTCCCAACTTGGGATCGAACCATGCTGTCAGCTTGGTAGCGCAGAGCATTGATCTCTGAGCAAAAACTCCAGGCAGCCAGCCAACTCACTTTAACCCTTTCATGAACCAATAATCATAACTTGTAACCTGATAACATGATGGCTGTCCACTGTAGTGACCGCTGTCCCTGAAAGGGTTAATACCTTATTCGAAGGTATGCAAAGTGAGCATTTACAATTAGCTGGCATCCATTTTACATAATCCGTGGGGGTGGGGGGGGCAATAGGGTTGGATGCCGAGGGGAGAATATGACCTCTCTATCCCAGGTGGATTCCATACAATATGAAAAAAAAAAATTGAATCAAAAAATTTGGGGGGCATACAAGCTCAACTTTTGCCCTTGCCATCTACTTTGCTTTGCATGCCACTGCGAAACAATCAAAGCATCATATCTGATTTATGAGCCATTCACTGTGTCACAGATCCGTTTATATATGCACTGGGACATCTTCTGCCCCACTATTTTAGAAAGACTGATTTAGAGAAAATGGTTATTTTTCCTCAAGAGGGCTTCATGTAACTTACATCAGTAAAAAATGGAAACTCATTCCATGCATCGCCTTTTTATCAGAAAAGCGTAATATGCTGCCATGTGTATGTTCAACTTTGTATTATTTTCCGGAAATTATTCTAATTGTCCAGGGCAGTCAGATTTTATTCTCCTTTGCAGCATCCAAGGTGGTACAGGTAGAGAAGATGGTGGCGCTGGTGGACTTGGTGGCTCCTTCACTGTTGCTGTGGGCATATTGGTAGCACTCGCTGATTTTCCTCTCATCTTTGCATCAATTTTGGAGGGACATCCAGTTCTCATTAATTTTAGTGATGTGCCATATTTTCTCCCCTCCCCTTGATGATGACTGTCTTGACTGTGTTCCAGAGTACATTTAATGCCTTGGACAGATTTTTAGAACATTCTTCTGACAGAGACTTTTGATCAAAAAAGATCCCTCTATTGTGTTGGAGGATATCGCCTCCATGGTTTCTGCTGTCGGACGTTGCCAAAAAATGTCAGGAGAATCCAATTCGAACATTTGAGGTAAATCAAAGGTATTTTAAATCTTAGCAGGTGTGTGCTGACTCCCAGTTAACCATCCATTAATTCATTGTTCGAGCCACTTATCCTCACAAGGGTCACAGCATGCTGGAGCCGATCCCAGAATTATTTGGGCAGAAGGCGGGGTACACCCTGAACTGGTTCCCAGCCAAACGCAGGGCACACAAAGACAAACAACCATTCAAACTCACAGTCACACCTAGGGACAATATAGAGTGTTCAATTAACCGACCATGCATGTGTTTGGAATGTGGGAGGAAACCAGAGTACCAGGAGAAATGCCACGTAGGCAGGGTAAGAACTGGACACAGGAAGGCTGGGGCCAGAATCAAACCTCTGCACTGTGAGGCGGACGTCCTAACCAGTCGCCTACCCTGGAGCTCTAAAGGAGAGGACTTGCTCCCAGAACCTCTGTGTCCTGGTTCACTGAAAACAGCCACATCCCCAGCTATAAGAGAGTGTGCAAGTGCAACCACATGTAATGGGAATTTGACGTATAACAGCGCTAAATGGAAGTAACCTTTGAATACCGACCAGTTATTTTGCGGATAAGCAAAGTTGCCTGTTCATGCACTAGTCTGCACTCTGTGTAGCTGCTCAAAATACTGATTGTGCTGACCTTCACCACCTCCCAACAAGATAAAACGAGAGCGCAATACGCAAGGAGGGCGGGGGGCTCCCTTGACAGATCATTTTTGATAATACTTCTTGTCTTGGCTTCCCTGGACAAGACAATCATTTCCTCAGTTGTTTATTTTCACCTTCTTCCTCCAAATGATTTTCTTTTTCTTCAGCTGAGTTCTTGAGGCTATAGGTCACATTGATGCTGGAAAAAAGTTTCCTTATGATTTTATGCTGAACTCATTCATTCTTGGAACCACTATTCCTCACTTGGGTCATGGCTTGCTGGAGCCTATCCCAGTTGTCTAAAGGTATCTTCGTCTCCATCCATCCATTTATTTTCTAATCAACATGAGGGTCACGGGCATTCTCGAGCCTACCCCAGCTGTCTTCAGGCTTAAGGCAGGGTACACCCTGAACTGGTTACCAGCCATTCACAGTTATCTTGGTCCGCTTTTTTTTAAATCAAAAAAGCCTCTCATTTATGTAGTTTTTTTTATATCCACAAGTCCCTTTGTATATTTTGTTTGCTGAGAGCACATCAAGATGGACAAAGCAATCACCACATCCAATCAAGTACGCTCTTGAGAAAACTGCTCGGTTCTTCCGACGGTTGCAGTGATGTGCGGTCAGGGGCAGCAAGGGAGGCAGAGCCTCACGAGCACCATCTACTGGACGTCCTCTGCATGTGAAGATTTCCAAGAAAGTGTGGAAAAAAAACGTTCCATTTTATTTCGAGGGTTCGTGATTTCCAATGATTTTCTTTTTCAATCCAATAATCATCAATTATTATTTTCCCATTAAAATAGCTGGATGTGCCTATTTTCTATGCAGGATGAGCACCAAGTGAAGTGAAGCGCGCCGCAGCCTTTTCAAATCAGGCAATCGGCTTGTGCAGTCACACAAGAGACGTTGTTGCTTGTCTTTCTATCACCAATAAACATTTTTTATCACACATGCACTGCACATGCTCATGTTCAGCAGTGTCTAGAACATTTTTAATGAATGTGTGTGACATATTAATTTGCTCTTACGACCAGAAAAGCAACTTAAAGGGCACACTGGGGTCTGGTACGTGTGGTTCCACAGCCAGCATGTGGCAGTGTTGCGCTCAACTGCCGCAATGCAAAGAAGAAGTTTTGGAATAAATGTAATTCTGTTATCCCAATACTTCGCAAATACCTCATAGACAATGGGGTAGGTTGATAATGGTAGATTTGTCAGACCGGAAGAGCTCAGGCTGCTCCTGTTCTAGCTTTTAAGACAATATCTTGTTGTTACGTGAACGGCTTCTGGTCAAATTAACTGTTGCTTGTGAGAAGATAACATCAACTCCAGGACACCATGTGAGGGACATCCCAAGCTGTGTACGTGGACCATCGACATCCAACAGGAGCCGTTTGACGACATCTCAGGAATGAACTGTGTGTTCTCAGTGAAACTCTCCTTTACTGAAACTGTTGTGGAATGTGAAAATACTCCTCACACCCGTTAGAAGATCGTGTATCAGGGACATCCTTCCAATAAATGCAAGGAGACAAACGCAGTCTCTTCAGAGTTGCCCCGGAACCTGTAACGGTTTACATTGCAGAGCCAGCTGGAGAGCTGCTCTGAGATTGTGAACCGAGACCTGTTTTAGCACGCTCTCTCTTGCAAGAAAGACAACCATGCCTGCCTCCTGAGTCTTCCTGTTCCTGATGTGTTCTTCGCATCAGATTGCCAGCATTAACCTAACAAGAAGCCAATCGACATTTGTAACCACTGCAGCAAGGGCGGCCAACATTTTTTGACCAAAGATCTACTTTTCAAGCAACCAACCTCCTGTTATCGACTTGTTTCCACACCTTCTGTCCTGGTTGATCTGTTTGGGACAAACAGGTGGCTCTGGAGGGTTCCTCCAACAGCGGCACACCTTTTGGTCATCATGTCATTTGTAGGTTCTTTGTGAAAAAGAATTCTGGCCCGACCAGTCGGGGTCGGGTCATTATTTCTGTCACTGCTTCTGTCACTGCTCCTGTTGGTTCATGTTTGTGCCTTAATGCCATGGATTGTTGTTTGTATTGCTTTCACCTTGTTTTTGCATCTGCCATGGGTTTTTGTTTGTTACTTTGGATTCTTGTTGTTTTCAGGACTTTGTTTGTTCTGGATTTAGTTTTCTCAGTGTTTTCTTAATACAGTTTGTCAAGTTCACCCTACTCCTCCGTCCTGCTTGCTTTTTGGAGTCCCCCACCACCACGGTCATGACAGAATGACCCGACCATCAAATGGACCCCACAGGAACAAAGCACTGGTCCCAGTTCCACCCTGTGCCTAGCGGAGCACGTCTGTGGCCGACACCCATTCCCCTTCAGGCGGCGCATGTCATGCGGCCGTCCCATGTTCCCCGTCATGTCAAGCCCCGTCCAGGTTGAGCCGAGCCACATCCACATCCATGTCGGGCCAAGCCACGTCCACGTCAGGCCGAGCCCTGTCCACGTCAGGGCGATCTCCGTCCACGTGCCCGTTTGAGCCAAGTCACGTCCACGTGCACCCATTTGCACACACACACACACACACACACACACACACACACACACACACACACACACACACACACACGCCATGATGAGCAACAGCAATAACAGCCCCAAATTTGAACGAAACAGAACAATAGAGAAGACAACAGTTTGTGAGTTTGTAAAAAAAAAAAAAAAAAATCATTACCTCCCTTAGTAGAGACCTGACGCAAAGGCATGTGACATACATTTGCAGCGTCTTAAGTGCAGTTACATCACTATTGTAGCTCACGTGTACCATTTTAAAATGTTTCTCCTTGCGCCACTAACGGTGCCATTGGTGAATTGCAGATGAAAAAAACTGAATGAGAGTTAAATCAATAACTATCACAACAGCTCTGATTCCAAACTGCAATTGCAGACTGCTGATCACTGATAACTTCCGGAGTGGTAGGTCACGCGCCATTATAGGTTAACGGTAACCTGCTTTTTTTAAAAATGGTATTTTTTAAATACTCTTTTGTGAAAATGAAACTGATAGGCTGTTTCAGGTGCGGTGTTCAGTCACACAAAAATATATAATTTTAATAACACGCACACACATGCAGACACACACGCACACACACACACACACGCACTCCTTGCAATTGACTTGGGAGCAGTCCGCGAGGTACCGGCCGATCTTGATCAACGAATTGGGCACTCCTGCACTAAATCAAGCCTCAGCTGGTTTCAGATGCATGTCAAAACAGGATACATGACGTGATTTGAGGCACAAGCCTCAGCTGGTTGCGGATGCATGTCAAAACACGATCTATGACGTGATCTGAAGCACGCATGTGGATCACTAAATACGGCAACTCCACTTAGTCAGTAAACTATTATAATTCCTTCTCAATCAGCGGTGTGTTTTTTTTAAAAAGATGTTATGAATTTATAGATCATTAGGTGCCCTCGCATCGAATACAGTTTCACTTTCTTTAAAAGTGAAGTTCTATTCAAAGAATATAGTAAAGTAATTGGAAATAGGGTGAAATACCTAACTCTACCCTATTACAAAAGGTAGACAAACACATTTTAAGATGTTAAATATCAGATCCTTTACAGGATTTTCTGAATCAAAAGTGAGAGCACGTTGGGTTTTTTGGAATGGAATAGAAACCTTTTTGATCAGACATACACCAAAATATTTTGGAAGGAATTCAACATTGGAAACCTGAAAAGGACTGTGACGAAGGTAAACTGGAATATAATATGGAACCAAGAATTTGTTTTACGTATTGGTCTTGTCTCGGTTTCAGACTCTCCGGAATCGGTTTCCTTCACGACTGGTTAAGACCCGCAGTGATGCTGATGTGGCCAGACTGGCCACACACACAAAACACACTGGAGGGGCCCAGCGAGAAATGGCAATGCTGCGTGGTGACTGTGGTGTACTAGTGTGGATAAACTCAGTATATATGCAAGGGTTATTTTCAACGCCCATTGATTGTTTTGTTTGTTTTGTAGCCACATCTTTTTCAATAAGTAGCATGAAAATTGGTTTACAAATTAGAAAGTAATGCATTTTTTTTTAAGGCTCACTAGAAATAAATAAACTGGAGGGGCAGACCAAAGTGGAACTACCTGTTTAAAATGGCGGCCTCTCCAAAAAAGTGAAAGCTCTATCTAGTGTTATAAAATATAGCAAAAGTCCATAAGAATGGAAATGTTTGAAATTTTTTGTTTAGTTTTTTGTTAATGTTGGGAAGGGAGCGAGGTACAACCAAAGGGGAGAAAAACCTCAACACTCATGTGCGCGCTTGGTCGCATCGGAGCTTTGCCGCTTCCAGCAGAAAACTTTGGCGCAAACCTGCTGAACGGTCCGGGCTGCGCTGAAGCTGCCCGCTTGGCCTCGCTGGAGGTGTGCCACCCCCTGAGGGCTGGAGGGCGCTCGTGGCAAGCAAAGAGAAGAAAATCCTCGCCGCTACTCCGCGTGAAGACCCAGGACAGAACGGATGTCACCCGCTTGGGCCAGCTGGAGTTATGCTGGAGTTATATACAGTATACAGTAAATATTCTCTAGTACGGACTCGTGTTTGCGCTGTCCAATCTGTCCTGATAACAGAAATTCCTCATTTGGGAAATGAGCATGGTACATGTGCTTTATGAACCTATAAGTATGTTGACAAAATGCACGTGTAACAACACAATCACTAAAATACAAAAATATACTGTCCAAAAACTGTTTACATAACAAAAACTGCAATACAGGTGTATCCAAAAAAAATCACAACAGTATAATACGTACAGTACATTAATGTTTATTTTTTTCTGTCTTGGGAAAAAAATGTGTGTATTTTGGATTTTTTTATTGGATGCATTCTTTGGTTTATGACAATGTTTGCCTGCGTGTCATACAGTTTTCTTGCTAGTTGCAAGTAACTGTCCCGTTGATCACCAATGTCTGGTAATTCTTGTGCATACTGAAGGATTTTTGTTGCCATTTGTATTGCTTCCTTGCTGGATGGTGGCCTGTCATCAGGAGTTGAATCGATGCCTTGTTTTTTAAAGTTTCGTAGATTTGCGTCTTTCCGACTCCAAGTGTCTGCTGGATGTTTTTTACTTTGTGTCCAGCCTCGCTCAAACGGATGCATTTCACTCGCTCCGCTACAGTCATTAAAGTTCTTCTACGTTTCGATGCCATGATCTACACGACGTAAGTAAATAAAGTTAAAATCTTTCGCAATTACAGTAAAACGCACGCCAATAAAAAGTGACTTACACATCATCGTTTCGAATCTGATGAATGAAAACGGCGAAGCGAACACGTTTCTTCGGTCGTGTCGAGTGGGTGCTGCTTTTAAGCTAGTGCCGTGTTCTACAGGACGTAAGTGAATAAAGTTAAAATCATTCACAATTACAGTAAATAAAAACTCACTTACACGTTGTCATTTCGAATATGATGATCGAAAAACTTGAAATGAAAACGTGTCTCAGCGTCATGTATTTTCCATCGCATCGGGTGGGCGTTGCGTTTATTTAAGATCCCGCGGCATGACGTCTCAATCCGGGTTACGGCTAGTGGAATTTATCGTAGTCAAAATGTTAATGCATAGGTTTTTATTACGGGTGAAGGATATTCCTTTTCATAGAATTCCGGGGGATGGGAATATTTACTATATATATACAGCCTTCCTGTGTAAATTTTGCTTGTTCTCTCCGTGTCTGAGTGGGTTTTTATTTTTTTATTTTTCAGTTACTCTTATTTTCTCCCACATTCCATACTTGTAATAATACTGATAGTCGTTGGTGCTGTAGTAGGAGTTGCACTAGTAGATGTAGTAGTACATGTAATAAAAGTACTTGTAATATTAGTACTCATTGTCGTACTAGTAAATATACTTGCAAAAAGTAGACGTGCTTCGTATTGGAAATACTCGTAGTATTAGTACTTGTACTTAGTAGTCGTTGAATGTTGAATGCCACTGGTTGAAGCATTTATTATTGTTTCAGAATTTGTGAAATTGTTTTTTTTTTTTTCGAATATGCTATTCAAACATCAATTACTAATCACGTCCATCTCACAATGCAGATGTCCTGGGTTCAATTCTGGCCCCAGCCTTCCTGTGTAGAGCTTGTTTGTTCTCCCATGCCTGCGTGGGTTTTTTCCAGGTAGTCCAGTTTTCTCCCACATTCCAAAAACATGCACGGTAGGTTAATTGAACACTCTAAATTGTCCCTAATTGTGATTGTGAGTGTCAATGATTGTGTCCTGCGATTGACTGGCAACCAGTTCAGGGTGTTCCCCGCCTAGTGCCCAAAGACAGCTGGGATAGGCTGCAAAATGCCCGCGACCATTGTAGGGATAAGCAAATTAGAAAATGGATGAATCAATAGATATATAAAATATATTATTGACTATGATTTGGACAACTTTTGCGCTCTTTCGTGGATTTTATGTCAAGACTACAGATCTTATTTGAGCTGGTCGAATGTTCAAAGAACATTTGAACAGTACAAAGCAGTGTTGTGTCCAAGGACCGGCAACCCGAGGCCAAGGCCAAGGCCAAGGACTTGCCTCCGAGGCCAAATCCAAGGCCAAGGACTTGAAAGATTTTCCGAGGCCAAGGCCAAGGACCAAGGACTTGCTTCCGAGGCCAAGGCCAAGGACCAAGGACTGATTTTGAAACTGAGGCCTAGCCAAGGACATGTATAAAACAATGCTATCATACCACTTGGCAGGTCCTCATGATT
>NW_017805917.1:226352-279514 GCF_001891065.2 Hippocampus comes | reverse complement strand
GTGGTGGAGAATGACCGAGCAAAGATCCTGTGGGACTTCCAGATCCAGACTGACAAGATGGTAATGGCGAACCAACCGGATATCGTGATCATAGATAAAGGGCAGAGGAAAGCCGTTGTAGTGGATGTAGCGGTCCCAAGTGATGGAAACATCAGAAAGAAGGAACACGAGAAAATCGAGAAATAACAAGGGCTCAGAGAGGAGCTGGAGAGAGCCTGGAAGATAAAGGTGACAGTCGTGCCTGTGGTGGGCGGGGCCCTCGGTGACAGTCGTGCCTGTGGTGGTCGGAGCACTCTGGGCAGTGACCCCCAAACTAGATGAGTGTTTCCAACAGATCCCGGGAACAACATCGGACATCTCAGTCCAAAAAAGCGCAGTGCTGGGAACAACAAGAATACTGCGCAGAACCCTCAAGCTTCCTGGCCTCTGGTAGAGGACCCGAGCTGAATGAGGGACGGACACCACTTGAAGGGTGAGATGAGGATTTTATATAAAAATAAATAAATAAATAAATCCTCGTCTCACCCCTCGCCTGTTTTGGTTCGTCCGCCGAAAACTAGTTCGTCAGCACAGACTATATGCTCGCGAATTTAATGTTCTTGAGGCGAAAAGTTCGTGAGCTTCAGCGTTCGTCAGCGCAGGTTTTACTGTATATATAAAGAGAGAGAACGAGAGAGAGAGAGAGAGAGAGAGAGAGAGAGAGAGAGAGAGAGAGCGAAAATGTACCCTTGGTACATTCTCTCTTTTTTTACTTTTTTTTTTTTTTTGCCTTTCGCACATTCACATAACGCTTTGTTTGAAACATCACACATGCGGTTATGATACCAGACAGCGAGATCTTT
Organism: Hippocampus comes; assembly: GCF_001891065.2. Classification (NCBI taxonomy): domain Eukaryota; kingdom Metazoa; phylum Chordata; class Actinopteri; order Syngnathiformes; family Syngnathidae; genus Hippocampus; species Hippocampus comes. Next base: position 278,672 of record NW_017805917.1, on the reverse strand, counting down.
TTGTAATTGTGGCTTTCATAATCGTGAATATTCAATATTTAGAGATGATCAAATGCTATTCTTATTTAAAAAGATCTCCAAGAAACAACAACCAAACAACAATGAACTTGAGTTCATATGAAATATTCTCTTGTTTTTCTTGCTATCACATTGTCTAACAGTATGGAATCACTTGAAACATAGTTAAAAGCTTTGAAAACAAGCAATAAAAAATTCAATTTTGACCATAATTGAGAGACATTTTAATGAAGGTCAAAAGTGAAATATAGACCCATCTATTTTGGCTTCATATTTGGAAATCGGACTCGAGGGATTGCCAGTCATGAACCGCACCACAAGTCACCGGACGGTGTTGATCGTGCTCTGATGTTTTCTATGTTGTCTTGCAGCTGCAAATGTAAGAGGCAACTTGCTCTGTACGCCCATCGGAAAGGTCACACCGTCACTAGGTGAGGCTTGAATAGATATTTCCTTTTGTTCTTACGCAGGTTCAAATGCTGGTTTCTTTTAGGCTGGTCTTGCTGAGCGACATTTGTTCTTCATACTTGCATGGTTTAATTAATCAATTAGCAGAGTTGACATGTGTCCCTCATACTTACAGAATATAATTGACTGGTGTCAAACTAAAGGTCTGGGGGCCAGATGTGGACTGCCACATCTCTTTATGTGACCCTTCATTTTTCAACATTTTGAGATATTGCAAAAATTTGTCTGTCACCAATTCCCATTGTAAAATAAATGTTTTCATATTTGTACAAAATGCTGACCTCTTATTTAAAAATCTTATAAAGGTTCTCATTAATTTATTGTGTATACTGCTGGAATTGACACCTCATGAGTCACGGTTTGGTGAATAGGTTTTTAAAAAATCGATCCTATTCGTCATTCTACACATGTGGGTGTTATTTGTGCAAATTGTTGACCAATCTCAAGTGCTGAAAATGGTTGCTGTCTTTGAGGATGCAATGTTTGAGGTTGAACAAACATGCCATTTGTGGGGTCTCTTGAAAAGTGACTCCTGGGGTGCTGGCCCGGATCAACTGGTCCCTGGCCTACTCACTCTACACATTAGTTGGCATATGGGCAAATACACACTTTGATAAGTTTTCAATATCATGAGCCAATCCACTGATTGGCTCATCAGCCTGATTGTGCCTATTAGACAGCTCTTAGTGAAGAATTTTGGCCTCGTTGAATTGTTCAAAACGCCGCTATAGGGGAATAACTAAAGCTGTTTCTTCTGTCTCTTTCATCTGGGCTATGCATAAACTAGGAGGACAAAGCTTCCTCCACAAGGCACATGGCCAGCTGTCGGGCCTTATTCCTCTCAGACCAGCCACTCGCGCATAGCAACAGTTCAAATTGGCATGGAAAGCCTTGCAGTCTGTTTTACCAGAATATTTTGGCAACTTGACATGCTGCTGTTGGATACATCGGGGGATGCCATCACAATTGCACTCCCCACATTGCACTCCAATGAGCAAACCCAGCAACAAACGCCAGCTTCCTAACTGTCTGCTGAAACCAGTGTAGCATTGCAGAAGTAATCAGGTCAAGTCGCAAGCAAGAAACACACTTAACAAAGATTACTGTCAATCGCAACCATGTCAAGACAACAACAGTGCGAACCAAATGCATAGCTTCGAGTCGGTCTACTCTCCCCTCACCCCTGCTCTCTAACATTCTCACTCCTGCTGCCTTTAGGGCCTCTCCAGACGATCGGAAACCACAAAACTTGTGAATTATATCCAAGTGTTGTTTTCAACGCCAATCAATCTTTGTCATTTTCATGTATTTCTATGTTATTTTATTTTCAATATTTTTACAATTATCAAAGTGTAAAATGCCCGAAGAAAAACTTCTGAGGTCATTTGGAATGAATGAAGAGAGAGAGGGCCAAGTGTGTTGAACAAGGAGCCTGGATTGAGGAGTCATGATGCAGGTGTGAGTGGTGAGGATGGAGAAGCACGGAGCTGAGGCAACAAGTAAAAAGCAAGGGCTGACAAATAAGGTTAACTAACTCGAACTGTTAGTACGGTGTGTTTGTATGCAAAGTAATCACAAAGCAAAGATAGGGTTGAGTATTTCTCAGATAAACAAGGACCAGTGAATTTGGCACTGTAAGCGATGAGAGGGCCATGCAATAGAGTTGAAATTGGAGGCCGTTCAAGGGAACACCGGTGACAGAGCGGATGGCAGCATGGTATTATACAATAGTTGCGCTTAAGATCACACTACAACAGGAATTCTTGCCCCCAGACCAAGACTTTTGGAAATTGAAACCCAGTCAAGACCAAGAGCCAGACAAGCCAGAACTGTGATAAGACCAAGACTAGACATTGATTTGAAAAAAATATCAAGGTTGAACAGTTAAAGAGCATTCTCACTTTAATTTTAATTAAGGGCAGAGAAGTAACTGCTGCTAGGTCCGTATTGTTTTTGTTGAAATTCTTCTTCTTCTTTTTATTATTATTATTATTATTATTATTATTATTATTATTATTATCAACCGGCGCGGTGTTTGACTGGTGAGCATGTTCGCCTCCGTGGAGAGGTGCGAGTTTTCGATTCCATTCCTTTGTGGAGTTTACATATTCTCCCCGTGCCTACTGTTTCCTCCCACATTCCAAAACACACACGGTAGGTTAATCAAAAACTCTAAATCAGGGTAGAAAACCCGCGTTTCGCGAGCCGCATGCGGCTCTTTGGCTGGTTCAATGCGGCTCCCGGGCTCTCACGTCGAAAACACCTCGGCAGTGGCGATGCCTTTCAAACAAGGCGCTAACTTCACAGAACGTACTCCGTGAGCCTATCATCAATCCCATTACTTGATTGACATAGAGGGCAACCAATCAGATGACTGCATCACCGCTCATGCGTAAACAACGGCGCTAAGCGCTAAGCAAGTCAGCGAATTACCTCTGATTTTAACGCAGGGGTGGCCAATACGTCGATCAGAATCAACCGGGAGTCAGTGAACTGGTCCCAAGTCGACCGCAAGGGGTGGGAGGAGGAAATGGGTGGGGAAAAAAAAGATTTGTTTGTTTGTATTTTTAGCTTTCATTCATTTTCGGCCCGTTCCGACTGTTGCCCATCGTGGGCAATTCCAGCCCGAGAGAGCCGCTATGCTGCATGTTTTCCATCCCTGCCTGTTGCAACACACCTGATTCAAATGAAGAGGTTCAATATATTGCTTCCGCAGAGCTTGCTGATGATCTGATCATTTCAATCAATTGTGTTGCAACAGGGAGAGATGGAAAACATGCAGTACGTATAGCGGCCCTCCCGGACTGCAATTGCCCACCCCTGTTTACATCTCAAAGCAGTGAGTGATAAATTATATACAATATTCTCAAATTTCCCTCCTGTTTATCGCTATCTGCAGAAATTCTCTCGTGTCACCAACTATATCTTCAATAATGATTGTCTATTGCAAGACAATTGTTTTTATAAGCAGATAGTTTGACACTTGAAGGAAAACACTAATCAAAAACTCCTTCCTCTTGTATGTGGCTGCAGTGTCGAGTTAAAACTATCATCATCTCCTGGATCTGGAAAGAGATTTCAAACTCCAACATAAGGGGTGTTCACGCGGCACACATTTGATCCGGCGCTGCACCATTTTGTTGCGATATAGTTTACACCGGAGCAAATTTTGTGGAGCGTTCACACGTACAAAGCCGCTGAGCGTGGCAGCACCGGCACAGCGTCGGTGCAGCTCGACTTGCGTTCACACGGCAGTTTCTGCAGCGGAGCAAAACGACAGAAAACAAATGAGCTGTCGTGTTAGTTCTTTTTTAAATGTATACACAACTCAAGCGACAACAGTACAGGCACGTCCTTCTCTTTCTCGGTCTCCGTGCCTTCTGCTTGAGAGTGACCGCCCCCCGATAACGCAAATCAACAATGACTTCAATGACACTCAAAAAAGCAAAAATGTAATGCGGCAAACAGAAAACTCAAGAGAGGAAATCACGAAATAAATTCTATGGGGCACGGGGGGTTGTCAACACACAACAAAGGAACAAACTACACAAACAACTCCGAGACAGTGCAGTCTCCTCCAAAAGGAAAGATGACGTTTGGGGACTATCCCCCCCCCCCCTTTCTAGTTGACATGGTATAACCCAAGAGGTGTTTTGCTACTGTTACCAGCCCTGTCTTGTGTCGTTAGTAAACAAACACATGACGGAAGTCCGACAGAGCACGAAAGTAACGCATTCTTGCCGTACGTAATCAACTCTTCTCATGCGTAGCGAGGCTACTCCCCCCTCGAAAACGAGCATTTGCTCCGGAGCAAATTGTAGCGTTCACACGTGCAAATTTACGTCGGTGCTGCGCCGCAAACGAGCATTTGCTCTGGAACAAATTTTCAAACCACCTCCACGAGGTGGATCAAATTTGATCTGGTGTAAGCTGTTTAGCGGCACTACGCCGGAGCAAATTTGCACGTGTGAACGCTCTACTGGCGCAGCGCCGGTGCAGTGTCGAACCAAATGTTGCCGTGTGAACACCCCTTATATTATTGTCCTTGTCCATCATCATCATCAACTTACGCAATTCCTCGGGGTCATCTCTCTGACTTAATGCACTTGTGATTAAACATTCTATCAAATTACAAAAACCAAGGCAGCAATTATCGGGAGATTCTCAAATCCCGTCGCCACTTGATAAGCCAATTTATATTCATCAGGAACTCCTCTCGGTATGCCAATTGTGTCAATGTAAGTTGGATCTGCTCCCCAGGAAACACCATCTATTTATCTTTGTTTCCTTACTAGCTAATCATCAAGTGGTGTTATTTTGGGGAATTGAGTTGTTAATTGTCCCAGTTCAATTTCCAGCACAGGAACTGGTAGTAATAATGTCACAATAGATCATGTCCCTGAAGTGTGGGGTTACTATGGCTAAGAAGTTGTTTATCCCCACACTACCACCACAAATCTGCTCTGGCGGTTTAAGGGAAAGATGTTAATGTCTGTGTGACCCGTCGATATCTACTGTTTACTTGTCTAACGTCTGCGCCACTATTAAATGTTTAGCATATACAATTGTTACATGCAATTACATTATTAAACAAAAGTTTTGGCTTACCCGTGTTAATATTTTTTCATGGCATGTCTTCCCATTTTTTGTGCAATTTTTGTTCACTGTGGTATTTCAGGTAAAGCTAACCATGCATTCTGCTGTCATTTTTCAGATGGAGGTGCAACAACTCTTAATAGAGGTCATGATCCGAGGCAAACAACCCAATCCTTTCAATTTAGCGATCGGAATCATTACTTCTGTTGTTGTTTTGGAGTCTATAGTTACTCTGATGCAATTGTTTTATGCCCATTTAATAATCCATGGAGTTGGTGATAATGTCGACGGCATGCTTCTATTTCTATGTTGATTCTCTCTTTCAGTTTTAACAACTTGTTTGTTCGTAATTGTTGCATTGAAACACAACTCGCCAATACTTGTGTAGACTTCCCACCACAATATGTGTATTACAGCGATTATGGTGATCAAAGTGAAACACAATATGATTGATTTAAGACCACAGCCGCGTGAGGCGAAGGGCTTCCTCCTTTTATTCATGCTGTTTCCTGAGTCACTCCCTTGAATACCTCCGACGGGTTGGTTTCTTCACCGGCAACTACATTGGGGAAAAGCGATAATGCAAAGACAAGTCAAAAGCAGCTTATGCTGGACGCTTGCTTGGCTCAGTCAAATGACGGGAGTGAAATGCTAATGCGAGTGGAGCTGCATAAGTTTCGAGAAAAATCTAGAAGTGCACAAAGAGACATTATAGAGTCTCAAGTGCGCATGGGGGCTTGAGTCAGAGAAATTAGGAGGAGAATTGACATACTGGAGGAGAGACTGGCCACAACGGAAAACAGAGTGAGTTTCGCAGAAGACAAGGGAGTGCAACATGAAAGACGGCAAGTTTACCCAGCTGAGAAAGGAAGCTATCGTACCAGCTAAACAAGACGAGTTGGAAAATAGAATACGCAGAACGAACATAAGACTGTACGGAATTGAACAGAGCTGAAAAGGAAAAGAGATCATATCGTTCATTACTGACTTTTTCAATACGTCTATTCTGTTGCCTGAAGAGTTTGATATTCGGATTAAAAGAGCTCACCGTGCCACTGAGATCTATAATAGTTCTTTTTTTTTGGATTTTAATGTCAAACAAGTGCTTCAGCAGGCTTTAAAGCAAAGGAATGTGGAATTTCAAGGGAGGAAAGTTGTGGAACTACGAACTTGTGACACCTATGAACGAAACACTAGTGACCTAAATACAGAGATTGACCCAGGCAATTTCATATCCTTTGCTACGTTAGCGTGGATTTCGAACCCCGCTCCCATCGATGCATTTGACTTATCTACAATCTCTGCTAAACAAGATGGATGAACTTCTGATAAAAAGGACCAACAAAACCTGTGCACGGTCTGCCGTTCTCTGCTTCTGCGAAACTTCAGGGACCGCCACCCCTGTTTTCCTATTGGATGGTGAGGCGCAATGTGGCTGTATCTGACTCACAAGGCCATTAATTTAACAAAGAAAAAAAGTCACTTCAATCTTTTTATTTCTTCCTTATGATTGTTCTCTTCCCCAACCTGTGTTCCGAAAGGAACAATTAAGGAACTCAGTCAACTTTGGAGATCCTGTCCTCATACAGCATGTTTTGTGTCCACATGAGCTCATCTTTTATTAGACACTGAGATATATACGTGGAGGCTTTGCAGACTGTAACTGTTTACGTCACTGTCCTCTCCCCCGAATCGTAATCGTAACGCACCTCTCGGTCCAGTGACATCAACCACAGTGGTGAGACACAGACGAATTAAAGGGATGTCTTTCCTTATTTAACTGGGGCTTCATTCCATCCCATTTTAGCAACAAACACTTCTCGATGGCACTCACGCTTGTGACTGAGCGCACCTGCTCCACACACTTTTCCCAAGTACCACTACTTTCACTTCCGGGTCTTCCCCCGCCAGTCTCTACGTCCCACCTGCCAGTCACGGTGCAGTCTGCCACTCATATTTATTAAAATATTTATTATTTTTAGAGCACTGCGCCTCTTGTTTGTCACAAAGCATCAGTCAAATAAAACGTGTTATTTGGTTCCGTTTAAAGAATTAAACATTGTCCTTAATTTATAAAACTCATCCTGATGCCTGGACAGGATATGAAGGAGTGGACGAGCTTTTGGTGGTGGCAGTGTTACAGTGTGGGCAGGTGTGTCCACTCGATACAGAACTGCCTTGCACTTTTTGAATCGTACAGTCATAATCCCATACTACCTGAATAACATTATTCATCCCGTGATTGTGCACCTACATCAGTGGTTCTCAATTATTTTCTGTCATTCCCCCCCCAAAGAAGAAGAAAGCATCTCACGCCCCCCCCTCTCGTGACTATAATTACCTGTAGTATCATTTGTCTATAAAATTGTTATAAGTACACCTCTGCATAACACTGTATCCTTATTAACGTAAAAGAGAATAAAAAAAGAAATCTGGACCAACTTACAACAATGAATAGCTTTATTAACTGAAACAGGAAAGAGTTAAAAGTGCATCTGGAATTCAAAAGTAAAATTAAATCCTTAAATTAACGATGAATATTTTTTGACGGACCATGTCAAACCATACGATACTGAAAAATAAAATTACCAGTAGATAAAATCAATGAATAACAATGCATTAAAACTGATCAGAAACATGAACTCAGGAGCACAATCTTAAAAAACCTTTAACCTGCAAAACAAAAATATCTAAAATAATTTGTGCCGATTTTTTTTTAATTAATTTTTTTTTTATCAAAGGTTATGTCTGGATTAATACAAGTAGCAGTCACAAAACGGGATGATTGTTGGCAATATTCGGCACGTTTTCGCTGAAATAAAAACTCTTTTATCAACGGAATTGGGGTGTAATGTCTTTCAGTGACGCCTTAATTCATTTGGCTTCATGCTGTCCACTGTCTTTCCTCCCACCGTAGTCACAGTGAAGCCAAGCGCTTCATACGCTTCGTCATATTTTACTCGTCTTCACTTTCGGAAGACCTCTTTTCTCTCTCTCTCGCTCTCTCTCTCTCTCCTCTCTCTCTCTCTCTCTCTCTCTCTCTCTCTCTCTCTGTCGACTTCGTGTCAACACTTCCTACTCATACTCCGTGCGGTGTACAAAGCGTGCATGCTCAGTGCGAGCAAAACACCGACCGAATGATCCCTGCCCACTGTGCCAAGGTGAGCGGCACTGTCCCCTAATGTAGTCGAGGTGCAATTGCACGTTATTCTAGGACAGTAAAAAAAATAAAAAAAATCAAAATAAAAAAGCATGTTCCCGGAGGCCAAACGCGCCCCCCCTGACGGAGACTCCTGGACCACTGGGGGGGGGGGGGGGGGGGCGCCCCACTATTTGAGAACCACTGCCCTACGTGAACAAGACGCTAATTTAATCTTCATGGACGACATCGAGGTCACATCATCAGGGAACGGCTGTTGGAAACTGGTGTACCTCAAATGGAATGGCCTGCACTTTCTCCAGACTTGAATCATATTGCAAACCACCGGGATCAGCTTAGTCACCGTGCAGAGGCTCAAAACTCTGCAACCCAGAATCTCAACGACCCTTCAAGAAGAGTGGGATGCCAAGCCTCACCAGACAATAAGTTGTCTTGTGAACAGCATGACACGTCATCGTCAAGCTGTAATTAATGCTCAAGGGCCTATGACGAATTATTGAGACGTTGAAATTTTTTGTTGTGGTGTCCCCACCATTGTCGTTAACTTTTGATTCAGTGAAGTGTTTGAGATGAAATCACCAGTGCATCCGTCTACTTAAATGTCCGACTTTCATGATATGAGACTGTAGCAGGAACTTTTTGTTTTCCATAAATTTCACATGAAAGTGAAATATCCCCAACATTTTGGGTGAGTGCGTGTGCGTGTGCGTGTGCATGTGTGTGCGTGTGTGTGTGTGTATACATACACAGTGATATTTCGCTTTCAGGTAAAATTTATGGAAAGTCGGACATTTAAGGAGAAGAAAAAACAATCACCATTGTGTGTGTGTGTATACACAAACGCACGTGCACACACACACACACACACACACACACACACACACACACACACACCAGAGGAACCGAGTAGCTCAGAAGGGATCGCCAGTTCCACATGTCTTAAAACACATTTTTACTGTCTGGCTTTCAACTCAGCATGAGACTCGGCATTGTCTTCGCGTTTTATGCTGTCTGCTGTATTTATATTGTTTTTTTCATTGTCTTTGCTATTGTATGACTAGTTTTGCATGTAGAGCGCTTTGTATGCAAAAATGGCTGTTTTAAAGTGCTCGCTAAATAAAGTTGAGTTGAGTTTGGTAAGTGGAAGATGTACGTTTGGCTGATGATTGTTGATAAGGCAGCAGGCGGTGGCAATTTGATGTCAAACCCAGCAAGCATGATCGCGTCTATGAACACAAACAGCCGGATGTCTGAACTGAGGTCACATTCAAGCAACTAAATTGTGCAGAAGAAAAAATATCTTTATTATTTAAATTGAACGTAGGTGGCAAGGGTTGGAATCTTGCAATTACTCATCAACGGCCACACAATGATTCTTACTATTAGGACTGAATGCTTTTCTTTTCTTTCGGAATAAAAACAACTCTCTTTGGCCCGGGGTGACATGTCCAGCGAGCCCAGGGTGTGGACCGGATGTTGGTCCCACTGCTGGTCCAGGTGGGTGTGTTTCTGACCAGTAACAGGTTTTCTGTGTGAGCAAGGTGTTGGTCCAGGTGGGTCATGATCATCCGGAGTAACTGCGGTTGGCGAGGCAGGTCTTGGTGGCGACCTAGATGGTGGTTCAGATTTGAAAAGGTCGTGTTCCAGATTGATTTATTTTCATCCGGAGGAAAAGATGGTCCAGGTTGGCAGTGTGCTTGTCCAGGTGGGTTGTTTTTATCTGGAGTATTTGGTGATGGCAAGGATTATTCTGGTGGTGGTGCAGTGGGGACAAGTCATCTACCCCATTGAGAATTTGGTGTCCAGGTGAATTGTTTTTATCAAGGAAAAAAGGTGGCTGCACTGGTGGCTGCACTGATGGCTGATATTTATGAATTCTGATACGAAAGAAAATTTGGATCAGGTGGTGGTGGCATTGGCCCATGTGGCTAATATGGTGGTGGACCAGGTGGCCAAGATGGATATGGACCAGGTGGCCAAGGTCGTGGTGGCCAAGGTGGTCGTTGCCCATGGTTAAAGGGAGGCCAATATGGATAATTTATTGGTGGCCCAGGAGGACCTGGTGGTCCAGGTGGTCCTGGTGCACTAGGTGGTCCTGGTGGTCCAGGTGGTCCATATGGACCTGGTGGTCCAGGTGGTCCATTTTGTCCTGGTGGCCCACCTGGTCCAGGTGGTCCTGGTGGTCCATCGGGTCCAGGTGGTCCTGGGTGCCCATCAAGTCCAGGTGGACCAGGTGGCCCATTTGGCCCTGGTGGACCATCTGGTCCAGGTGGTCCTGGGTGGCCATCTGGCCCTGGTGGACCACCTGGTCCAGGTGGTCCTGGTGGTCCATCTGGCCCTGGTGGGCCAAATTGTCCGGTTGGTCCTGGTGGACCAGGTGGCCCTGGTGGCCCAGGTGGTCCTCTTCTAAATGGCCTAAAACCTGAATTTGATGGCAGTTGTCTCTTTATTTTAGCAGAAAGACTGCTGGTTCCTGTGAAAAAAGAGTTGACACCTTAGTGACATGGCGACTTTTCACTTACTCTCTGACTTGATTGTTGAGAGATTGATGACTTACCAAATAGCACAAGGGCAACAGTGAACACTTTGAGAATGCTCATTGTGGCTGATGATGTCCTAAAAAGACAGTGAAAAGGGACGGTAAACGTAAATCGAGAGAAGGTCCATCGGGTGAACATGAAAGGAGAACTGGCTGCTTGGACACACTCAGTTTGGTGAGCCCCAGGTCCCATGCCATGCCACGAGACACCTCGACTGCGACTGGGAAGAAGAGTCATAACTCCCTTCTCATCTTAATGTAGACATTGGACGGAATTCTCATACTTACTTACACCACTACTTTTCGGGAAATATTTTTTTTTTCTGGTCATTGACGAACATGGTGCCAGCAACAAACATGCACTTCAAATTCCACGGTCACACAGAGCCTTGCCGTGCAAAAGCCTTTGTCTTCACAATCTATTTGTTGCCAAGGGTTTGCACTGTAGAACACAGTGGACGTCTAGCATTTTTGCGTCCCCTCACTTATTTGGAGATTATTTGTTTCAAATTTCAGAGACTTTTTTTGTGGGAGTGGGACCATCCCCCATTTGTTGTGGAAAATACTGAATGGCAGTACATCACAACTTTTTCAAGATTGTTTTGGGTTAACCAGTGGACAATAAAAGGTTGATTCTACCTTTCTTGCGGGTGTTTTTCTGTCGTAATCAGCAGGAGAACACAGCGAAGTAGACTGGACATAAACCACACACTTGAGGTGTCATTGTCTCCTATTGCCCCGAGATGGGACTGTCTGATTGCAGAAAATCAAGCTCGGGGCTGTGGTGAGTCGTCATTTTCATGCACTTTGAATTTGCATTGTATCGTATTTTGAAGGCATTAAACATTACCAGAGCGATAAGAGTGTTGCGACAAGATTAGACGCTCCTTGTGTTTATTATTATATTTCGAAAACACCACAGTTTTCATGCAGCTCATCCCATATTATTTTGTTGTATTAATCCGCCACACCTTAAATGCCGGTCCCTGAAAATATTGTCAGACTTAAACCGGTCCGTGGGGCCAAAAAGGTTGGGGACCCCTGCTGTCGAACACAGTGGAATCCAGCATTTTTTTCGCGTCCCCTCACTTATTTGGAGATTATTTGTTTCAAATTTCAGAGACTTTTTTCGTGGGACCATCCCCTCTTTGAAGTGGAAAATACTTATTGGCAGTATATCACCAATTTTTTTCAAGAATGTTTTGGGTTAACCAGTGGACAATAAAAGGTTGATTCCACCTTCTAGCGTTTTTTTGTTCTTAAGTAATCAGCAGGAGAACACAGCAAAATTTTCCAAAATTCATCCACTTCTCACAAAATTTGGAGAAAAATAGCTTTTTGTAAAAACAAATATGTCAAAAAGAACAGACTTCAATGATAATAATTTTGCTTCACTGACTCGAACATCTGAACAGTGTCTCCATTCTAAAACAACTTTTCTGAACTTAGAAACAGTGACCAAACTCCTCAAGAAAGTGTGTGTGTGTGTGTGTGTGTGTGTGTGTGTGTGTGTGTGTGTGTGTGTGACACGAAGCAATTGTCACAAAACAACAATATGTTTCTAGTAATATCGCTTGTAACATTCCTTTGATATGTGACTTTTTAAATTCTATTTTTGCTGTAAAAAAATTCAAGGGGAATCTAAGTTTTGTTTTTGAAGCACCATCCATAGTCTCAACAGCATGATAACTTTGGCCTACTCTTGTGCATTTCATGCATCCGCAAGTGCGGAGAGACTTTTAGTTTTTCCCCCCCAAGGTCTGAACTCTACTGTGCTTCCCTCCGGCTTGCCAAAGATGAATTGCAACGTTGCTTTTTTGTGCAAGTGTCAGGATAATGAGGCTGACAAAGTGGAGCATATCACCCCAGCAAGCTTTGTCACGAGGAGAGATTTTTTTTTTTTCTTGCACCGACTCAAAGACATTAAGAATGTCATTGATGGATCACTTGGGTCCAAAACATGTTTCAGTGTTCGCCATATAAACCGGAAAAACAAAATTCATCAAAAGACTTTGTTATTTGTTGGGAGGATGACGTCAGCCCCAAGTGTGACTGTTTTCAAGTCCAAGTTAAAAACTATGCTCTTATAAAGGGATCTTTATCAAGTTTTATTTTTTTATAATAATTACATACAGCTGTAAAAAATATGTTTCTTCCACTATCTAAGTAATTTTAGTACTCTGTCTTTTGTCTCTGGGCTTTGTTTTAAGTGTCTTTAGTTCTTTTATTTTTAAATGCTTTTAAATGTTGAAATTCTGCGTTGTAGCAATCATTGCCCATCATTCCAAAAGTAATGAAAGCATTTTTCTTCATGCAGCATTACGGAAATGTTACACCTTTGATCCAAATAAAAAAATATGCATTGTTCCAATGTACAAATATGGTTTGCATGAAGGAAACACTAAATAATGTCTCACGCATTCATTCAAAATATTAGACCAGGGATTGGCAACTGGTGGCCCGCGGGTCTTTGAGCGGCCTCTTGATTAACTTTCATCCATCCATTTTCTGATCCGCTTTATCCTCACAGGTGTTGCGGGGGGTGCTGGAGCCTATCCCAGCTGTCTTTAGTCATCCGGCAGGGTACACCCTGAACTGGTCGTCAGCCAATCGCAGGGCACACAAGAGACAAACAACCATCCGCGCCCTCACTAACACCTACGGACAATTTGGAGTGTTCCATTAACCTGCCACGCATGTCTTTACAATGCGGGAGGAAATCGGAAAACCCGGAGAAAACCCACGCAGGCATGGGGAGAACATGCAATCTCCACACAGGAAGGTTGCAGTCAGAATCGAACCTTGCACCGCTGCACTGCTGGGAGGCCAACACGCTAACCAGTTGACCATTGAGACGCCCTGATTAATTTAAATCAATCAATAAATTACAAGAATATTTGTAATATTTAAAAAAAAATGCATGACATGGATTCTTACACCGAATACTGGTTTGCTTTTCACCCGTTTCGTGCCATCCTTGAAAGATAATTTTCATACATGTTTATTTTTATATCCTTTGTGCTGGAATTTAAAAAAAATAATTTTAGATGGTTAATTTTTGAATGTTCAAACGTTCTTAAGGATGGATATTTTCCGACTTCACTGAGAAATGTATAATGAAATATGTTGAGAGCACATATTTTGCAGGTATGCACCTTTTGCCCGTACTTAAAACATTTTTGTGATATGTTTGGTTTGGAAGTGTGTGATACAATGAAACCTGAGTCAAAATGAATATTTATCCCTTGAGTGTACAAAGCGCAAATCCAAACATGTTCAACGTGAATGTTGTGTTCCCTGAAAACACTTCAGGATGGCGATAGTACTCACCACACACACTCAAGTTTGCTCTTGGAAACCCTCTCAGGCCTTGTGTGGTTGACAGTCCTGGTTCTGTCTCTCTTCTGTCGCCTCACAGTCGTTGCCAGAGAGCTTAAATCACTTGTCCAGCCACCATTAAGGTGGTGCCCTTGTTAAGGTGAATTATTTAATTTATTCTCTTTTGTTTTCACACAATTACAGTAAGTGGTTTCTATTCAGTGGGTATTGCCAAGCGGTATTTCTTTAATATGATGCCAAGCTGGAAGGCATCAGTTAATTGATTCATTTTCAAATGAGAAGAGCACACAAAAGGTCACCACCGCTGGAATCTAATGCGCTGGTACGTGGAAACATAACAGCTGGAAACATGTTTATTTTTTTTTTTTAATCAGTCAAGCAACAAGGAGCTGTGTGGTGTCATTGATGAAAGGTAATGTGGCTTTGCAAAGAGAACAAACCAGTTTGTCTCCTCTGAAGTAGTCAGTTGCCTATGTTGCCTTGCAGCTGCAAATGAAAGGGTCAACTTCCGCTGTACGCCCATCGGAAAGGTCACACCGTCACTAGGTGAGGCTTGAATAGATATTTCCTTTTGTTCTTACGCAGGTTCAAATGCTGGTGTCTTTGAGGCTGGTCTTGCCGTGCGACATTTGTTCTTCATACTTGCATGGTTTAATTCATCAATTAGCAGAGTTGACATTTGTCCCTCATACATACAGAATGTAATTGACTGGTGTCAAACTAAAGGTCCGGGGGCCAAATGTGGACTGCCGCATCACTATATGTGCCGCTTCATTTTCAAACATTTTGAGATATTGCAATTTTAGGTCACCAATTCCCATCGTAAAATAAATGTTTTCATATTTGAACAAAATGCTGGCCTCTTATTTAAAAATCTTATTAAAGTTTCTCATTAATTTATTGTGTATACTGCTGGAATTGACACCTCATGAGTCACAGTTTGGTGAATAGGTTTTTAAAAAATCTATCCTATTCGTCATTCTACATGTGTGGGTGTTATTTGTGCAAATTCTTTACC
Source organism: Hippocampus comes (assembly GCF_001891065.2). NCBI lineage: Eukaryota > Metazoa > Chordata > Actinopteri > Syngnathiformes > Syngnathidae > Hippocampus > Hippocampus comes. The sequence continues at coordinate 263,534 of NW_017805917.1, read as the reverse complement.
AATCTAAAGTGCTGAAAATGGTTGTTGTCTTTGAGGATGCAATGTTTATGGTTGAACAAACATGCCATTTGTGGAGTCTCTTGAAAAGTGGCTCTGGAGGAAGTTTTTCGCCCAACACCAGCAGTATACAGTACAACATCATGCGATTCTTCATTTACTTCTGTTCAAAGTCATAAACCTTCCGACGGAAACCATTACTATGAGGTGGCCCACGACAACAATGAGTTCGACACCTCTGCTGTCATTTATCTTTTACCAGAGTCAGTGAGAAGAGAATGCAACAGGCATCTGCCATCAGCAGATTTTTGAACACCCCTGTCTGTTTGCCACGTTGACTTTTTCTCGTGAGCAAGGCCGGCGTAACTGACCTCAGTGAAATCAGCCTGATAAATGTCCATCCATCCATTTTCTGTTCTGCTTTATCCTCACAAGGGTCACGGGGGGGTGGGGGGGGGAGCCTATCCCAGCCGTCTTTGGGCTGTAGGCTGGGGACACCCTGGATTGGTTGCCAGCCAATTGCAGGGCACACAGAGACGAACAACCATTCACGCTCACAGTCACACCTAGGGACAATTTAGACTCAAAATTTTAGAGTGTTTAATAAGCCTGCCATGCATGTTTTTGGAATGTGGGAGGAAACCGGAGTGCCCGGTGAAAACACACACAGGCATGAGGAGAACGTGCAAACTCCACAAATTGAGGCGGGAGCTGGAATTGAAACTGTTACTCCTGCACTGGGAGGTCGACACGCGAACCACTGGACTACCGGGCGGCCTGGTAAATGTGACCAGAAAAAAAAAAAAAATACATTTTAATGAAGGACAGTAAGGCTTTGCAAAATGGACAAAGCCGTTTCTCTTCCGAGGATTTCCAACTCATCGGATGATCAGTGGTGCTGCCAGAAAATATTGAACATGTATTTCCAAATTATTATCATTGTTGTTATTATTATTGTATCATGTTGTAACATTCAAGACCACATTTTGAAGATCTTGAGTTTGTCCTATACACATTTCCAAATGTCTTGGTCTTGTCTTGTTTTCAGACTCTCTGCAATCAGGTTTCCTTCAAGACCTGTTCAGATCCGCAGTAATGCTGATGTGGCCAGCCTGGCCACACACCCAACACCCTGGAGGGCCCCAGTGATATAGGGCACTGCTGCATGGTGACTGTGGTGCACTAGCGCGGATAAACTCGGTCAACTCATTCGCCCATGCTAGTTTCTCTAGGCTTTAGTTCACCGGTGTGGTAGCATGCACAGCACAGTTCTCCTGGGGTAATGGCCCGGATTAACTGGTCCCTGGTCTACTCACTCTGCACATTAGTTGGCATATGGGCAAATACACACCTTGATACATTTTCAATATGATCAGCCAATCCACGGATTGGCTTATCAGCCTGTTTGTGCCTATTAGACAGCTCTTAGTGAAGAATTTTGGCCTCGATGAATTGTTCCAAACACCGCTATAGGGGAACAACTAAAGCTGTTTCTTCTGTCTCTTTCATCTGGGCTATACAGAAACTAGGAGGACAAAGTTTCCTCCACAAGGCACATGGCCAGCTGTTGGGCCTTATTCCTCTCAGACCAGCCACTCGCGCTTAGCAAAAGTTCAAATTGGCATGGAAAGCCTTGCAGACTGTTTTACCAGAATATTTTGGCATCTTGACATGCTGTTGGCTACATCGGGGCGTGCCATCACAATTGCACTCCCCACATTGCACTCCAATGAGCAAACCCAGCAAAAAATGCCAGTCTGCTGAAACCAGTGTAGCATTGCAAAAGTAATCAGGTCAAGTGGCGAGCAAGAAACACACTTAACAAAGATTCCAGTCAATCGCAACCATGTCAAGACAACAACAGTGCGAACCAAATCCATAGCTTAGAGTCGGTCTACTCTCCCCTCACCCCTGCCCTCTCACGTTCTCACTCCTGCTGCCTTTACGGCCTCTCCAGACGATTGGAAACCACAAAAATTGTGAATTATATCCAAGCGTTGTTTTCAACACCAATCAATCTTGATCATTTTTATGTCTTTCAATATCCTTTTATTTTCAATATTTTTACATTTATCAAAGTGTAAGTGCCCTAAGAAAACATCTGTTGTCATTTGGAATGAATGAAAAGAGAGAGGGCCAAGGGTGTAGAACAAGGAGCCTGGATTGAGGAGTAATGATGCAGGTGTGAGTGGTGAGGATGGAGAAGCAAGGAGCTGAGTTAACAAGTGAAAAACAAGGGGTGACGAATAAGTTTAACTCACTGGAACTCTTAGTATGATTGGTGGTATGCAAAGTAATCAAACAGCAAAGATTGGGTTGAGTATTTTACTGATAAACAAGGACCAGTGAATTTGCCACTATAAGCGATGAGAGGGAAATGCAATAGAGTTGAGATTGGAGGCTGTTCAAGGGAACACCAGTGACAGAGCAGATGGCGGCATGGAATATTACAATAGTTGTGCTCCAGATCACACTACAACAGGAATTCTTTCCCCCAGACCAAGACTTTTGGAAGCTGAAACCCAGTCAAGACCAAGAGCCAGACAAGCCAGAACTGTGACAAGACCAAGACGAGACATTGATTTGAAAAAAAATATCAAGGTTGAAGAGTTAAGAGCATTCTAGCTTTAATTTTAATTCAGGCCAGAGTAGTAACTGCTGCAAGGTCCGGATTGTTTTTGTAGAAATTCTTCTTCTTCTTATTTTTATTATTATCAACCGGCGCGGTGTTTGACTGGTGAGCATATTCGCCTCAGTGGAGAGGTGCGAGTTTCGATTCCAGGCCCTGGCCTTCCTTTGTGCAGTTTACATGTTCTCCGCGTGCCTGCGTGGGTTTTCTCCAGGTCCTCCTGTTTCCTCCCACATTCCAAAAACACACACCGTAGGTTAATCAAACAATCTAAATGGTCCCTCTGTGTGATTGTGAGTGCAAATGGTTGTTTGACCTTATGTGTCCTGCTGTTAACCAGTTCAGGGTGTACCCCACCAACTGACCAAAGACAGTGTCAGGTCTCGCAGGCAACCATACCCAACCAAGACAAACTTGAAAACACGAGAGAGACTCGGAGTCAAGCAGAGTTGTCTTTTAACTTGTGCACAAGGAGAGTGAATAAGTGTAATCCATTACAATCTCCGAACAGTTCTGGAAACACTTCACTGGTCTCCCCACTTTTATTGTCCTAGGGAGTGTCTGACTAGAGAAACTTCTAAAAGGGGTGGGGAAACACAATGTATTCCTAGATAATTGGAGGAATCGTGCTGACGGTTGGTTTGTGATAGCAGCTGTGGATGTGTCATGGGCGCGCCGTCCTGAGGCTGGTGTCTTATCTTCAAGGCTGAGAAGAGAAAGAAGCTGGTCTCGTCAAGATGACATACTACTTTGTTTGCACACCCCGTCCGTAAATGAAGTCCTTGCAGGGTCACACTCGGAATTTGATTATACATCAGTGGTGGGCAATTCCAGTCATGGAGGGTCACTATCTTTTTTACATTGTCTGATAGACCACAGCGTTGATTTGTCTGGAGGAGTATAAACCATGGTTTTTCGATATGTCGCAAACAAGGAGGGGAAAAGGAAGTATACTATACGCATGCACATGTTTTATTTCTGTATTATTACGAACGTATTGCACGGCCGCAGAAACTGCCATGTGAATGCAAGTGGGGCTGCACTGGGGTGAACATGCTTCTCTTTATTAAGCAGCTTCATACGTGTGAACACTCCACAAAATTTACGCCGGTGTCAGATATATCGCGACAAAATACATCGGCACAGCACTGATGCAAATGTGTGCCACGTGAACACCCCTTAAGACCACAGACAAGTGAGGCTAAGGGCTTCCTCCTTTTATTCATGCTGTTTACTGAGTCACTCCCCTGAACGCTTCCGACGGGTTGGTTTCTTCACCGGGTTGAGACAACTAAATTGGGGAAAAGCGATAATGCAAAGACAACCCAAAAGAAGCTAATGCTGTTTCCTTGCTTTGTTCAGTCAAATACAGTCGCGAAATACGAATGCCAACGGAGCTGCGTAAGTTTCAAGAAAAATCTAGAAGTGCACAAAGAAACATTATCGACTCAAGTGGGCATGGGGGCTTAAAACAGAGAAATTAAGAGGAGAATTGAAATCCTGGAAGAGAGACTGACCACAACGGAAAACAGAGTGAGTTTCACAGAAGACAAGGGAATGCAACATGAAAGACGGCGAGCTTACCTTGCTGAGGAAGGAAGCTATCGTACCAGCGAAACAAGACGAGTTGGAAAATAGAATACGCAGAAAGAACATCACACTGTATGGAATTGAACAGAGCTGAAAAGGAAAAGAGCCACCCCTGTTTACCTATTGGATGGCGAGGCGCAATGTGGCTGCTTCTGACTCACAAGGCCATTAATTTAACAAAGAAAAAAAGTCACTTCAATCTTTATATTTCTTCCTCATCATTGTTCTCTTCTCCAACCTGTGTTCCTAAAGGAACAATTAAGGAACTCAGTCAACTTTGCAGATCCTGTCCAAATTGAGATTTTTTTTTGTGTCCACATGAGCTCATCTTTTATTAGACACTGAAATATATATGTACAGTCTTTGCACACTGTAACCGTTTACGTCACTGTCCTTACCCCTGAATCGTAATCGTAATGCACCTCTCTGTCCAGTGACATTAACCACAGTGGTGAGACACAGACGAATTAAAGGGATGTCTTTCCTTATTTAACTGGGGCTTCATTCCATCCCATTTTAGCAACAAACACTTCTTGAAGGCACTCACGCTTATAACTGAGCACACCTGCTCCACACACACTTTTACCAAGAACCGCTGCTTTCCCTTCCGGGTCTTCCCCCGCCAGTCTCTACGTCCCACCTGCCAGTCACGGTGCAGTCTGTCACTCATATTTATTTATTTTTTGATTATTTTTACAGCATTGCGCCTCTTGCTTGTCATAAAGCATCAGTCTAATAAAACATGCTATTCGGTCCCCTGTAAAACAATTAAAGCCAGACATTTTTATTAATTTATAAAACTCATCCAGATGCCTGGACAGCATATGAATGAGTGGACGAGTTTTTGGTGGTGGCAGTGTTACAGTGTGGGCAGGTGTGTCCAGTCTCTACAGAACTGCCTTCCACTTTGTAAATGGTACAGTCATAATCCCATACTACCTGAATAACATTGTTCATCCCGTGATTGTGCCACGACATGAACAAGACGCTAATTTAATCTTCATGGACGACAAGCTCCAGCTCATCGAGGTCACATCATCAGGGAACGGCTGTTGAAGACTGGTGTACCTCAAATGGAATGGCCTGCACTTTCTCTAGAATTGAATCAGATTGCAAACCACCAGGATCAGCTGAGTCACCGTGCAGAGTCTTGAAAATCTGCACCCCAGGATCTCAATGACCCTTCAAGAAGAGTGGGATGCCAAGCCTCACCAGACAATAAGTTGTCTTTTGAACAGCACAACACGTCATCGTCAAGCTGTAATTGATGCTCAAGGGCACATGACGAATTATTGAGACGTTGACATTTTTTTGTTGTGGTGTCCCCACCATTGTTGTTAACTTTTGATTCAGTAAAGTGTTTGAGATGAAAAAATCACCAGTGAATTCTGCTATTTAAATGTCCTACTTTCATGATATGAGACCACTGTACCAGGAACTTTTTTATGTTTTCCATAAATTTCACCTGAAAGTGAAATATCCCCAACATTTTGTGTGAGTGCGTGTGTGTGTGTGTGTGTGTGTGTGTGTGTGTGTATGTGTGTGTGTGTGTGTGTGTGTATCCACAGTGATATTTTGCTTTCCGGTTAAATATATGCACACACACTCACACATGCACACGCACTCACACACACACACACACACACACACACACACACACACAAACACACACACACACACACACACACACACACACACACACACACACACACACACACACACACCAGCGGTACCGAGGAGCTTAGAAGGCATCGCCAGTTCCACATGTCTGAAAACACAATTTTATTGTCTGGCTTTCAACTCAGCATGAGACTCTGCATTGTCTTTGCCTTTTATGCTGTGTGCTATATTTGTATTGTTTGTTTTCACTGCCTTTGGTATTGTGTGACTAATTTGCACGTAGAGTACTTTGTATGCAACAATGGCTGTTTTAAAGTGCTCGCTAAATATAATCTCCCACCCAAACCATCTCATCAGACAGCCCCACAACGACAAAGACGACCTGTCCCATCTCCTTATCCGATCTTTCCCTAATCGTCCCGCTGTCACATCAGTACAGTGACTGGGCGGCCGAATCACCCTGTCGAAGTTGTTTATCCCCACACTAGAGATAAGATCTGTCCTAAAAAATCGAGCCCGACCCGACCGGGCCCGAGGGTATTAAAGCCCGACCCGGCCCGAGCCCGATCACTTAGCTTGATTTGCAGGCCCGAGCCCAAAGCAAACCCGACATTTCATATTTTATTTGTGAGTATTTTTGGTAGACATTCACATAAACACGCCCCCTACTGTATGCCTGCTGGCCGCGTGAGAAGCATGGTCCTAGTGTCCGCCACAATATTTATTTAAAAAAAAAAAGTCAGCGAGAGAGAAGCCTGATTTTTTTTCGGGTCGGGTCGGGCTCGGACTCGGGCGGCACGATCTTACCTCTACCCCACACCACCACCACAAACTGCTCTGGCGGTTTGGGGGAAAGGTGATATGGTCTGTGTGACCCGTCAATAGCTATTGTTTACTTGTCCAACGTCTGCGCCACAATTAAATGTAAACAATATACAATTGCTACATGCTATTACATTATCAAAATACGTTTTGGCTTAGCCTTCTTAGTAATTTTTGGTGGAATATCTTCCCATTGAGTGCAATTTTTGTTCACTGTAGTATTTGAGGTTAAGCTAATCATGCATTCCGGTGTCATTTCAGATGGAGGTGCAACTACTCTTAATAGAGGTTGTAATCCTAGGCAAACAACCCAATCTGCCTTGTCTTGAAATATCCTTTCAACTGAGCGATCAGATTCATTAGTTCTGTTGTTGTTTTGGGGTCAATAGTTACTCTGATGCAATTGTTTTATGCCCATTTAATAATCCATGGAGTTGGTGATTATGGAGATGACATGCTTCTATTTACTCTTTACTCTTTACTGAGTGACCTAAATGCCCCCGACGGGTTGGTTTCTTCACTGGGTTGAGACAACTAAATTGGCGAAAAGCGATAATGCAAAGACAACCCAAAGGCAGCTTATGCTGGATGTTTGCTTGCCTCAGTCAAATGACGGGAGCGAGATGCTAATGCGAACGGAGCTGTGTAAGTTTCGAAAACAATCTAGAAGTGCACAAAGAGACATTATGGAGTCTCAAGTGCGCACGGGGGCTTGCGTCAGAGAAATTAAGAGGAGAATCGACATACTGGAGGAGAGACTGACCACAACAGAAAACAGAGTGAGTTTCGCAGAAGTCAAGGGAATGCAACATGAAAGACGGTGAACTTACCTTGCTGAGAAAGGAAGCTATTGTACCAGCGAAGCAAGACGAGTTGGAAAATAGAATATGCAGAAAGAACATCAGACTGTGCAATTGAACAGAGCTGAAATTAACAAAAGATCATATCGTTCATTACTGACTTTTTCAATACGGCAATTGTGTTGCCTGAAGAGTTGGACATTTGGAATGAAAGAGCTCACCGTGCCACTGAGATCAATAATAGTTCATTTTTTTTGGATTTTAGTGTCAAACAAGTGCTTCTGCAGGCATTTAAGCAATGGAATGTGGAGTTTCAAGGGAAGAAAGTTGTTGAGCTATGAACTTGTGACACCTATGAGTGAAACACAAGTGACCTAATTACAGAGATTGACCCAAACAATTTTATATCCGTTGCTACGGCAGCATGGATTTCGAACCCCGCTCCCATCGATCCATTTGACTAATCTACATTCTCTGCCAAACAGGGATCGCCACCCGGACCCCGCGCTGCACCTACCCGTCTTCCAAAATCAAAAGGTGGTGGAATATGCTTCTATATCAACGAGGAATGGTTCACTGTCACGAAGATCAACACACACTGCAGCGCAGACTCGGAATAGCTTTTTCTAAATGGTAAGCCATTCTATTAAGTACGTGAGTTCTCCTCTTTTATATTCGCGGATGTTACATCCCACCACAAGCCAATGCAAACACAGCGCTGCAAACGCTGGCTGACCAATGACACAAACATGAGCTCAATGATCCAGAGTCACCCCTTATCATTTTGGGTGATGAGAGCGCAACTTAATCATGAATCTCCCAGATAATAAGGTGACCATATTTTGGCCTCTAAAAAGAGGACATTCATTCCAGCCTCGAGATGCAGAAGTGATACTCAAAGATGGTATACCTTGTAACATTTATATATTTAAAGGTAGGGCTGCATGATATTGGGAAAACATGCTAAATGGGATATGAGTGTTGCAAATTGTAATATTGATATCTCTGCGATATTTAACACGATATTTCTCTCTCTCTCTCTCTCTCTCTCTCTCTCTCTCTCTCTCTCTCTCTGTTTAATAATTGGATGGCGAGGCGCATTGTGGTTGCATCTGACTCACAAGGCCATTAATTTAACAAAGAAAAAAAGTCACTTCAATCTTTATATTTCTTCCTCATCATTGTTCTCTTCTCCAACCTGTGTTCCTAAAGGAACAATTAAGGAACTCAGTCAACTTTGCAGATCCTGTCCTCATCGAGAATTTTTTTTGTGTGTCCACATGAGCTCACCTTTTATGAGACACTGAAATATATACATACAGGCTTTGCACACTGTAACCGTTTTCGTCACTGTCTTCACCCCCGAATCGTAATCGTAACGCACCTCTCGAATCAGTGACATCAACCTGAGTGGTGAGACACAGACGAATTAAAGGGATGTCTTTCCTTATTTAACTGGGGCTTCATTCCATCCCATTTTAGCAACAAACACTTCTCGATGGCACTCACGCTTGTGACTGAGCGCACCTGCTCCACACACACTTTTCCCAAGTACCACTACTTTCCCTTCCGGGTCTTCCCCCACCAGTCTCTACGTCCCACATGCCGGTCATGGTGCAGTCTGCCACTCATATTTATTGAATTATTTATCATTTTTATATCTTGTCACAAAGCATCACTCAAATAAAACATGTTATTTGGTCCCGTGTAAAAGAATTAAAGCAAGACATTTTCATTAATTTATAAAACTCATCCTGATGCCTGGACAGGATATGAACAGGTGGACGAGCTTTTGGTGGTGGCGGTGTTACAGTGTAGACAGGTGTGTCCAGTCGATAAAGAACTGCCTTGCACTTTGTGAATGGTTGTTTTAAAGTGCTCTCGAAATAAAGTTGAGTTGAGTTTGGTAAGTGGAAGATGTATGTTTGGTTGATGAATGTTGATAAAGTAGCAGGCGGTTGCTATTTGATGCCAAACCCAGCAAGCATGATCGCGCCTGTGAACACAAAGGGCCGAATGTCTGAGTTGAGGTCACATTTAAGCAACTAAATTGTGCAGAAGAAAAAATATCTTTATTATTTAAATTGAATGCAGGTGGCAAGGGTTGGAATCTTGCAATTACTCATTAACGGCCACACAATGATTGTTACCATTAGGACTGAATGCTTGTCTTTTCTTTGGGTATAAAAACAACTCTCTTTGGTCCGGGGTGACATGTCCAGCGAGCCCAGGGTGTGGACCGGATGTCGGTCCCACTACTGGTCCAGGTAGGTGTGTTTCTGACCAGTAACAGGTTGTCTGGGTGAGCAAGGTGTTGGTCCAGGTGGGTCATGATCATCCGGAGTAACTGCGGTTGGTGAGGCATGTCTTGGTCTCCACCAAGACGGTGGTTCAGGTTTGAAAAGGTCATGTTCCAGATTGATTTATTTTCATCTGGAGTAAAAGATGGTTCAGGTTGGCAGTGTGCTTGTCCAGGTGGGTTGCTTTTATCTGGAGTATTAGGTGATGGCAAGGGTTGTTCTGGTGGTGGTGCAGGGGGTACAAGTCATGGGGTAGGTTGAGAATTTAGTGTCCAGATTGGTGTTTTTTTTTTTTTTTAATCAAGGAACACAGGTGGCTGCACTGATGGCTGATATTTATGAATTCTGATACGAAAGAAAATTTGGATCAGGTGGTGGTGGCAGTGGCCCATGTGGCTAATATGGTGGTGGACCAGGTGGCCAAGATGGATATGGACCAGGTGGCCAAGGTCGTGGTGGCCAAGGTGGTCGTTGCCCATGGTTAAAGGGAGGCCAATATGGATAATTTATTGGTGGCCCAGGAGGACCTGGTGGTCCAGGTGGTCCAGATGGTCCTGGTGGTCCAGGTGGTCCATGAGGTCCTGGTGGACCACCTGGTCCAGGTGGTCCTGGTGGCCCATCGGGTCCAGGTGGTCCTGCGGGCCCATCTAGTCCAGGTGGTCCAGGTGGCCCATTTGGCCCTGGTGGACCATCTGGTCCAGGTGGTCCTGGGTGGCCATCTAGCCCTGGTGGACCACCTGGTCCAGGTGGTCCTGGTGGACCATCTGGTCCTGGTGGGCCATGTGGTCCGGTTGGTCCTGGTGGACCAGGTGGCCCTGGTGGCCCAGGTGGTCCTGTTCCAAATGGAGTAAAACCTGCATTTGATGGCAGTTGTCTCTTGATTTTATCAGAAAGACTGCTGGTTCCTGTGAAAAAAAGAGTTGACATCTTTGTTTCATGATGACTTTTCACTGACTCTGTTACTTGGTCGTTGAGAGTTTGATGACTTACCAAATAGCACAAGGGCAACAGTGAGTACCTTGAGAATGCTCATTGTGGCTGATGATGTCCTAAAAAGACAGTGAAAAGGGACATTAAACGTACATCGAGAGAGGGTCCATCGGGTGATCATGAAGGGAGAACTGGCTACTTGGGCACTGTCAGTATTATATGGCCCAGGTCCCATGCCATGCCACGAGACACCTGGACTGCGACAGGGAAGAAGAGTCATAACTCCCTGCTAATCTTAATGTCGCCATTGGACGGAATTCTCATATTTCCTTACACCACTACGTTTCAAGAAAAAAAAAATTCTAGCATTGACGAACATGGTGCCAGCACCAAACATCCACTTCAAATTCCACGGTCACACAGAGCCTCACCGTGCAAAAGCCTTTGTCTTCACAATGTATTTGTGAACAAAGGTTTGCACTGTAGAACACAGTGAGATCCAGCATTTCCGCGTCTCGTCACTTATTTGGAGATATTTGTTTCAAATTTCAAATCCTTTTTTCGTGGGGCCATCCCACAATTGTTGTGGAAAATGCTTATTGGCAGTATATCACCAGTTTTTCAAGAATGTTTTGGGTTAACCAGTGGACAATAAAAGGTTGATTCTACCTTTCTAGCGTTTTTTGTTCTTTAGTAATCAGCAGGAGAAGACAGTAAAATTTTACAAAATTCATCCACTTTTCACAAACTTTGGAGAAAAAAAGCTTTTTATGAAACAAACGTCAAAAAGAACAGACCTCAGTGCTAATATTTTTGCTTCACAGACTCGAAATCTGAACAGTGTCTCCATTCGAAAACAACTTGTCTTAACTTCAAAACAGTGACCAAACTCCGAAAGAAAGTGTGTGTGTGTGTGTGTGTGTGTGTGTGTGTGTGTGTGTGTGTGTGTGTGTGTGTGTGAGACATGAAGCAATTGTCACATAACAATGTTTCTAGTAATATTGCTTGTCACATTCCTTTGGTATGTGACTTTTTAAATTCTATTTTTGCTGTAAAAAAGTCAGCGGCAATGTAAGTTTTGTTTTTTGTTTAGTTATGAACCACCATTCATAGTCTCAACAGCGTGAGAACTTTGGTCGACTCTTGTGCATGTCATCCATCCGCAAGTACGGACAGACTTTAAGTTTTTTTCCCCCCCAAGGTCTGAACTCTAATTGAACCTTGCACCTCTGCACTGCTGGGGGGCCGACGCGCAAACCAGTTGACCATTGGGCCGCCCTGATTAATTTAAATTAATAAATAAATCACAACAATATTTTGAGATATTTGTGGAAAAATGCATGACAGGGATTCTTAGACTGAATACTGGTTTGCTTTTCACCAGTTTCATGCCATCCTTGAATGGTAATTTTTATACATGTTTATTTTATATATCCCTTTGTGCTGGAATAAAAAATAAATCATCTTACATGGTTAATTTTTGATTGTTCAAACGTTCTTGAAGGATGGATATTTTACGACTTCACTGAGAAATGTATTATGAAATGTGTTGATAGCACATATTTTGCAGGTATGCACCTTTTGTCCGGAATTACAACATTTTTGTCATATGTTTGGTTTGGAAGTGTGTGATACAATGAAACCTGAGTCAAAATGAATATTTATCCCTTGAGTGTACAAAGCGCAACCCCAAACATGTTCAACGTGAACGTTGTGTTCCCTGAAAACACTTCAGGATGGCGATAGTACTCACCACACACACTCAAGTTTGCTCTTGGAAACCCTCTCAGGCCTTGTGTGGTTGACAGTCCTGGTTCTGTCTCTCTTCTGTCGCCTCACAGTCGTTGCCAGAGAGCTTAAATCACTTGTCCAGCCACCATTAAGGTGGTGCCCTTGTTAAGGTGAATTATTTAATTTATTCTCTTTTGTTTTCACACAATTACAGTAAGTGGTTTCTATTCAGTGGGTATTGCCAAGTGGTATTTCTTTGACATGATGCCAAGCTGTCAGGCATCAGTTAATTGAATCATTTTCAAATGAGTAGAGGACACAATAGGTCACCACCGCTGGAATCTTATGCGCAGGTACGTGGAGTCGTAACATGTCTTCAAACAGCTGGAAACATGTTTATTGTATTTGTTTTAAATCAGCCAAGCAACAAGGAGCTGTGTGGTGTCATTGATGAAAGGTAATGTGGCTTTGCAAAGAGAACAAACCAGTTTGTCTCCTCTGAAGTAGTCAGTTGCCTATGTTGCCTTGCAGCTGCAAATGAAAGAGGCAACTTCCGCTGTACGCCCATCGGAAAGGTCACACCGTCACTAGGTGAGGCTTGAATAGATATTTCCTTTTGTTCTTAAGCAGGTTCAAATGCTGGTGTCTTTTAGGCTGGTCTTGCCGCGCGACATTTGTTCTTCATACTTGCATGGTTTAATTAATCAATTAGCAGAGTTGACATTTGTCCCTCATACTTACAGAATGTAATTGACCGGTGTCAAACTAAAAGTCCGGAGGCCAGATGTGGACTGCCACATCACTATCTGTGCCACTTCATTTTTAAACATTTTGAGATGTTGCAAGAATTTTTATGTCACCAATTCCCATTGTAAAATAAATGTTTTTATGTTTGAACATACTGGTGGCCTCTTATTTAAAAATCTTATTTAAGTTTCTCATTAATTTTTTGTGTATATTTTTGGCATTGACACCTCATGAGTCACACTTTGGTAAATAGGTTTAAAAAAATCTATATATTCGACGTTCTACACGGGTGGGTGTTATTTCTGCAAATTATTTACCAATTAAAGTGCTGAAAATTGTTGCTGTCTTTGAAGATGCAATGTTGATGGTTGAACAAACATGCCATTTGTGGGGTCTCTTGAAAAGTGACTGGAGAAAGTTTTCGGCCCAACACCAGCGATATATAACATCATGTGATTATTAATTTACTTCTGTTCATATACCTTCCGACGGAAACCATGACTGCGAGGTGGCCCACGACAGCAATGAGTTTGACACCTCTGCTGTCATTTATCTTTTACCAGAGTCAGTAAGAAGAGAATGCAACAGGCATCTGCCATCAGCAGATTTTTGAACACCCCTTTCTGTTTGCCACGTTGACTTTTTCTTGTGAGCAAGGCCGGCGTAACTGGCCTCAGTGAAATCAGCCTGGTAAATGTCCATCCATCCATTTTCTGATCCGCTTTATCCTCACAAGGGTCGCGGGGGGTGCCGGAGCCTATCCCAGCCGTCTTTGGGCTGTAGGCTGGGGACATCCTGGATTGGAATTGAAACTGTTACCTCTGCACTGGGAGGTCGACATGCTAACCACTGGACTACCGGGCGGCCTGGTAAATGTGATCAGAAAAATAAAAGAAATACATTTTGATGAAGTACATTGTGGCTTTTCAAAAAAGACAAAGCCGTTTCTCTTCCGGGGATTTCCAACTCAATGGATGAGATTATCAGGGGTGCTGCCAGAAAATATTGAACATGTATTTCAAAATTATTATCATTGTTGTTATTATTATTGTGTCATGTTGCAACATTCAAGACCGCATTTTGAAGATCTTGAGTTTGTCCTGTACACTACTTCCAAATGTCTTGGTCTTGTCTTGGTTTCAGACTCTCTGGAATCAGGTTTCCTTCAAGGCCGGTTAGGACCCGCAGTGATGCTGATGTGGCCAGACTGGCCACACACTCAAAACACTGGAGGGCCCCAGCGAGAAAGGGCACTGCTGCATGGTGACTGTGGGGCGCTAGCGCGGATAAACTCAGTCAACTCATCCGCCCATGCTGGTTTTTCTAGGCTTTAGTTCACTGGTGTTGCAGATTGCACAGCACAGTTCTCCTGGGGTAATGGCCCGGATTAACTGGTCCCTGGTCTACTCACTCTGCACATTAGTTGGCATATGGGCAAATACACACCTTGGTACATTTTCAATATGATGAGCCAAGACACGGATTGGCTCATCAGCCTGTTTGTGCCTATTAGACAGCTGTAAGTGAAGAATATTGGCCTCATTGAATTGTTCAAAACGCCGCTATAGGGGACTAACTAAAGCTGTTTTTCCTGTCTCTTTCATCTGGGCCATGCAGTAACAAGGAGGACAAAGCTTCCTCCACAAAGCACGTGGCCAACTGCCGGGCCTTATTCCTCTCAGACCAGCCAGTCGCGCATACCAAAAGTTCAAAGTGGCATGGAAAGCCTTGCAGTCTGTTTTACCAGAATATTTTGGCATCTTGACATGCTGTTGACTACATCAGGGGTGCCATCACAATTGTACTCCCACATTGCAATCCAATGAGCAAACCTAGCAACAAATGCCAGTCTGCTGAAACCAGTGTAGCATTGCAGAAGTAATCAGGTCAAGTGGCGAGCAAGAAACACACTTAACAAAGATTCCAGTCAATCGCAACCATGTCAAGACAACAACAGTGCGAACCAAATGTATAGCTTAGAGTCAGTCTATTCACCCCTCACTCTGCCCTCGAATGTTCTCACTCCTGCAGCTTTTCCGGCCTCTCCAGACGATTGGAAACCACAAAAATTGTGAATTATATCAAAGGGTTGTTTTCAATACTTTTACATTTATCAAAGTGTGAGTGCTCTTACAAAACTTCTGTTGTCATTTGGAATGAATGAAAAGAGAGAGGGCCAAGGGTTTTGAACAAGGAGCCTGGATTGAGGAGTAATGATGCAGGTGTGAGTGGTGAGGATGGAGAAGCAAGGAGCTGAGGTAACAAGTGAAAAGCAAGGGGAGACAAATAAGTTTCCCTAATGTGAACTGTTCGTACATGTGGTGGTATGCAAAGTAATCAGAGAGCAAAGATTGGGTTGAGTATTTTACAGATAAACAAGGACCAGTGAATTTGCCACTAAAAGCGATGAGAGAGCCATGCAATAGATTTGAGAATGGAGGCTGTTCAAGGGAACACCGGTGACAGAGCGGATGGCGGTATGGAATAATACAATAGTTGCCCTTAAGATCACACTACAACAGGAATTCTTGCCCCCAGACCAAGACTTTTGGAAGTTGAAACCCAGTCAAGACCAAAAGCCAGACAAGCCAGAACTGTGACAAGACCAAGACGAGACATTGATTTGAAAAAAATATCAAGGTTGAAGAGTTCAAGAGCATTCTCACTTTTATTTTAATTAAAGCCAGAGTAGTAACTGCTGCAAGGTCCGTATTGTTTTTGTAGAAATTCTTCTTCTTCTTCTTCTTATTATTATTATTATCAACCGGCGTGGTGTTTGACTGGTGAGCATGTTCGCCTCAGTGGAGAGGTGCGATTTTCGATTCCAGGCCCTGGCCTTCCTTTGTGCAGTTTACATGTTCTCCGCGTGCCTGCGTGGGTTTTCTCCAGGTCCTCCTGTTTCCTCCCACATTCCAAAAACACACATTAGGTTAATCAAACACTCTAAATTGTCCCTCTGTGTGATTGTGAGTGCAAATGTTTGTTTGTCTTTATGTGTCCTGCTGGTAATCGGTTCAGGGTGTACCCCACCAACTGACCAAAGACAGTGTCAGGTCTCGCAGGCAACCAGACCCCGAAGACAAACTTGAAAACACAAGAGAGACAAGGAGTCAGGCAGAGTTGTCTTTTAACTTGTGCACAAGGAGAGTGAATGAGTGTAATCCATTACAATCTCCGAACAGTTCTGGAAACACTTCACTGGTCTCCTCACTTTTATTGTCCTCGGGAGTGTCTGAATACAGAAACTTTTAAAGGGGTGGGGAAACACACAATGTATTCCAGGACGGTTGGACGGTTGGTTTGTGATAGCAGCTGTGGATGTGTCATGGGCGCGCCGTCCTGAGGCTGGTGTCTTATCTTCAAGGCTGAGAAGAGAAAGAAGCTGGTCTCGTCAAGATGACATACTACTTTGTTTGCACACCCCGTCCGTAAATGAAGTCCTTGCAGGGTCACACTCGTAATTTGATTATACATCAGTGGTGGGCAATTCCAGTCATGGAGGGTCACTATCTTTTTTACATTGTCTGATAGACCACAGCGTTGATTTGTCTGGAGGAGTATAAACCATGGTTTTTCGATATGTCGCAAACAAGGAGGGGAAAAGGAAGTATACTATACGCATGCACATGTTTTATTTCTGTATTATTACGAACGTATTGCACGGCCGCAGAAACTGCCATGTGAATGCAAGTGGGGCTGCACTGGGGTGAACATGCTTCTCTTTATTAAGCAGCTTCATACGTGTGAACACTCCACAAAATTTACATCGGTGTAAGATATATCGCAACAAAATACATTGGTGCAGCACTGATGCAAATGTGTGCCGTGTGAACACCCCTTAAGACCACAGACAAGTGAGGCTAAGGGCTTCCTCCTTTTATTCATGCTGTTTACTGAGTCACTCCCCTGAACGCTTCCGACGGGTTGGTTTCTTCACCGGGTTGAGACAACTAAATTGGGGAAAAGTGACAATGCAAAGACAACCCAAAAGAAGCTATTGCTGGATGCTTGCTTGGCTCAGTCAAATACGGTAGCGAAATGTGAATGCGAATGGAGCTGCGTAAGATTCAAGAAAAAAATCTAGAAGTGCACAAAGAGACATTATGGAGTCTCAAGTGCGCATGTGGGCTTGAGTCAGAGAAATTAAGAGGAGAATTGACATACTGGAAGAGAGACTGACCACAACGGAAAACGGAGTGAGTTTCACAGAAGACAAGGGAATGCAACAGAAAAGACGGCGAGCTTACCTTGCTGAGGAAGGAAGCTATCGTACCAGCGAAACAAGACGAGTTGGAAAATAGAATACGCAGAAAGAACATCATACTGTACGGAATTGAACAGAGCTGAAAAGGAAAAGAGATCATATCGTTCATGACTGACTTTTTCAATTCGTCTATGGCAGCTGTGTCAAACATATGGCCCGCGGGCCAGAACCGGCCTGCAAGGAGGTTCGATCAGGCTCGCAGGAATTTAAAAATGAAAAGATGCGTAAAAGACACGGAATGATTTTATTTTTAATAAGGTGCAATTCATGGAGTATACACCGGGGGAACACATTGTTGTGATCAGAGTAAAAGACAACATTGTTTTGATCAGAGAAGAAGACAACAGCAGCCTCAGTCTGTGACTGAGAAAGACCCAACACAGCAAACGCTATCAAGGACATGTGAATACTTTATTCTTTACACATTTAATATCACTCTCCTTAGTTTGTAAGGTGTAGGCAGGATTTTACATTTAGATTTTATATGCACGTGTAAATGGTTTAAAAATTTCTTTCTTTCTGAATCTCGTGTAATCTTCAAGTACATTACTATATTTTTCAATACCAATTACTTGTTAAAGTTTGTTGCCCTTTTACAATCGGTGGGATCCGTTGCAATGCATATATGTGAATGATAAAAGTAAATGTATTACTACTTACTGTACTTTGTCTAAGGAAATCTAAGGAGCTTCATGAAATGCTTTGTAAAATATCTGTTTATTAAATTTCAACATGTTTCTAATGTTCTTGTTCTTCTTTAGACCAAAACAAAGGAAATACTCACTTCCTTTGTTGTGGAGCTATGAACTTGTGACACCTATGAGCGAAACACTAGTGACCTAATTACAGGGATTTACCCAGACAATTTTATATCCATTGCAACGTCAACGTGGATTTCGAACCCCGCTCCCATCGATGCATTTGACTAATCTACATTCTCTGCCAAATAAGATGGATGAACTTCTTCCTATCAAAAGGATCCAACAAAACCTGTGCACTGTCTGCCGTGCTCTGCCTCTGCGAAACTTGCCTCAGGGACCGCCACCCCTGTTTTCCTATTGGATGGCGAGGCGCAATGTGGCTGCATCTGACTCACAAGGCCATTAATTTAACAAAGAAAAAAAGTCACTTCAATCTTTATATTACTTCCTCATCATTGTTCTCTTCTCCAACCCGTGTTCCTTAAGGAATTATTAAGGAACTCAGTCAACTTTGCAGATCCTGTCCTCAAAGAGAATTTTTTTTGTTTTCACATGAGCTTATCTTTTATTCGACACTGAAATATATACGTACAGGCTTTGCACACTGTAACCGTTTACGTCACTGTCCTTTCCCCCGAATCGTAATCATAACGCACCTCTCTGTCCAGTGACATCAACCACAGTGGTGAGACACAAGACGAATTAAAGGGGTGTCTTTCCTTATTTAACTGGGGCTTCATTCCATCCCATTTTAGCAACAAACACTTCTTGAAGGCACTCACGCTTATAACTGAGCGCACCTGCTCCACACACACTTTTCCCAAGAACCGCTGCTTTCTCTTCCGGGTCTTACCCCGCCAGTCTCTACGTCCCACATGCCGGTCACGGTGCAGTCTGCCACTCATATTTATTTATTTTTTAATTATTTTTACAGCACTGTGCCTCTTGCTTGCCACAAAGCATTGGTCTAATAAAACATGCCATTTGGTCCCATGTAAAACTCAATTCAACTGTATTTATAGAGCACTTTCAAACAGCCATCGCTGCATACAAAGTGCTGTCCATGGAACAACTAACATATACAACAGTAAAGCAACAAATGGTTAACATAGACGGTAGAAAGCACCGAAGAGCAAAACCAAGAACAAATCTGAGTCATGCTGAGTCAAATGCCAAAGAATACAAGTGAGTTTTGATGTGGGTTTCATAGATGGGCAGCGAGTAGGCTTGCCGAATGTTCAGTGGGAGGTCATTCCAGAGAGAGGGACCAGCAACAGAAAAGGCTCAATCCCCTCTGAGCCTCAGCCTAGTTCTCGGTACCTCCAATAATGTCTGGTCCGCAGACCTGAGGCGCCGGGCAGGTGTGTACGGGCGGATGAGTTCGGAGAGGTAAGGTGGCGCGAGGCCATTTAGAGATTTGAAAACAAATAATAGGATCTTGAAAATAACTCTAAAATGTATAGGAGCCAGTGAAGGGATGCCAGAATCTGAGTTATGTGCTCCCTCTTACGAGTACCAGTCAAAAGGAAAGCAGCGGCATTTTTGACCAGCTGGAGGCACTTAATGGAGGATTGCTTCACTCCAAAGTAAAGGGCATTGCAGTAATCGAGCCGGGATGTGACGAAGGCATGAATTACTGTCTCAACGTGTTCATGAGAGAGGAGAGGTTTTACTTTGGCCAGCTGTCTAAGGTGAAAGAAGCTGGATTTAACAACGGCACCAATTTGCCGGTCAAGTTTGAAATCACTGTCCAGCTTAAGACCCAAGTTTGCGACTGTTGACTTAAGATAAGGGGACAGTGGGCCCAAGTCTACAGGATGGGATCTACAAGGGCCACTGGGACCAAACAGTATCAACTCTGGTCGTCTTGTCTTCTTTTCATTAAAATTCAAGAAATTTTGTGCCATCCAGGTTTTGATTTCTTCCAGGCACGATAGAAGTGGTCTAAATGAGAAAGCGTCTTTTTGCTCAGTTGGACATAGATCTGACAGTCATCTGCATAGCAGTGGAAGGAAATACCATGTTTCCTTAAGATGGAACCCAATGGGAGCAGATACAGTGAGAACAGCAGAGGCCCCAGAATTGAGCCCTGTGGAACACCACATGGAAATGGGCCTGAAATTTGACAGCACATCTGGATCAAGACCAGGTTTCTTCATCAAGGGTTGGACCACAGCATATTTAAACTGTTGGGGAACTATACCAGAAGAGAGGCTGCTGTTGATAATGCCCAAAACCGATGTATCAATATTTGGGAGAACCTCCTTAAAGAAATGCGGGGCAAGAGAGTCGCAGGGGGAGCCAGATGGCTTCGTCTGGCGAACTACATCCTCCAAAAGTGTCAAGGACACAGTTTCAAAAGAATTTAGCACAGCTGAACACGGAATGTGGACAGAGGGGTCAGATGCGGTATTTGAGACCGGAGTCCTAGCTGTAGAAACCTTATCAATGAAAAACTGAAGGAATCCGTTGTACATCTCGGGTGAAGAATCCGAGCAAGTAGGCAGAGGGGGTTTGAGTACAGAATCTATGGTTTTCAATAGTGCACGTGGGTTGTGATGGTTAGCTCTAATAAGGTCCGACAGATATTCTCTTTTGGCCTCTTTTACTGTGATCTGGTAGTTACGCCAACAGTCATTCCAAATTTGATAAGAGACTTGCAATTTGTCTTTTTTCCAAAACAATTAAAGCCGGACATTTTTATTAATTTATAAAACTCATTCGGATGCCTGGACAGGATATGAACGAGTGGACGAGCTTTTGGTGGTGGTGGTGTTACAGTGTGGGCAGGTGTGTCCAGTCAAAACAGAACTGCCTTCCACTTTGTAAATGGTACAATCATAATCCCATACTACCTGAATAACATTGTTCATCCCGTGATTGTGCCCCGACATGAACGAGACGCGAATTTAATCTTCATGGACGACAATGCTCCGGCTCATCGAGGTCACATCATCAGGGAACGGCTGTTGGAGATGGGTGTACCTCAAATGGAAGTGCCTGCACTTTCTCTAGACTTGAATCAGATTGCAAACCACCAGGATCAGCTGAGTCACCGTGCAGAGTCTTGAAAATCTGCACCCCAGGATCTCAATGACCCTTCAAGAAGAGTGGGATGCCAAGCCTCACCAGACAATAAGTTGTCTTGTGAACAGCATGACACATCATTGTCAAGCTGTAATTGATGCTCAAGGACACATGACAAATTAATGAGTTGCTTGAATGTCCTACTTTTCATGATATGAGACTATAGCACTTTTTATGTTTTCCATAAATTTCACATGAAAGTGAAATATCCCCAACATTTGTGTGAGTGCGTGCGCGTGTGTGTATGTGTTTGCGCGCGCGTGTGTGTGTGTGTGTGTGTGTGTGTGTGTGTGTGTGTGTGAATACATACACCGTGATATTTCGCTTTCAGGTGAAGAACAAAAACCAATCACCATTGTGTGTTGTCACACTCGCACGCGCACATTAACACACACACACACACACACACACACACACACACACACACACACACACACACACACACACACACACACACACACACATACGAGGAACCGAGGAGCTCAGAAGGGATTGCCAGTTCCACATGTCTTAAAACACATTTTTACTGTCTGGCTTTCAACTCAGCATGAGACTCGGTATTGTCTTCGCCTTTTATGCTTCTGCTGTATTTGTTTTGTCTGTTTTCACTGTCTTTGCTATTGTCTGACTAATTTGCACGTAGATCACTTTGTATGCAACAATGGCTGTTTTAAAGTGCTCGCTAAATAAAGTTGAGTTGAGTTTGGTAAGTGGAAGATGTACGTTTGGCTGATGATTGTTGATAAGGCAGCAGGCGGTGGCAATTTGATGTCAAACCCAGCATGCATTATCGCGTCTATGAACACAAACGGCCGGATGTCTGAATTGAGGTCACATTCAAGCAACTAAATTGTGCACAAAAAAAATATCTTTATTATTTTGATTGAATGCAGGTGGCAAGGATAGGAATCTTGCAATTACTCATCAACAGCCACACAATGATTATTACTATTAGGACGGAATGCTTTTCTTTTCTTTCAGAATAAAAACAACACTCTTTGTTCCGAGGTGACATGTCCAGCTAGCCCAGTGTGTGGACAGGATGTTGGTCCCACTGCTGGTCCAGGTGGGTGTGTTTCTGACCAGAAACAGGTTATCTGGGTGAGCAAGGTGTTGGTCCAGGTGGGTCATTATCATCCGGAGTAACTGCGGTTGGCGAGGCAGGTCTTGGTGGCGACTGAGATGGTGGTTCAGGTTTGAAAAGGTCATGTTACAGATTGATTTATTTTCATCCGGAGGAAAAGATGGTCCAGGTTGGCAGTGTGCTTGTCCAGGTGGGTTGTTTTTATCTGGAGTATTTGGTGATGGCAAGGATTATTCTGGTGGTGGTGCAGTGGGGACAAGTCATCTACCCTATTGAGGATTTGGTGTCCAGGTGGGTGGTTTTTATCAAGGAAAACAGGTGGCTGCACTGGTGGCTGCACTGATGGCTGATATTTATGAATTATGATACGAAAGAAAATTTGGATCAGGTGGTGGTGGCATTGGCCCATGTGGCTAATATGGTGGTGGACCAGGTGGCCAAGATGGATAGGGACCAGGTGGCCAAGGTCGTGGTGGCCAAGGTGGTCGTTGCCCATGGTTAAAGGGAGGCCAATATGGATAATTTATTGGTGGCCCAGGAGGACCTGGTGGTCCAGGTGGTCCTGGTGCACTAGGTGGTCCTGGTGGTCCAGGTGGTCCATATGGACCTGGTGGTCCAGGTGGTCCATTTTGTCCTGGTGGCCCACCTGGTCCAGGTGGTCCTGGTGGCCCATCGGGTCCAGGTGGTCCTGGGGGCCCATCTAATCCAGGTGGTCCAGGTGGCCCATTTTGCCCTGGTGGACCATTTGGTCCAGGAGGCCCTGGGTGGCCATCTGGCCCTGGTGGACCACCTGGTCCAGGTGGTCCTGGTGGACCATCTGGCCCTGGTACGCCAAATGGTCCGGTTGGTCCTGGTGGACCTGGTGGCCCAGGTGGTCCTCTTCTAAATGGCCTAAAACCTGCATTTGATGGCAGTTGTCTCTTTATTTTATCAGAAAGACTGCTGGTTCCTGCGAAAAAAAGGTTGACATCTTTGTTACATGGTGACGTTTCACTTACTCTGTTACTTGATCGTTGAGAGTTTGATGACTTACCAAATAGCACAAGGGCAACAGTGAGCACCTTGAGAATGCTCATTGTGGCTGATGATGTCCTAAAAAGACAGTGAAAAGGGACGGTAAACGTAAATCGAGAGAAGGTCCATCGGGTGAACATGAAAGGAGAACTGGCTGCTTGGACACACTCAGTTTGGTGAGGCCCAGGTTCCATGTCTTGCTACGAGACACCTGGACTGCGACTGGGAAGAAGAGTCATAACTCCCTTCCAATCTTAATGTAGACATTGGACGGAATTCTCATACTTACTTACACCACTACTTTTCAGGAAATATTTTTTTTTCTGGTCATTGACGAACATGGTGCCAACACCAAACATGCAGTTCAAAGTCCACGGTCACACAGAGCCTTGCCGTGCAAAAGCCTTTGTCTTCACAATCTAGAACACAGTGGATGTCCAGCATTTTTGCGTCCCCTCACTTATTTGGAGATTATTCGTTTCAAATTTGAGAGACTTTTTTTGTGGGACCATCCCCTCTTTGAAGTGGAAAATACTTTTTGGCAGTTTTTCACCAATTTTTCAAGAATGTTTTGGGTTAACCAGTGGACAATAAAAGGTTGATTCTACTTTTCTAACGTTTTTTGTTCTTCAGTAATCAGCAGGAGAACACAGCAAAATGTGACAAATTTCATCCACTTCTCACAAACTTTGGAGAAAAATAGCTTTTAGTCAAAACAAACATGTCAAAAAGAACAGACTTCGATGCGAATATTTTTGCTTCACTGATTCGAACATCTGAACAGTGTCTCCATTCTAAAACAACTTTTCTTAACTTCAAAACAGTGACCAAACTCCTCAAGAAAGTGTGTGTGTGTGTGTGTGTGTGTGTGTGTGTGTGTGTGTGTGTGTGTGTGTGAGACAGGAAGCAATTGTCACAATACAACAATGTGTTTCTTGTAATATCGCTTGTAACATTGCTTTGATATGTGACAATTTAAATTCTATTTTTGCTGTAAAAAAAGTCAAGGGGAATGTAAGTTTTGTTTTTGGTTTGTTGATGAACCACCATCCATAGTCCCAACAGCGTGAGAACTTTTGTTTGTTGGGAGAACTTTACTTGTTGTGAAGATGAAGTCAGCCCCAAGTGTGACTGCTTTCAAGTCTAAGTTAAAGACTATGCTCTTATAAAGGGGTCTTATAAAGGGGTCTTATAAAGTATTATTTTCCACTGTCTAAGTAATTTTAGGACTCTCTCTTTTGTCTCTGGACTTTGTTTTTAGTGTCTTCAGTTCTTTTATTTTTAAATGTTGTAATTCTGCGTTGTATCAATCAAGTTGCATTGCCCATCATGTCAAAAGTAATGAAAGCATTTTTCTTCATGCAGCGTTACGGAAATGTTACATCTTTGATACAAATAAAAAATAGGCAATGTTCCAATGTACAAATATGGTTTGCATAAAGGGAACACTCAATAATGTCTCACGTATTAATTAAAAATAGAAGACCAAGGATGGGCAACTGGTGGCCCACGGCCACAGGAGGCACACTCTTTGAGCGGCCTCTTGATTAACTTTCATCCATCCATTTTCTGATCCGCTTTATCCTCACAGGGGTCGCGGGGCGTGCTGGAGCCTATCCCAGCTCTCTTCAGTCAGCCGGCAATGTTCACCTTGAACTGGTCGCCAGCCAGTCGCAGGGCACACAGAGACAAACAACCATCCGCGCCCTCACTAACACCGACGGACAATTTGGAGTGTTCCATTAACCTGCCACGCATGTCTTTACAATGCGGGAGGAAATCGGAGTACCCCGAGGATACCCACGCAGGCATGGGGAGAACATGCAATCTCCACACAGGAAGGCTGCAGCCAGAATCGAACCTTGCACCTCTGCACTGCTGGGAGGCCGACATGCTAACCAGTTGACCATTGAGACACCCTCATTAATTTAAATCAATCAATAAATCATAAGAATATTTGTGATATTTTGAAAAAATGCACGACATGGATTCTTACACCGGACACTGTTTTGCTTTTCACCCATTTCGTGCCATCCTTAAATGGTAATTTTTATTCATGTTTATTTTATATATCCCTTTGTGCTGGAATTCAAAAAAAAATCATTTTACATGGTTTATTTTTGAATGTTCAAACGCTCTTAAGGATGGATATTTTCCGACTTCACTGAGAAATGTATTATGAAATATGTTGAGAGCACATATTTTGCAGGTATGCACCTTTTGTCCGTAATTAAAACATTTTTGTGATATGTTTGGTTTGGAAGTGTGTGATACAATGAAACCTGAGTCAAAATGAATATTTATCCCTTGAGTGTACAAAGCGCAACCCCAAACATGTTCAACGTGAACGTTGTGTTCCCTGAAAACACTTCAGGATGGCGATAGTACTCACCACACACACTCAAGTTTGCTCTTGGAAACCCTCTCAGGCCTTGTGTGGTTGACAGTCCTGGTTCTGTCTCTCTTCTGTCGCCTCACAGTCGTTGCCAGAGAGCTTAAATCACTTGTCCAGCCACCATTAAGGTGGTGCCCTTGTTAAGGTGAATTATTTAATTTATTCTCTTTTGTTTTCACACAATTACAGTAAGTGGTTTCTATTCAGTGGGTATTGCCAAGCGGTATTTCTTTAATATGATGCCAAGCTGGAAGGCATCAGTTAATTGAATCATTTTCAAATGAGAAGAGCACACAAAAGGTCACCACCGCTGGAATCTAATGCGCTGGTACGTGGAAACATAACAGCTGGAAACATGTTTATTTATTTATTTATTTTAAATCAGTCAAGCAACAAGAAGCTGTGTGGTGTCATTGATGAAAGGTAATGTGGCTTTGCAAAGAGAACAAACCAGTTTGTCTCCTCTGAAGTAGTCAGTTGCCTATGTTGCCTTGCAGCTGCAAATGAAAGAGGCAACTTCCGCTGTACGCCCATCGGAAAGGTCACACTGTCACTAGGTGAGGCTTGAATAAATATTTCCTTTTGTTCTTACGCAGGTTCAAATGCTGGTGTCTTTGAGGCTGGTCTTGCCGTGTGACACTTGTTCTTCATACTTGCATGGTTTAATTAATCAATTAGCAGAGTTGACATTTGTCCCTCATACTTACAGAATGTAATTGGCCGGTGTCAAACTAAAGGTCCGTTGGTCAGATGTGGACAGCCGCATCACTATATGTGCCGCTTCATTTTTAAACATTTTGAGACATTGCAAGAATTTTTATGTCACCAATTCCCATCGTAAAATAAATGTTTTTATATTTGAACAAAATGCTGGCCTCTTATTTAAAAATCTTATTAAAGTTTCTCATTAATTTATTGTGTATACTGCTGGAATTGACAACTCATGAGTCACAGTTTGGTGAATAGGGTTTTAAAAAATCTATCCTTTTCGTCATTCTACACGTGTAGGTGTTATTTGTGCAAATTCTTTACCAATCTAAAGAGCTGACTATGGTTGTTGTCTTTGAGGATGCAATGTTGATGGTTGAACAAACATGCCATTTGTGGGGTCTCTTGAAAAGTGGCTCTGGAGGAAGTTTTTCGCCCAACACCAGCAGTATACAGTACAACATCATGCGATTCTTCATTTACTTCTGTTCAAAGTCATAAACCTTCCGACGGAAACCATGACTATGAGGTGGCCCACGACAGCAATGAGTTTGACACCTCTGCTCTCATTTATCTTTTACCAGAGTCAGTAAGAAGAGAATGCAACAGGCATCTGCCATCAGCAGATTTTTGAACACCCCTGTCTGTTTGCCACGTTGACTTTTTCTCGTGAGCAAGGCCGGCGTAACTGGCCTCAGTGAAATCAGCCTGGTAAATGTCCATTCATCCATTTTCTGTTCTGCTTTATCCTCACAAGGGTCGCGGGGGGTGCCGGAGCCTATCCCAGCCGTCTTTGGGCTGTAGGCTGGGGACACGCTGAACTGGTTGCCAGCCAATATCAGGGCGTACAAAGAAGAACAACCAACCGCACTCACACTCACACCTAGTGACAATTTGGAGTGTTTACTAAGCCTGCCATGCATGTTTTTGGAATGTGGGAGGAAATCGGAGTACCCGGAGAAAACCCACGCAGGCCCGGGGAGAACATGCAAACTCCACACATTAAGGCTGGAGCTGGAATTGAAACTGGTACCTCTGCACTGTGAGGTCGACGCGCTAACCACTGGTCCACCGGGCCGGCCTGGTAAATAAGATGAGAAAAATAAAAGAAATAAATTGTGATAAAGGACATTGTGCCTTTGCAAAAAGGACAAAGGTGTTTGTCTTCCGGGGATTTCGAAAACATTGGATGAGATTATCAGGGGTGCTGCCAGAAAATATTGAACGTGTATTTCAAAATTATTATTATTGTTATTATTATAATTGTATCATGTTGCAACATTTAAGACCACATTTTGAAGATCTTGAGTTTGTCCTATACACATTTCCAAATGTCTTGGTCTTGTCTTGGTTTCAGACTCTCTGGAATCGGGTTTCCTTCAAGACCGGTTAAGGCCTGCAGTGATGCTGATGTGGCCAGTCTGGCCACACACCCAACACACTGGAGGGCCCCAGCAAGAAATGGCACTGCTGCATGGTGACTGTGGTGTGCCAACTCGGTCAACTCATCCGCCCATGCTGGTTTTTCTAGGCTTTAGTTCACCGGTGTTGCAAAATGCACAGCACAGTTCTCCTGGGGTGTTGGCCTGCATCAACTGGTCCCTGGCCTACACACTCTGCACATTAATTGGCATATGGGCAAATATACACCTTGACAAGTTTTCAATATCATGTGCCAAGCCACGGATTAGCTCATTCTCTATTAGACAGCTCCAAGTGAAGAATACTGGCCTCGTTGAATTGTCCAAAACGCCGCTATCGGGGACGAACTGAAGCTGTTTCTTCTGTCTCTTTCATCTGGGCTATGCAGTTACAAGGAGGACAAAGCCTCCTACACAAGGAACATGGCCAGCTGTCGGAGCTTATTCCTCTCAGACCAGGCACTCGCGCATACCAAAAGTTTAAATTGGCATGGAAAGCCTTGCAGTCTGTGTTACCAGAATATCTTGGCATCTTGACATGCTGTTGGCTACATCGGGGGGTGCCATCACAATTGCACTTCCCACATTACACTTTAATGAGCAAACGCAGCAAAGAACGGCAGCTTCCTAGCTGTCTGCTGAAACCAGGGAAGCATTGCAGATTTAATCAGGTCAAGTGGCGAGCAAGAAACACACTTTATAAAGATGACTGTAAATCGCAACCGTGTCAAGACAACAACAGTGCGAACCAAATGCATAGCTGAGAGTCACTCTACTCTCCCCTCACCCCTGCCCTCTCACGTTCTCACTCCTGCTGCCTTCACGGCCTCTCCAAACTCAGAAACCACGAAAATTGTGAATTCTATCCAAGGGTTGTTTTCAACGCCAGTCAGTCTTTATCATTTTCACGTATTTTCAATATTATTTTATCTTCAATATTTTTCATTGATCAAAGTGTAAAGTTCCCTAAGAAATGATGTCATTTGAAATGACTGAAGAGAGAGAGAGAGGACCAAGGGTGTTGAACAAGGAGCCTGGATTGAGGGGTCATGATGCAGGTGTGAGTGGTGAGGTTGGAGAAGCAAGGAGCTGAGGCAGCAAGTGAAAAGTGAGGGGTGACAAATAAGGTTAACTAACTGGAACTGTTAGTACGGGTGATGGTATGCAAAGTAAACACACAGCAAAAATAGGGTTGAGTATTTCACAGATGAAAAAGGATGGAGAAGCAAGGAGCTGAGGTAACAAGTGAAAAGCAAGGGGAGACAAATAAGTTTCCCTAATGTGAACTGTTCGTACATGTGGTGGTATGCAAAGTAATCAGAGAGCAAAGATTGGGTTGAGTATTTTACAGATAAACAAGGACCAGTGAATTTGCCACTAAAAGCGATGAGAGAGCCATGCAATAGATTTGAGAATGGAGGCTGTTCAAAGGAACACCGGTGACAGAGCGGATGGCGGCATGGAATATTACAATAGTTGTGCTCAAGATCACACTACAACAGGAATTCTTTCCCCCAGACCAAGACTTTTGGAAGTTGAAACCCAGTCAAGACCAAAAGCCAGACAAGCCAGAACTGTGACAAGACCAAGACGAGACATTGATTTGAAAAAAATATCAAGGTTGAAGAGTTAAAGAGCATTCTCACTTTAATTTTAATTAAGGCCAGAGTAGTAACTGCTGCAAGGTCTGTATTGTTTTTGTAGAAATTCTTCTTCTTCTTCTTCTTCTTATTTTTATAATCACCCGGCGCGGTGTTTGACTGGTGAGCATGTTTGCCTCAGTGGAGAGGTGCAAATTTTGATTCCAGGCCCTGGCCTTCCTTTGTGGAGTTTACATGTTCTCCGCATGCCTGCGTGGGTTTTCTCCAGGTTCTCCTGTTTCCTCCCACATCCCAAAAATACACACGGTAGGTTAATCAAACACTCTAAATTGTCCCTCTGTGTGATTGTGAGTGCAAAATGGTTGTTTGTATTTATGTGTCATGCTGTTAACCGGTTCAGGTTGGACCCCACCAACTGACCAAATACAGTGTCAGGTCAAGCAGGCAAGCAGACCCCGAAGATAAACTTGAAAACACAAGAGAGACTAGGAGTCAAACAGAGTTGTCTTTTAACTTGTGCACAAGGAGAGTGAATGAGTGTAATCCATTACAATCTCCGAACAGCTCTGGAAACACTTCACTCGTTTCCCTACTTTTATTGTTCTTGGGCAGGGGTGGCCAACCAATCAGATACGAAAGCCAATTTTTTTAACTGTGTTACTGCAAAGAGCCACATCGCGCACAAGCATGCAGTCGCACACACGCACACACACACGAGCTGCAGTAGTTATTTCCTACTTGGGTCAGCTTGTTACATATTTGACCGAAGATCGACTTTTGAAGAGACGAACCTCCCGTCATCAACCCGATTGCGCACGTGCAAGCATACATGCACACGTGTCTATTGTTGTCTGTCACACACACACACACACACACACACACACACACACACACACACACACTTTCTTGAGGAGTTTGGTCACTGTTTCTAAGTTCAGAAAAGTTGTTTTAGAATGGAGACACTGTTCAGATGTTCGATGAACATAATGCACCCACATTGTCTGCATCTGCGCCCACTGTCGTGTCCACTTTGGACCCAAGTCTTGCCAAATTGCCAAGTAGCTGTGGAGTATCAAACGATGATGTCCCTCCACCATACATGGGAGGACAGGAGGCAAAACAGGAAAGGCTTCGAGGCCAACCCCCACAGCCTGATCAAAGTGACGCCGCTCCTCTCCCTTATCCTAATGAACAAAGACGCTACACTGTGCCCTCACCATCCTCACAACCTGAATCCTCCCCCACAGCGCCATCTGGTGACTCGGCAGCTATGATGAACTCTCCTCGCTACACGAGGTCAGGGCAACAGTTTGGTGAGTCACGTGGGCATGACACAGCACCAATGATTGAATACCGGGACCAAATGGGACTCCAGTCTTAATGCTGCGCAACATGGACCCTGAACTGCGTGAAGCAGCTAAAGATTGGGCAATCCCAGGCCGGGGAGGTTAAGCGATGGCTGCGGCCATGGAGGCTTTCTGTCGAGCGTGGCGACCAACTGGTGGTGAGTTCCGCAAACTACTCCTGCTGCATCTCAAACCTGAAGGTTTCTCCAAGATAGCAGAATTGGTGGACAGGAATCCCAGAGATCAGGATCTTCACGTGATGTCAGACTGGTACACCAACGGGAAGTGGGAGAAATATCTGATATGAATTTTAACTGCTCTCTGAAACAACTTCCAGATGAGAGTTGATCTATCTCGCATCCGACAGTGTGTTCAGGGACAGAACTAAACCGTCATCAACTTCTACCATCGCCTGCTCGAAGAATGCAAAATTCACACCGGAATTGAAGAACCAACTGTGCTGGGTACTGGACAAGAAGGCCAGTTTGAAGCAATATTGAAAATGACATTCACTGAGGGCCTGCACCCAAACTTGAGTACATCCATGAAGTCAACCCTCGTGGGAGGTTGTTCTGATAATCGCATGCTCAAAATCCTGTGCCATGCCAAACATGCTGCAACAAAATGAGACTAAAACAAAGAAACATGAGCACTCTCAGGCTGCCTCACTACAGGCTGACCTGGCCTTGGTCCAGCTGACGACACCCCACCATGATCAAGATGGACATGCAACAGTGGTCCCTCGTCCCCCGGTGGCCTACATTACTGACCACGTCAACAACGCCCCTTACGAAATCGGGACCTTCCAGGCCCCAAAGACAACGACAATGATGTCTGCTACAACTGCGGGCAGCGAGGTCACTGGTCTAACCAGTGTCCTCACCCGCATCACCTGCGCCGCCCACGTCGTGGCACTCTGCAATCAAATCATGATGGTTATCACGATTCCATCGATCAACACCCAGAGGGAGGGTTTAGTCTCAACAACCCTTTTTCCAACTGACTCGTCCACTCTGGGACACGACAGTCCATTGTGGGGTCCAATGCAGACAACAACCACGCAAAACAACACATTACACACTCGATGCAAAGAAGAGCTGCTTGCTACTGTTTCACTGCTTGCCTTAGGACAGTATAAGATTAGTGACTTGTGGCTTCAACCCCCGCCGCAACAGGAACCTATGCCCAATGTGAAATAACAGCTTACAAACGACTTCCAACGGTGACATGTTTAGTGGCAGGAACTCCTCTGTCCTTTTTAGTAGACTTCAGCGCTACGTGCTCAGTTCTTCGATCCCCCTAAAATGAGCGGTCGGTACATCAGTGCATCCGGTGAGTAAGTTTTGGAAAGGTTTTCTTGGTCAATCCCGGGTCAATCCTGGGAGAAACTGGAGCTCCATTAACATTGCAACATTCTGTTCTCAAATTATCTCACTGTCCAGTCAATCTGCTGGGCTGAGATTTAGTGATTCGATTGGGCATTGTCATTCATTCTAAACCTATAGGTCTCGAAATTTCTCAATCAGCTGATACAGTAGTTCAAGGCTTAAATGAACGACCATTTTACGTTTACAACTAGCACCTTTGTTATTTGCAGGCCACTTGCAATATCTCGGGCAGTGTAACTACCCCCCCACCCCCCCAACACTGACTGCATAGATACAAAACAACTTCATGTGACTGCACACATCAACACAGGACCGGACAGGCCTTCTGAAAATGTTTTTTTCTCTCATCCTGACGACTACATTTCAGGAACGACTCTTTATTGTAATGATACCCTACCCTCTGACCTTCCTACCCCTTGCAAGCTATTTTCTTCTTTTGAACTCCCCCATTTCTCATTAATTTCAGACCTCATCAGTAAATCCAAGACCTCCTCCTGTCAGCTTTATCCCCTCCCCACAGTTCTGGTCAAATCCTCTCCCCTTCATCTCAGCCATTATCCATTCCTCTCTGTCTACTGGAATTGTTCCTATGCCTTTCAAAACAGCAGCAGTCACCCCAATTCTGAAAAAACCCGGTTCTGACCCCAATGACTTCAACAACCTACGCCCCATTTCCCATCTTCCTTTCATCTCTAAAATCCTTGAGAAAATTGTTGCCTCTCAACTCCACTCCCACCTCACTAACAATAGTCTCTACGAACAATTCCAGTCTGGCTTCCGTCCCCGTCACAGTACTGAAACAGCCCTCATAAAAATCACAAACGATCTTCTCATGGCAGCAGACTCTGGCCAGATCTCCATTCTCATCCTCCTTGACCTGAGTGCAGCCTTCGACACAATCTCTCACCCCATTCTCCTCAATAGACTTTCTACCATAGGTATCACCAACATCCCCCTACATTGGTTTCAGTCATATCTCACCGGCCGATCTCAGTTCATCCAACTTAAATTTTTTACTTCACAATCCCTCCCCGTCTCTTCTGGTGTTCCCCAGGGTTCTGTCCTGGGTCCCCTCCTTTTCATCATCTACCTTCTCCCACTCGGCAACATCTTTCGCAAATTTGGCATACACTTTCACTGCTATGCAGATGACACCCAGCTCTACCTTTCCAGCAAACCCGACGCCTCTCTCCCACCCTCATCTCTCTCTCACTGTCTCTCTGAAATCAAATCTTGGTTCACCCATAATTTCCTTAAACTAAACAGCAATAAAACAGAACTCCTCCTCGTCGGTACCAAAGCTACTCTCAACAAAGCCGACAGTTTTTCCCTCCAAATTGACAATGCCATTGTATCTCCTTCCCCCCAGGTGAAGAGTCTGGGTGTCATCCTTGACAGCTCACTATCCTTCCACTCCCACATCAACAACATCACCCGGTCTGCTCACTTCCACCTTCGCAACATAAACCGTCTCCGTCCCTTACTCACTCCTCACTCTACTGCTATCCTAGTTCACAGTCTCGTCACTTCCCGTATTGACTACTGTAACTCACTTCTCTTCGGTGTCCATCAAAAATTCCTCCATAAACTTCAACTTGTTCAGAACTCAGCAGCCCGGATCATCACGAGAACCCCCTCCTTCCATCATATCACCCCCATCCTCCGACAGCTCCACTGGCTTCCTGTCAAATCTAGAATCAACTTCAAATTACTTCTCTTTACGTTCAAGGCCATCCATAACCTTGCGCCCCCTTACCTGTCAGATCTCCTTCAAATTTCCATTCCCTCTCGCTCACTCAGGTCCTCATCCTCCCTCCACCTTTCTCTGCCCTCTGCCCGTCTCAGCACAATGGGGTGCAGAGCCTTCAGTCGCTCTTCCCCCAAACTCTGGAACGCACTACCACCTGACATTCGTAATATTGACTCTCTTTCCATATTTATCACCCAGCTCAAAACCCACCTATTCAGACTTGCCTATCCACCTTAAATCTTTTTATTTTTATTTTTTACTTTTTTTACTTTTACTTTTTTACTTAATTTTATCTGTAGTTTTATTATTTGCTCTTGGTTGTACAGTGTCCTTGAGTGCTATGAAAGGCGCTTGCAAATGTAATCTATTATTATTATTATTATTACCCTTGCGACATCATGTTGACTCACAAACAGTGCCCCCACCCCTCTCTGACTTGGAGGCCTCCTTCCCTCCATCATTGCGCGCTTTTAAGCGACATTTGCCATCACATGGTGACGCTCTGCAATGCGTCTTTTTCATTCCAGACACCAACTCTTGGTTACGCTCTGTGAAGCGTCTTCATTCCGGACACCAACTCTTGGAGTAAAAATGAACTCTCCTTCAGTGACCTCCATGCTTTCTCTTTAACTCCCGGTGATGTCGCATCACTCTTGGCTCAGGTCCCCAATTCACTCTGGGCCGACCTGTAGTCCCACCCTCTTTTGTGAGGCTTTGGCCCACAGCCTTTCTTCTCTTGAACTGTCTCCAGGTTTTGCTCAACGACTTCCGCATTGCGGCCCCCTTTTGGAAGCAGTGTGAGACAGACACTCTTCGTCCCCTTACACTGCCACTCTCTTGGGCCTCCCAAACGCGTCTGTCAAAAAGTGTTCCTCTCTGTTAGGACGCTCTCATTTCGTACTGTAAAAATCTATCACAGTCTCTTTTTTCCATCAGGCGACCATTAACCGCCTCACTGCCCCTACGAGCAGACCACCCACTGCTCACCATCGAACCAGGCGACTACGTGCTGGTGAAGAACTTCAGACGCAAAAAAATGGAGACATCGGCGCTGGTTCGGCCATTCCAAATGCTGCTCGTCACCCACACCGCCGTGAAGGTCGCTGAGAGGGCCACCTGGGTCCACGCCTCCTCCTGCCAAACAGTGACAAGGCACCTCGCTTGAAGTGCCACGGCCGGGGACCAACCCGTGGCCAAACCGCCAACAACAGAGTGAGGTAAAATCAGCGCTCCTCTACATCATATGACATGCCAAGCCACCAACAAAGAAGACAGAGACATCATTGACAAAAGTGCTGAGGCATCCTCCTCAGTTACACCACAGGACGACACGGACCGTACACCTGATGTCTGACCAGAACACTGTTACTGCCAATCATGTGACCCAGATGAACCCTGGCAACTATCTGTCTCCTTACTCTCTTAGCCATGATAATCATGTCTCCCACCCAAACCATCTCATCAGACAGCCCCACAACGACAAAGACGACCTGTCCCATCTCCTTATCCGATCTTTCCCTAATCGTCCCGCTGTCACATCAATACAGTGACTGGGCGGCCGAATCACCCTGGACAAGACAGTCTCGAAGTTGTTTATCCCCACACGAGAGATAAGATCTGTC
Organism: Hippocampus comes; assembly: GCF_001891065.2. Lineage (NCBI taxonomy): Eukaryota > Metazoa > Chordata > Actinopteri > Syngnathiformes > Syngnathidae > Hippocampus > Hippocampus comes. Next base: position 227,987 of record NW_017805917.1, on the reverse strand, counting down.
CTAAAAAATCGAGCCCGACCCGACCGGGCCCGAGGGTATTAAAGCCCGACCCGGCCCGAGCCCGATCACCGAGCTTGATTTGCAGGCCCGAGCCCGAAGCAAACCCGACATTTCATATTTTATTTGTGAGTATTTTTGGTAGACATTCACATAAACACGCCCCCTACTGTATGCCTGCTGGCCGCGTGAGAAGCATGGTCCTAGTGTCCGCCACAATATTTATTTAAAAAAAAAAAAAAAGTCAGCGAGAGAGAAGCCCGACCCGACCCAAACCCGAACCAATGATTGACATTTTAGGGCCCGACCCGTTTGGGTCGGGTCGGGCTCGGACTCGGGCGGCACGATCTTACCTCTACCCCACACCACCACCACAAACTGCTCTGGCGGTTTGGGGGAAAGCTGATATGGTCTGTGTGACCCGTCGATAGCTGTTGTTTACTTGTCCAACGTCTGCGCCACAATTAAATGTAAACAATATACAATTGCTACATGCTATTACATTATCAAACATACGTTTTGGCTTAGCCTTCTTAGTAATTTTTGGTGGAATATCTTCCCATTGAGTGCAATTTTTGTTCACTGTAGTATTTGAGGTTAAACTAATCATGCATTCCCGTGTCATTTCAGATGAAGGTGCAACTACTCTTAATAGAGGTTGTAATCCTAGGCAAACAACCCAATCTGCCTTGTCTTGAAAAATCCTTTCAACTGAGCGATCAGATTCATTAGTTCTGTTGTTGTTTTGGGGTCAATAGTTACTCTGATGCAATTGTTTTATGCCCATTTCATAATCCATGGATTTGGTGATTATGTAGATGACATGCTTCTATTTACTCTTTACTCTTTACTGAGTGACCTAAATGCCCCCGACGGGTTGGTTTCTTCACTGGGTTGAGACAACTAAATTGGGGAAAAGCGATAATGCAAAGACAACCCAAAGGCAGCTTATGCTGGATGCTTGCTTGCCTCAGTCAAATGACGGGAGCGAGATGCTAATGCGAACGGAGCTGTGTAAGTTTCGAGAACAATCTAGAAGTGCACAAAGAGACATTATGGAGTCTCAAGTGTGCACGGGGGCTTGCGTCAGAGAAATTAAGAGACATACTGGAAATTAAGAGACATACTGGAGGAGAGACTGCCCAGTCAGCAAAATTGGTCTGGCCCAGCTCTGGCGCGGACACGGCACGACACTCGGCCCACATACCGCAATGAATGACGGTCCTGCAGTGGCCCGGGTCTGGCATCCATGATCCGGGCCGCATTCGGCCCGGATCTGAGCCGCATCAGGTTTTCCAGCTACGTCCATGATGAACATGTTCTTCGACTCTCACCTTGTTTGAAACCCCCGGTTCTCAGTGTCCACCTTCCGTTTTGCCATTTTTGATGGGTATCTGAAAGCTAATGACACTGTTGTGGGAATGACTGCTAGACGAATAAATATTTAAATAAAGCGGCCGACTGCTTGGCGCGTCACCGTTGCATTGTGGGAAATGTAGTTTTGGTGCGTGTAAAAGATCTGCGGGCTCTCGGCTTGCTGCGGTCCGCGGGCCGGTTCTAATAATAAATCAATATCATCCCAGGGGCCACTGAAAACATTCTCGCGGGCCGGATTTGGCCCGCGGGCCGGCACTTTGG
>NW_017805917.1:205328-223440 GCF_001891065.2 Hippocampus comes | reverse complement strand
TGTCTTTCCTTATTTAACTGGGGCTTCATTCCATCCCATTTTAGCAACAAACACTTCTCGATGGCACTCACGCTTGTGACTGAGCGCACCTGCTCCACACACACTTTTCCCAAGTACCACTACTTTCCCTTCCGGGTCTTCCCCCACCAGTCTCTACGTCCCACATGCCGGTCATGGTGCAGTCTGCCACTCATATTAATTAAATTATTTATTATTTTTATATCTTGTCACAAAGCATCACTCAAATAAAACGTGTTATTTGGTCCCGTGTAAAAGAATTAAAGCGAGACATTTTCATTAATTTATGAAACTCATCCTGATGCCTGGACAGGATATGAACAGGTGGACGAGCTTTTGGTGGTGGCGGTGTTACAGTGTGGGCAGGTGTGACCAGTTGATAAAGAACTGCCTTGCACTTTGTGAATGGTTGTTTTAAAGTGCTCTCGAAATAAAGTTGAGTTGAATTTGGTAAGTGGAAGATGTACGTTTTGGTGATGATTGTTGATAAGGCAGCAGGCGGTTGCAATTTGATGCCAAACCCAGCAAGCATGATCTGTCATGATCTATGAACACAAAGGGCCGAATGTCTGAATTGAGGTCACATTCAAGCAACTAAATCGTGCAGAATTAAAAATATCTTTATTATTTCAATTGAACGCAGGTGGCAAGGATGGAAATCTTGCAATTACTCATCAACGGCCACATAATGATTATTACTATTAGGACTGAATGCTTTTCTTTTCTTTCGGAATAAAAACAACTCTCTTTGGCCCGGGGTGACATGTCCAGCGAGCCCAGGGTGTGGACCGGATGTTGGTCCCACTGCTGGTCCAGGTGGGTGTGTTTCTGACCAGTCACAGGTTGTCTGGGTGAGCAAGGTGTTAGTCCAGGTGGGTCATGATCATCCGGAGTAACTTCGGTTGGCGAGGCATGTATTGGTGGCGACCTAGATGGTGGTTCAGGTTTGAAAAGGTCGTGTTCCAGATTGATTTATTTTCATCCGGAGGAAAAGATGGTCCAGGTTGGCAGTGTGCTTGTCCAGGTGGGTTGTTTTTAACTGAAGTATTTGGTGATGGCAAGGGTTGTTCTGGTGGTGGTGCATTGGGGGCAAGACATGGGGTTGTTTGAGAATTTGGTGTCCAGATGGGTGTTTTTTTTTATCAAGGAACAAAGGTGGCTGCACTGGTGGCTGCACTGATGGCTGATATTTGTGAATTATGATACGAAAGAAAGTTTGGATCAGGTGGTGGTGGCATTGGCCCATGTGGCTAATATGGTGGTGGACCAGGTGGCCAATATGGATATGGACCAGTTGGCCAAGGTGGTCGTTGCCCATGGTTAAAGGGAGGCCAATATGGATAATTTATTGGTGGCCCAGGAGGACCTGGTGGTCCAGGTGGTCCTGGTGCACTAGGTGGTCCTGGTGGTCCAGGTGGTCCATATGGTCCTGGTGGTCCAGGTGGTCCATGTGGTCCTGGTGGCCCATCTGGTCCAGGTGGTCCTGGTGGCCCATCGAGTCCAGGTGGTCCTGGGGGCCCATCTCGTCCAGGTGGTCCGGGTGGCCCATTTGGCCCTGGTGGACCATCTGGTCCAGGTGGTCCTGGGTGTCCATCTACCCCTGGTGGACCACCAGGTCCAGGTGGTCCTGGTGGACCATCAGGCCCTTGTGGACCATGTGGTCCGGTTGGTCCTGCTGGCCCAGGTGGCCCTGGTGGCCCGGGTGGTCCTGATCCAGGTGGACTATGGTCATTTGGAGTAAAAAATGAATTTGATTGCACTTGTCTCTTTATTTTAGCAGAAAGACTGCTGGTTCCTGTGAACAAAAGCGTTGACATTTTTGTTACATGGTGAATTTTCATTTACTCTGTTACTTGTTAGTTGAGAATTTGATGACTTACCAAACAGCACAAGGGCAACAGTGAGCACCTTGAGAATGCTCATTGTAGCTGATGATGTCCTAAAAAGACAGTGAAAAGGGACGGTAAACATACATCGAAAGAAAGTCCATCTGGTGAACATGATGGGAGAAATGGCTGCTTGGACACACTCAGTTTGGTGAGGCCCAGGTTCCATGTCTTGCTACGAGACACCTGGACTGAGACTGGGAAGAAGAGTCATAACTCCCTGCCAATCTTAATGTTGCCATTGGACGGAATTCTCATATTTGCTTCCACCACTACTTTTCAGGTAATAAATTTTTTTTCTGTCATTGACGAACGTGGTTCCACGGTCACACAAAGCCTCGCCGTGCAAAAGCTTTTAACTTCACAAACTACTTGTTCACAAAGGTTTGCACTGTAGAGCACAGTGGACATCCAGCATTGTCGCATCTCCTCACTTATTTGGAAATTGTTTGTTTCAAATTTCAAATATTTTTTCGTGGGACCATCCCCCATTTGGTGGGGAAAATGCTTATTGACAGAATATCACCAGTTTTTCAAGAATGTTTTGGGTTAACCAGTGGACAATAAAAGGTTGATTCTACCTTTCTAGAATTTTTTGTTCTTTAGTAATCAGCAGGAGAACACAGTAAAATTTTACAAAATTCATCCACTTCTCACAAACTTTGGAGAAAAATAGCTTTTTGTGAAAACAAACATGTCAAAAAGAACTGACTTCGGTGCTAATATTTTTGCTTCACTGACTCGAACATCTGAACAGTGTCTCCATTCGAAAACAACTTTTCTTAACAGTGACCAAACTCCTCAAGGAAGTGTGTGTGTGTGTGTGTGTGTGTGTGTGTGTGTGTGTGTGTGTGTGTGTGAGACACAAAGCAATTGTCACAAAACAACGTGGGTTTCCAGCAATATCGCTTGGAACATTCCTTTGATATGTGACTTTTTAAATTCTATTTTTGCTGTAAAAAAAGTAAAGCGGAAAGTAAGTTTTGTTTTTGGTTTGTTTTTGAAGCACCATCCATAGTCTCAACAGCATGAGAACTTTGGCCGACTCTTGTGCATGTCATGCATCCGCAAGTACGGAAACACTTTTAGTTTTTCCCCCCAAAGGTCTGAACTCAATTGTGCTAACCTCCGGTTTGCCAAAGATGAATTGCAATGTTGCTTTTTTGTGCAACTGTCAGAATAATGAGGCTGACAAAGTGGAGCACACCACCACAGCAAGCTTTGTCACGAGGAGAGATGATTTTTTTTTTTTTTTCTTGCACCGACTCAAAGATATTAAGAATGTCATTGATGGATCACTTGGGTCCAAAACATGTTTCAATGTTAGCCATAAAAACCGGAAAAACAAAATTCATTGTACACCAAAAGACTTTTAGTTATTTGTTGGGAGTATGAAGTCAGCCCCAAGTGTGACTGCTTTCAAGTCCAAGTTAAAATCTATGCTCTTATAAAGGGCTGTTTATAAAGTTTTCTTTTTCAATTAAATACAGCTGTAACAATATGTTTCTTCCACTGTCGAAGTAATTTTAGTACTTTGTCTTTTGTCTCTCGGCTTGGTTTAAGTGTCTAAAGTTCTTTTATTTTTAAATGCTTTTAAATGTTGTAATTCTGCGTTGTACAAATCAAGTTGCATTGCCCATCATTCCAAAAGTAATGAAAGCATTTTTCTTCATGCAACGTTACGGAAATGTTACATCTTTGAAACAAATAAAAAAATAGGCAATGTTCCAATGTACAAATATGGTTTGCATAAATGGAACACTCAATAATGTCTCACGTATTAATTAAAAATAGAAGACCAGGGATGGGCAACTGGTGGCCCACGGCCACAGGAGGAACACTCTGAGCGGCCACTTGATTAACTTTCATCCATCCATTTTCTGATCCGCTTTATCCTCACAGGGGTCGCGGGGGGCTTGCCAAAGATGAATTGCAACGTTGCTTTTTTGTGCAAGTGTCAGGATAATGAGGCTGACAAAGTGGAGCATATCACCCCAGCAAGCTTTGTCACGAGGAGAGATTTTTTTTTTCTTGCACCGACTCAAAGACATTAAGAATGTCATTGATGGATCACTTGGGTCCAAAACATGTTTCAATGTTAGCCATTTAAACCTGAAAAACAAAATTCATTGAACACCAAAAGACTTTATGTTATTTGTTGGGAGTATGAAGTCAGCCCCAAGTGTGACTGCTTTCAAGTCCAAGTTAAAAACTATGCTCTTATAAAGGGCTCTGATAAAGGTTTTTTTTTTTTACTTAAATACAGCTGTAAAAATATGTTTCTTCCACTGTCGAAGTAATTTTAGTACGGTACTTTCTCTTTTGTCTCTGGACTTTGTTTTAAGTGTCTTCAGTTCTTTTATTTTTAAATGATTTTAAATGTTGTAATTCTGCAATGTATATATCAAGTTGCATTGCCCATCATTCCTAAAATAATGAAAGCATTTTTCTTCATGCAGCATTACGGAAATGTTACATCTTTGACACAACTAAAAAAAATATGCATTGTTCCAATGTACAAATATGGTAAGCATAAAGGAAACACTAAATAATGTCTCGGCGGCCCGGTAGTCCGCTGGTTAGCACGTCGACTACTTTCATCCATCCATTTTCTGATCCGCTTTATCCTCAAAGGGGTTGCGGCGGGTGCTGGAGCCTTTCCCAGCTGTCTTTGGTAAGCCAGCAGGGTACACCCTGAACTGGTCGCCAGCCAATCACAGGACACACAGAGACAAACAACCATCCGCGCCCTCATTAACAGCTGCGGACAATTTGGAGTGTTCCATTAACCTGCCACGCATGTCTTTACAATGCGGGAGGAAATCGGAGTACCCGGAGAAAACCCACGCAGGCATGGGGAGAACATGCAATCTCCACACAGGAAGGTTGCAGCCAGAATCAAACCTTGCACCTCTGCACTGCTAGGACCATTGGGCCGCCCTGATTTAACTTAAAATAAATAAATAAATAAAATAATCTCTGTGATGTTTATGAAAAAATATAATAACAATAAAAATCACATTAGATGGTTCATTTTTGATTGTTCAAGCATTCTTGAAGGATGGATATTTCACGACTTCACTGATGAAGGTGTTGTCTGTAATTAAAACATTTTTGTCATATGTTTGGTTTGGAAGTGTGTGATACAATGAAACCTGAGTCAAAATGAATATTTTTCACTTGAGTGTACAAAGCGCAACACCAAACATGTCCAACATTAACGTTGTGTTCCCTGAAAACACTTCAGGATGGCGATAGTACTCACCACACACACTCAAGTTTGCTCTTGGAAACCCTCTCAGGCTTGCGTTGTTGTCAGTCCTGGTTCCGTCTCTCTTCTGTCGCCTCACAGTCATGACCAGAGAGCTTATATCACTTGGTGGGGCCCTTGTTAAGGTGAATTATTTAATTCATTCTCTTTTGTTTTCACACAATTACAGTAAGTGGTTTCTATTCAGTGGGTATTGCCAAGCGGTATTTCTTTGACATGATAATGTCTCACGTATTAATTAAAAATAGAAGACCAGGGATGGGCAACTGGTGGCCCACGGCCACAGGAGGAACACTCTGAGCGGCCACTTGATTAACTTTCATCCATCCATTTTCTGATCCGCTTTATCCTCACAGGGGTCGCGGGGTGTGCTGGAGCCGATCCCAGCTGTCTTTGGTAAGCCAGCAGGGTACACCCTGAACTGGTCGCCAGCCAATCACAGGACACACAGAGACAAACAACCATCCGCGCCCTCACTAACACCTGCGGACAATTTGGAGTGTTCCATTAACCTGCCACGCATGTCTTTACAATGCGGGAGGAAATCGGAGTACCCGGAGAAAACCCACGCAGGCATGGGGAGAACATGCAATCTCCACACAGGAAGGTTGCAGCCAGAATCGAACCTTGCACCTCTGCACTACTAGGACCATTGGGCCGCCCTGATTTAACTTAAAATAAATAAATAAATAAAATAATCTTTGTGATGTTTGTGAAAAAATATACTAACAATAAAAATCACATTAGATGGTTCATTTTTGATTGTTCAAGCATTCTTGAAGGATGGATATTTCACGACTTCACTGATGAAGGTGTTGTCTGTAATTAAAACATTTTTGTCATATGTTTGGTTTGGAAGTGTGTGATACAATGAAACCTGAGTCAAAATGAATATTTTTCACTTGAGTGTACAAAGCGCAACACCAAACATGTCCAACATTAACGTTGTGTTCCCTGAAAATACTTCAGGATGGCGATAGTACTCACCACACACACTCAAGTTTGCTCTTGGAAACCCTCTCAGGCTTGCGTTGTTGTCAGTCCTGGTTCCGTCTCTCTTCTGTCGCCTCACAGTCATGACCAGAGAGCTTATATCACTTGGTGGGGCCCTTGTTAAGGTGAATTATTTAATTCATTCTCTTTTGTTTTCACACAATTACAGTAAGTGGTTTCTATTCAGTGGGTATTGCCAAGCGGTATTTCTTTGACATGATGCCAAGCTGTAAGGCATCAGTTAATTGAGTCATTTTCAAATGAGTAGAGCACACAAAAGTTCACCACCGCTGGGATCTTATGCGCAGGTACATGGAGTCGTAACATGACTTCAAACTGCTGAAAAAAATGTTTATTTATTTATTTTTAATCAGTCAAGCAACAAGGAGCTGTGTGGTGTCATTGATGAAAGGTACTGTTGCTTTGCAAAGACAACTAAGCAGTTTGTCCCCTCTGAATTCGTCAGTATCAAATCCGATACCATGGCACATGAGTTGAAATAATCATGTGCCATGATATCAGTTATCAGCCCTTTCGAGTAAAATATGTGGCTGAAAAAACCCACAGCTTTTCACTTGTTACATATTGTATTATTTTGCGCCCATAATGTCCGTGTGAAAATAAAAATCAGAATCACCATTACTTACCCGATTAAAATACACAATAAATTTATCACTGGTAGGTAGAGCCACCCTAACACTACAGCAAACAAAATGTACATTTTGGACATAAACCTGAAGAATGGTGCCATTGAGAAATTATATTGTGTCCCATAGAATGAGAGAACTGATAAAATGACAATTATGTAAATGATCCCGAGAGGCCTAAAGCAATTTAACGTGACCAGCAGTGCAATCGTAAAGATCAACGATGGTTATGAAAATAATGTGACAACAATGAATTCGGCAAAAATGTCACAACACAATGCAAAATTGGAAGAAATTGACAAAATTTCACTCAGGAATTAAAAATCAAATCATTTTTTTCGCAAGTTATTGACAAGGGGGGAGAAGCTGCTGGAATGTCTGCTGGTTTTGCATTCAGAATCTGAATCAGACTTATTGGTCAAGTATGCAAGAAACATACAAGGAATTTACTTCCCAGTGACAACCTGTTCAGAGGACCATAAACTAGACAGCAATAACTAACATGGGGGTGACAGAAAACAAAAAGATAGACTCCAACCATTCTCCTTCAATGGCGCATGGTTTGAAACATAGAAAAAAAAAAGCTCAACACATGTAATAAACAGGGTGGGGCAGGGAGGGGAGGAAGGTGGGGGGGAAGCGTCACAAGCTGTGAAACACCCGTGTGACCTTGGACAGCACAGTCAAAATATTGGACCAATATCAGTTTAATGAAGGACAAAGCCAAAACATATGTACCATAATTTCCGGACTACAAGCCACGATTTTTGTCACACGTTTTCAACCCTGCGGTTTATGCAATGATGCGGCCTGTTTATGCATTTTTCTAACGGCCGCCAGGGAGCGCTTGAGCAGAAAAGAGTGAGACAGATGGAATATATGTGTCGAGGAAGACGCTAGTTTGGACTTTTCATGTCATTTGTTGCTTCATGCATTAATAAGATTAACATAAAGCCCCACAATGTAAAATGTTCAAGAAATGCATGTGACGCAGATTTTAAGATAAAAGCAATCCAGCTGGCTGATGAAGAAGGGAATAGAGCTGCTGCACGTAAACTTGGCATCAGTGAATCAATGGTGAGACACTGGAAACGGCAGCGGGAAGAACTGGAGCAATGTATAAAGATGACAAAAGCTTTCAGAGGTCATAAAAGTAGGTGGCCCAAACTGGAAAACGTTCTTGAAGACTGGGTGAACACAGAGAGAACAGATGGCCGAAGTGTTTCCACTGTGCTGATCCGACTGAAAGCCAAAACAATAGCTGCCGAAAAGAAAATTCTGGATTTTAAAGGAGGACCCTCGTGGTGTCTGAGATTTATGAAACGAAAAGGTCTGTCCATCAGGGCACGGACAACTCCGCGTCAGCAACTCTCTCCCGACGACAAGGAACAAGTCGCAAATTTTCACAAATGCATTCAATCAAAGAAAGCAGAGAATTCATTCATCATAAATATGGATGAAGTACTTGCCCCTCATTCGGACCATTAACAAGAAAGGTGAAGCCTCTGTCACACTGAAAACAATCGGCCACGAGAGGACACACTTCACCTGTGTTTTGGGCTGCACTGCATCCGGACTAAAGCTTCCACCAATGGTCATTTTTAAACGGATTACAATGCCAAAAGAAAAGCTACCGAAAGACAATAGCCCTGTTCACACGGCACACATTTGGTCCGATGCTGCACCGAAATATTTTGTTGCGATGTATTTTACACTGGAGCAAATTTTGTGGAGCGGTCACACGTGCAAAGCCGCTGAGCGTGACAACTCCGGCGCAGCGTCGAAGCAGCTCCACTTGCGGTCACACGTGCAATTTCTGCTCCGGACCAAAATGACAGGAATGCGGAAGTAAAACAGGTTCGGGTCGGGCTTCTCTCTCGCGGACTTTTATTTATTTTTCTTTCAATAAATATTATGGCGGACACTATTCTGTCCTTGTTCAGAATAGATCCACTTGTCGCAGTCGTGGAATAAAGACGTGTTTACAGTCAATCGTGTGTGCTCCTTATATGACTGCCACAATATATGTTTTAAAAAATGTATACTAAAACAATGTGCGGATACTAAACTAAGGAATACTTGTTTTAAAACAAACAATTTGGATAAAACAGAGAATGCGCTGTTATTTAATTGCTATTTAACTGCTAAACAGGAGCGCGGCCGGCCCGACCAGTGGGCACGTATGTTAATTTCGTTTAAACAATCCTGTAGAAATAATTTCAGATATCTTTACCTATTTATTTCATTTGAATTATTCTATTTAAAGCCTAGTAAGCCGCAGGATTTCTCTGCGTAATTAAGCAAATGCACATCGAGATTTCTCTTTGTCTGGCCTCTTATTCTGTATTTCAGCGTTATTTCGTTGTGCAAATGCATTGATAATGTTCATAAAAATATGTAGATTATTTTAACCGTAAGAAATCTTGTGTTTTTTTTCTCCCAAAAATACTCACAAATAACATATGAAATGTCGGGTTTGCTTCGGGCTCGGGCCTGCAAATCGGGCTCGGCTGACGTCACTGCTTTCTCGATTCTCATCTTGATCGTGAGCGCTGTCTTCACCGCTTAAATCGCCGACACTTTTACCGGGGACGGGGGTCCACGGCCGGGCTGTGTCGCTGGCCCCCTCGTCACTGTCGACCGGGGTCGGATTCCGTGCGTCTGGTAGCGAGCGTAGCGAGGCCACTCCCCCGCAAGCGAGCATTTGCCCTGGAGCAAATTTAATCCAGCTGCGTTCACACGTGCACATTTGTTTCGGCGTAGCGTCGCAAACGAGCATTTGCTCTGGAGCAAATTTTTAAACCACCTCCCTGAGGTGGATCAAATTTGGTCCGGTATAAGCTCTTTAGTGGAGCTACGCCGGAGCAAATGTGCACGTGTGAATGCTCGACTGGATTTATTTCGGAGCTGCGTCGGACCAAACGTTGCCGTGTGAACGGGGCTATTGTTGTGAAAGTGAACTAGAAAGGATGGATGGTAGAAAGCCTCATGAAGCAATGGTTGACCGAGTGTTACGGCAAGCGACCGGGAGGATTTTTTCCTAGAAAAAAAGCATTATTCGTTTTTGGACAGCTGATATTACAGATTCTGTGAAAGCAGCCATCAAGAGGATAAACTCAATTCCGGATGTGAATCCTGGGGGCACAACAAAGTATTTGCAGCCACTTGACATTCGTGTGAATCGTGCATTTAAAGTGGCACTTCAAGTTGAATGGGAGGCTTTGATGACCAGCGGCGAGAAATTGTTTCCCAAAACAGGCCGTATGAGAAGAGCAACTTCTGCACAAGTCTGCCAGTGGATCCTGACAGTGTGGAGCAGTGTGAACAAACCACCATTACCAACAGGTTTCGCAAAGCCGGTCTGCTGTGTGACGGAGCGGACAGCACTAGCTCAGGAGTGAATTTGCCTCAAAATGAGAGTGACACTGAAAGTGACAATGAAAGAAAGACTGAGAAAGTGTGTGACAAAGTATGTTTTCTTTTAACCAGCCCTGTTTTTGCTTTTTTTACTGCCGTGGTGCTGCGGTGTTGCTGCTGTGTGACTGCGGCGTGGCATGAGCTGTTTGGAAAAAAAATGTAAGGTATGTTATTAAAACTCTTTCTGTGTGCTGTCTTTCTCAGTAAATATCTCATGTTACAATGTGGGCACTTGCGACTGACAATCAGGTATGCTCTATAGTCCACAAATTACGGTAGATCGTCAGCTTTATGTGATGTGCTGTCACAAGATCCTCCTTAGGTTTTTGTATTATAAATTTCTCATTTATTTTGGTGGTCCACTTCCAGGGACTTTGTTTGCTTCCTCTAATTATCAGGCTGGGCCAGAGGGTGCTCCCGCACCTGCAGCTGATCAGCAATCACCAGCTTCTATAAGACCTCTGCTGATCTGCAAGTGGGTGCCAGATGATTCGTGAATTACGAGTGTGCCTCCCTGCCCAAGCCTGCCTCTGCGTTTTCCCCACGGACCACGTTATGCTATGATTATCCTGCTCCCCACTCACACTTGGATCCACCACTACTTCTCCCTTTCCTGTACCCTAACACTTTAACCCATATTTGCTGCCCATAAAATGGAGAAACTGTGGTAAATATTTTGGCCAACCTAGCTTTCATATCTTGGGTACATTCCAAATTTTAAGACAATAAAATATGTTTTTTGAATAAGTGGAGGTGGAGGACAAAATAATGATTGATATAATCAGGATCATTAAGATAAGATAAGAAAACCTTTATTAGTCTCGCAATGGAGAAATTCCCAATTCACATCAACAAAGTTATGAAAGGAAGAAGTAGAACAACAAAATATAGGAGCTGCTGGAAAGGCAGCCACTCTCGCGGCGCCATCTTGAAGTCAAAATAACAAAAATAACACAACACAACACATAGGACACAGACAGTCGTGCAATCTTCACCACTTTCCTGCACACACTTTGTTGGCTGAAGTAGTTATAGATGAAAGAGGAGAGGATCAAAGTGTCCTTTCACCAGTGGTTCAGAGACGTCATGCTGAAAATGTGCACGTCTGCTACAAGCTAAGTTTTGAAAGCAAACACGAAGCTGAAGTGTCCATTGACAAAAATAGATTAGTTCACTTCTCCTGTCCCACGTAATCCGCTTCAACTCCAAGCCACGACTCCCGGTTCCACATCCGCATCGGCGCTCTGCGCTAATGCTCCTTTCTTCTCATCGTCGGCTCCTCAAGCCTTGCATCCATCCAGCCGCAGCCCGTTCAACAGCACCGATCTCTCCGCTGAACAAAGCGGGGCTGTGAAAATGCTGTCCAGCAACGACAGTCAAATGGCGCCGACATTCCTCCCAATCCAAAACAGTGCTGGCATACACGTGCTGCCGAGAAGGCACAACCACCAAGCACCGAGTCTCCTCCTTAATGATGATATCAGGCTCCTATAGAGCTTGCTGATGAGCTGATCATTTAGATCACGTGTGTTGCATCAGGGAGAAATGGATAACATGCAGGACCCCGGCCCTCGAGTACCAGACTTTGACACCTGGACTCTAGAGTATAAATCGGACCCCCGACCAAATTATGAAAAAAAAACTGTTATTTATAATCCTGAAAATATGGTAATCCATCCATCCATCATTCCATTTTCTACCGCTGATCCGGGGTCGGGTCGCTGGAGCAAAAGCTTTATGAGGGAAGCCCAGACTTCCCTCTCCCCAGCTCTTCGTGGGGGATCCCGAGGCGTTCCCAGGCCAACTGATCGACATAGTCTCCCCAGAGTGTCCTGGGTCGACCCCGGGGCCTCCTGCCGGTGGGACAAGCCCGGAACACCTCACCAGGGAGACGTCCAGGAGGCATCCTATTCTGATGCCCGAGCCACCTCATTTGAATCCCCTCGATCGTAACCCCCAAAACACCAAAACAAACATAAGAGAAGCCCCTGCTCTCTCTTTGCAGAAGCACCCTCGAATGGGGCATGTGCTACCTCACCTCTCAACAAACTAAAACCACTAAAAGCTAGCCGTACGCTCTGATGGCTTGGGGAATGTAACAATGAACTGTCCCACGAGAGCAAATAACATTTCCGTCCCAAGCCAGCAATGGACAAAAAAAAAAAAAAAATTCTAACAATAAATAATGAGAAAACTCCTATGTCTACGACTGCTACTACAAATAATCATAATCATAAAGAGAATCATTATCCGCGTGTCAAGAGCAATAAAGAAAAAAAATCAGAGGAACAAAGTAGTGTGCCAATAAAACTGAAAACACTCCTTGGAGCATTAAACACAGGCCTTAATTAGGCAGGAAGACCAAATGGACATATACAAAATGTAACAAATGCAGAAAGCACAAAAGCATTCATCCAAGACTGCAAGTTCCACAAAGCAGAATCCCAGAAAACTAGTGCAGTTAACAAAACCGTTTTGCTGGAGTTGAACGTCACTGGCAAAAAAACCCCCAAAATAAAACCCAAAACCAACATACCCTGACAAAGAAATACAGCCATACATTTATTTATTTATTTATTTATTTTTGCAAACAAATTCCAACACCTTGTCCGGGTCTTCAAAGCGAGTAGTCAGGCCATACCAAAGGCTAAATTTGTCATTAATACAGGAATGAAGCTCTAGCACAAAAGCATTCATCCAAGACTGCAAGTTCCACAAAGCAGAATCCCAGAAAACTAGTGCAGTTAACAAAACCGTTTTGCTGGAGTTGAACGTCACTGGCAAAAAAACCCCCAAAATAAAACCCAAAACCAACATACCCTGACAAAGAAATACAGCCATACATTTATTTATTTATTTATTTATTTTTGCAAACAAATTCCAACACCTTGTCCGGGTCTTCAAAGCGAGTAGTCAGGCCATACCAAAGGCTAAATTTGTCATTAATACAGGAATGAAGCTCTATCTTTACCCGCGTAAATGCCACCCTGCACTTGGCCACATCAGAGGTTAAATCGTGGAAAAAGTAGCCTTTTCTCATTGAACAGCAGGGGCAAGGCCTCCCCAGCCGGGTGTAATATCTATCTGATATTCTGACGGTGTGACTATCGTGAATGGCAAAAAAGTCATGACATTTGAGAAGGCCATAAGTCACCATCTTGGAATCCCCGGCGATCTCTTCCATTTGCTTGTGCTGAGGTAACCATTTGCATCCAATCAATTCATAACTCATCCAATTCTCTACAGGTTTTGACACAGATTGATTTGTTAGAAACATCAGACATGCAGTTATGACAGCAGATGTCTAGGTAATTTTATAATTGGGGCTTTCATATTAAATATTCAGGAATGGTCAAATGTACTTTTTACTTTAAAAAATCTCCAAAAAACAACAACCCAACAACAATGAACTTGAGTGTCTATTAATTTTTCGTTTGTATTTCTTCCGATCACATTGTTGAATGGTGTTGAATCACTTGGAACATAATTAAAAGCTTTGAAAACAAATATTCAAAAATTCATTTTTTTACCAGAATTGAGATGTGTTTTAATGAAGGTCAGAAGTGAAATATATGCTCATCTACTTTTGCTTCATATTTTTATTTCTGACTACTTACCAGTCATAAACCTCATTACACATCACTGGACTGTTAATTATCCTCGACTGTTTCCGATGTTGCCTCGCAGCTGCAAATGCAAGACGCAACCTGCCTTGTACACCCATTGGAAAGGTCATGCTGTCATTAGGTGAGGCATTTAATTTATTTTCCTTTTGTTCTCACAAAGGTTTCTATTAGGCTGGTCTTGCTGTGCGACATTTGTTCTTCATACATGCATGCCGGAGTGAATCAATTACTAGAATTGACATTTCCCCCTAATACTTACATCCTGTAATTGACAGGTGTCAAACTCAAGGGCCAGGGGCCAGATTTGGAGTTCCACATCATTTAAAAAAACATTTCATCAACTTCATGTTCACGAGGGAGGGCAGGATGGAGCGGGATATCAGGCAGATTGGTGCAGCATCTTTGTTTCAGTCTGTTGTGGTGAAGAAGGAGCTTAGCCAAAAGGTGAAGCTCTTGATTTAACTGTCCAACTACATTCCTACCCTCACCTATGGTTACAAGCTGTGGGTCAGACCGAAAAACCGAGATTCCGCAAACGAGTGTCCGAAATCACTTTCCTCCGCAGGGTATCCGGGCTCTCCCTGAGAGAGAATGTTTCTCAGCAATGGTCATCCGGGAGGGCCTCAGAGTCGAGCCACTTTTCCTCTTTGTCGAGAGGAGCCAGATGAGCTGGCTCAGGCACCTGATTAGGATGCCTCCGGGACACCTCCATGGTCAGGTGTTCCGGGCGAGGCAGGAGTCACCAGGGATGACCCAAGACAAGCTAGAGAGACTATGTCACCCGGCTGGCCTGGGAAGCCTTGGGATCCCCCGGAAAGAGCTACAAGAAATGGCAGAGGAGAGGAGAATCAGGGCTTCCAAAAGCAATTGTCCCAACCCAGCTGCAGGTAAGCGGAAGAGAATGGATTGATGGATGGACCTCTTCTCCATCTTTTAACACTGGATACTTCCTTTCCTTCTTTACACCCCTCATTCTCTTAATCATTCCCCAAACATCACTAATTGGAGTCGTTCTTCCAATTTTACTGCAAAAATCCCTCAAGTTTTTTCTTCATTCCTTCCTTGACAACTTTCCTCAACAGCGCTTGCAATTTCATGTACTCCAACAATGTCTCAGTAGTAAGCATTCTTTTTCAGGCCTTGCAGGCCCCTTTTCTTTCCTTCACAACTGTCATATATTCTTCTGTCCGTTCTTCTCATATGACCTTTACATCTTGGTTTAGCAGACACAGTAGCCCTGAATATCACCTTCCTAATTTCCTCATTGATACCGTCAATATTTGCTTTGTGTTCTATGTGCCGACTCTACCTTTTACTCATAAATTTAAACTGATCCCATCGTGCTTTACTGAATGCCCACTCTCTCAACCTCCCACTCATATTTTCTCTCACCTCCTCCCACGTTAATTGGTTGACATTAAGATAATTCTCCGCTGCCCTATGATCTGTGTTATCCCCATCATTGCATTTATCATCCTTGCAATGAACGTAATAAGTTACCTGACTTCAATCCAAACTTTCTCCTCCTTCAATTGTCCTGGTTGTTTCTTCTGCTGTTCCTCACTTCTGGCTTCACACACTCCCACACTCTGCTGGCTCACGATACAAGCAGCCTCCGCATATTCCGTCATCCCGTTTTTTTGCCCTGATCTGTTGAACTCGAACCTCCTTCATTACCTCACACCCGCCATATGCCTCACTGTGATTTCCAACATTTCTGTGGTTCATCATTATGGCATTGGTTATTGTCATAATCCCCCCCACACCTTGCACACCTTCTCCTTCCATTACAAGTCATAGGACTACGTCCAATTCTTTGACATTTAAAACACCTCAATAGCAAGGCACGTACACCCTCACACTGTATGTCACATAGCCAAGCAACACTTTCTCCGGGAGCCTCCCCTCAAACATCAGCAAGGCGCTTTTACTGTTAATTCTCTCCTCTTCCATCATAATTTGCAACCTCCTTGCCTGCCTCAACTTTCCACTTTTGATATTTTAACTAATTTCATCCATTTTTACTTCCTCCAGTATCCCCCAAATCATCCCTTTACTCTTGTGATGGGTCCATGAGACCTCATGAGGCGTGTCGACACACTGACACACTGTGTTGATACTGTGTTGATACTGTGTCGCTGAACACTGCCACCTGCTGGACCTTCAAAATCCCTGCAGCCAACCCACTTGACAGACTGAACTGACTGATTTGATGATGAAGGTTACACAATATCATTCACATCCATGCATTCATATTGTATCATTCAATGTGTTTCAACAATGTGAAAATCATGTGAATGAGGATGCTTGTGGGCTTTGTCTTCACAAATTTTTATTTAGAACAATAAGATGCTCCAGTGTTTTAAATTTCAGTCTGTTGCGTTTCTTGCATGCTATTTCCCCTCCAATGGAGAACACACACACAATGGAATAAGACATGTCAAAAATCCGAGAGGCACTTGGTGAGACAAGGAGATTTAAATACAAGGAGATCAAAATGGCTATACACAGCGGACAATTTGCGTTTGTCCGGAAGCTGCTCCATAATATGCACGGACTGTAGCAACGTTACTCGAGTGACTTAGCACTCGATAGTCCGCTGCTCTCTGCTGTGCACGCGTGATTGCGAGCACGTACTCACGGCGCCGACGCAACCCATTCCACATATTAAAGAAGCTTTGAACTACGACAACAGCTAAGCTAGCCTAGCCAATGTAATGATGGTCAGCAGACAAGGTTTACGTTTTATGTGACTTTTAATAACAACGTGGCAGAGTCGTCAAACATGCGGTGTGCTCACTAGCAGTCACTTCCTGGAACTCCCCCTTATAGGCGGGACCTCTCAATCAACTGGAGTATGACGTACAGTACAAACTTTCATAAAACACTTCTCATATAATAATAGCCTATTATATGACAGCCGACACGACGCTCGAAGTCAGACGGACACGTTTTTCAGATAATCTGTGTGTTTTCCTTTTTTCCCAAATATATATTTTTATTCGAGTGAGGGTGAGGTGTGGCTCGTTTCGGCAGGTGGCATCGTGTCGCCAGACGCACTTCCTTATAAACACTGTGTGGCGGGCTTTTGCTGCGTCGACGCCCCCTGGACTGAGTCGACGCATTTCACGTGTTGATCATGTGATCTCATGAAGCAGCACACGCACCGACACGTGGATTGCCCTGTGAGCCCGACACATGCGTTGACGCATCGGTGTCGCTGGACCCGTCACTACTTTACTCCATTCACCTCCTACTTATAGCTTGCTCACACTCACCACTTTACTCCTTCCAATTTCCTTCATCCGACACGCCTTTTCCCTTTGCTTCTCATCCTTACACGCAATCAATAAGTTCCTATCCCTGAACCATCTCGCAAACTTTACATCTCCCAATTTTTACCTGAAAATAATAGTAAGCCTGTCAGGTCTTATCGATAAAAGCGCCTTACTATCACTATAAACTGAAGAATTACTTTAAATTCCCTCTCCACCATTCCCTCGCTGCCATTTCCTGTTCCAGAAGTCTATGACACGTCCTTTTGCTTCCTCACAACACCTACATCAGGTGCTCGTCAAAAAAATGAGAAATATCATGAAAAAGTTGATTTTTTTTCCGTCATACTATTCAAAAAATGAAACTTGTTTAATGCATACATTCGTTCCACAAAAAAAGCTATGATAGATATGTGGGTCATTCAATAAATCAGGTGAATTTTTTGGTATAAGGACTTCTATTACAGATAGGAATGATTGAAGAGAGAGAGGGCCAAGTATGTTGAACAAGGAGCCTGGATTGAGGAGTCATGATGCAGGTTTGAGTGGTGAAGATGGAGAAGCAAGGAGCTGAGGCAACAAGTGAAACTCACTCACTGGAACTGTTAGTACGGGTGGTGGTATGCAAAGTAATCACAAAGCAAAGATAAGGTTGAGTATTTCACAGATAAACAAGGACCAGTGAATTTGCCACTGTAAGCGATGAGAGGGCCATGCAATAGAGTTGAGATTGGAGGCTGTTCAAGGGAACACCGGTGACAGAGCGGATTGCAGCATGGTATAATACAATAGTTGTGCTCAAGATCGCATTACAACAGGAATTCTTGCCCCCAGACCAAGACTTCTGGAAGTTGAAACCCAGTCAAGACCAAGAGCCAGACAAGCCAGAACTGTGACAAGACCAAGACGAGACATTGATTTGAAAAAAATATGAAGGTTGAAGTGTTAAAGAGCATTCTCACTTTAATTTTAATTAAGG
>NW_017805917.1:163914-202756 GCF_001891065.2 Hippocampus comes | reverse complement strand
TCTGTTGTCATTTGGAATGAATGAAAAGAGAGAGGGCCAAGGGTTTTGAACAAGGAGCCTGGATTGAGGAGTAATGATGCAGGTGTGAGTGGTGAGGATGGAGAAGCAAGGAGCTGAGGTAACAAGTGAAAAGCAAGGGGAGACAAATAAGTTTCCCTAATGTGAACTGTTCGTACATGTGGTGGTATGCAAAGTAATCAGAGAGCAAAGATTGGGTTGAGTATTTTACAGATAAACAAGGACCAGTGAATTTGCCACTAAAAGCGATGAGAGAGCCATGCAATAGATTTGAGAATGGAGGCTGTTCAAGGGAACACCGGTGACAGAGCGGATGGCGGTATGGAATAATACAATAGTTGCCCTTAAGATCACACTACAACAGGAATTCTTGCACCCAGACCAAGACTTTTGGAAGTTGAAACCCAGTCAAGACCAAGAGCCAGACAAGCCAGAACTGTGACAAGACCAAGACGAGACATTGATTTGAAAAAAATATGAAGGTTGAAGTGTTAAAGAGCATTCTCACTTTAATTTTAATTAAGGCCAGAGTAGTAACTGCTGCAAGGTCCGCATTGTTTTTGTAGAAATTATTATTATTATTATTATTATTATTATTATTATTATTATTATTATTATCAACCGGCAACCCAGCCACTAGGGAGCATAGCCCTCCCCTGGGGGTACACTGCTCCCTAGTGCCGGTCCCAAGCCCGGATAAATGGGGAGGGTTGCGTCAGGACTGGCATCCGGCGTAATTATTATTATTATTATTATTATTATTATCAACCGGCAACCCAGCCACTAGGGAGCATAGCCCTCCCCTGGGGGTACACTGCTCCCTAGTGCCGGTCCCAAGCCCGGATAAATGGGGAGGGTTGCGTCAGGACTGGCATCCGGCGTAAAACTTTTGCCAAAACGAATCCGAGTTGATAAAACGATTTCCATACTGGATCGGTCGGGGACCAGGATAAAAACAACCGCCAACAGTTCTGTTCCCCTACAGGGTACTGTTGGAAATTGGACTACTGTTGGTCAAAGAAGAAGACAAAGAAGAGGAGGACGATTGGTGCAGAGGAAGAGGGAAAAGAGGAAGGTTAGAAGTATTCGTCTGAGGTTAGGAAGTCTGAATGTAGGTACAATGACAGGGAAAGGCAGAGAACTAGCTGACATGATGGAGAGGAGAAGAGTAGATATTCTGTGGGTTCAGGAGACAAGTTGGAAGGGCAGCAAGGCTAGAAACATTGGAGGAGGCTACAAGCTGTTCTACCATGGTTTAGATGGGAAGAGGAATGGAGTAGGGGTGATTATAAAGGAAAAATATGCTAGACATGTCGTAGAAGTAAAACGAGAATCAGACAGGTTGATGTGCGTGACGGTAGGGATAGAAGGTGTGATGATGAATGTAGTCAGTGGGTATGTCCCACAGGTGGGCTGTGAGTTAGAAGAAAAGGAAAAGTTCTGGAATGAGATGGATAGAGTGACAGAGAACATTCCCAGGGGAGAGAGAGTAGTGATTGGAGCAGACTTAAATGGTCGTGTCGGGGAAGGTAACAGAGGTGATGAGATAGGAACTTGGAAGGACAGGCAGTGGTAGAATTTGCCAAAAGAATGGAAATGGCCGTGGTAAACACCTATTTCCAAAAGAGAGAAGAACACCTGATAACTTACAAGAGTGGAGGCAGGTCCACACAGATAGAATATATCCTATGTAGAAGAGGTAATCTGAGGGAAGTTAATGACTGTAAGGTGGTGCCAGGAGAGAGTGTAGCCAAACAGCATAGGATAGTAGTGTGCAAGCTGACAATGGAGGTGAGGAAAAGGAAGAGGGTGAAGACACAGAAGAAAATAAAATGGTGAAAATTGAGGAAAGAGGACTGTTGTGAAGAATTTAGGAAGGAGGTAAGGGCAGTTCTGGGCAGCGTTGAGGAATTCCCAGATGATTGGGAGACTACTGCAGCAGTGATTAGGGAGACAGGCAAGAAGGTGCTAGGTGTGGCCTCAGGACAGAGAAAGGTGGACAAAGAGACCTGGTGGTGAAATGTTGAGCTTCAGGAAAGTGTACAGAGGAAGAAATTAGTGAAGAAGAGATGGGATAGTGAGAGAACAAAAGAGAACAGGCTCAAGTACAAATGGATGACAAGGGAAGTGAAGAGAGAAGTGTCCAAGGCCAAACAGAAGGCATATGAGGAATTATACAAGAGGTTAGACTCAAAGGAAGGTGAAAAAGAATTGTACAGATTGGCGAGACAGAGAAATCAGGCTGGGAAGGATGTACAGCAGGTGAGATTGATTAAAGACAGAGAGGGAAATTCATTACGAGTGAGGAAAGTGTGTTGAGGAGATGGAAAGAATACTTTGAGGAATTGTAAAATGAGGAAAACAATAGGGAATGTAGGAATGAAGAGCCAGAGAGGATCAAGAAGAAGGTCGATCAGGTTAGAAAGGATGAAGTCAGGAAAGCATTAAAAAGAATGAAGAGTGGTAAGGCGGTTGGTCCAGATGACATACCAGTGGAGGTATGGAAGTGCTTAGGGGAGGTGTTGGTTGATTTTCTGACTAGGTTGTTTAATAGAATATTAGACACAAAAAGGATTCCTGATGAGTGGAGGAAGAGTGTCCTGGTACCAATTTATAAGAAGGGCGATGTAGAGAGTTGTAGCAACTACAGGGCGATAAAGTTGATGAGCGATACAATGAAGGTTTTGGAAAAAGTAGTTGAAGCCAGGTTGAGACAGGAAGTGGAGATTTGTGAACAGCAGTATGGTTTCATGCCGAGGAAGAGCACCACAGATGCAATATTTGCCCTGAGGATGCTGCTGGAAAAGTACAGGGAAGGTAGGAAGGAGCTGCACTGTGTATTTGTAGATTTAGAGAAGGCTTATGACAGGGTGCCAAGAGAGGAATTGTGGTTCTGTATGAGGAAGTCAGGGTTTGCAGAGAAGTACGTTAGGTTGGTTCAGGACATGTATGAGAATAGTACAACAGTGGTGAGGTGTGCAGTTGGACGGACAGAAGACTTCAAGGTGGAGGTAGGACTGCATCAAGGATCGGCCCTGAGCCCCTTCTTGTTTGCTATGGTGATGGATAGATTGACAGATGAGGTCAGACAGGAGTCTCCCTGGACCATGATGTTTGCAGATGACATTGTGATCTGTAGTGAGAGTAGACAGCAGCTACAAGAAAACCGAGAAAGGTGGAGGTTTGCGCTAGAGAGAAGAGGAATGAAGGTCAGTCATAGTAAGATAGAGTACATGTGCATAAATGAAAGGGAGACCAGTGGAACGGTGAGGTTACAGGTAGCAGACGTGGCGAAGGTACAGGAATTTAAGTACCTCGGATCAACAGTGCAGAGCAGCGGAGACTGTGGAAGAGAAGTGAAGAATGGAGTGCAGGCAGGATGGAACAGCTGGAGAAAAGTGTCAGGAGTGATTTGTGATAGAAGGGTGTCAGCTAAGGTGAAGGGAAAAATTTATAGAACAGTTGTGAGACCAGCCATGATGTACGGTCTCGAGACACGAGCAATTGGCAAAAGACAGGAGGCAGAGTTAGAGGTGGCTGAGTTAAAGATGCTGAGATTCTCCTTAGGAGTGACAAGGATGGACAGGATCAGAAATGAGGTCATCAGAGGGACAACTCAGACAGGAAAGTTTGTAGAAAAAGTGAGAGAAGCCAGACTGAGATGGTTTGGAAATGTACAGAGGAGGGACAGTGGATACATTGGTAGGAGAATGTTAGAGATGGAGCTACCAGGTAGGAGACAGAGAGGAAGGCCAAAGAGGAGATTCATGGATGCTGTCAGGGAAGACATGCAGGTAGTTGGAGTCAGAGTAGAGGATGCAGAGAACAGGGAAAGATGGAAATTAATGACTCGCTGTGGCAACCCCTGAAAAGGGACAAGCCGAAAGGAGAAGAAGAAGAATTATCAACCGGCGCGGTGTTTGACTGGTGAGCATGTTCGCCTCAGTGGAGAGGTGTGAGTTTCGATTGCAGGCCCTGGCCTTCCTTTGTGGAGTTTACATGTTCTCCCCGTGCCTGCGTGGGTTTTCTCCAGGTCCTCCTGTTTCCTCCCACATTCCAAAAACACACTCTAAATTGTCCCTCGGTGTGATTGTGAGTGCAAATGGTTGTTTGTCTTTATGTGTCCTGCTGGCAACTGGTTCAGGGCGTACCCAACAAACTGACCAAAGACAGTGTCAGGTCTAGCAGGCAACCAGACCCCGAAGACAAACTTGAAAACACAAGAGAGACCAGGAGTCAAGCAGAGTTTTCTTTTAGCTTGTGCACAAGGAGAGTGAACGAGTGTAATCCATTACAGTCTCCGAACAGCTCTGGAAACACTTTACTCGTTTCCCTACTTTTATTGTCCTCGGGAATGTCTGAATACAGAAACTTTTAAAGGGGTGGGGAAACACAATGTATTCCTAGATAATTGGAGGAATCATGCTGACGGTTGGTTTTGTAATAGCAGCTGTGGATGCGTCATGGGCGTGCTGTCCTGAGGCTAGTATCTTATCTTCCAAGGCTGAGAACAGAAAGAAGCTGATTTGTTGAGAAGGAAATTATGTAAAACCAAGTTATCAAATGCAATGGTTCAGATCATACATTCAAATCATATATCTCAATCGATGTTACACACTTATACTTTACACATATATTCTTATGTAGTCTTCTCAACATTTACTCTTCTAAATCCTGTTTTGTTTTGTTTCATCTCATTTTCGTTTTATTTCCTCTTATTCTAGTTAAGGGACGAGCATACTAACCACAATTCCAGGAAGGAACATAAATCAATTGTGTTGCAACAGGGAGAGATGGAAAACATGCATGATAGCATACATCTCAAAGCAGAGATTGATAAATTACATACAATATTCTCACATTTCCCTCCTTTTTATCGCTATCTGCACAAATTCTCTCGTGTCACCAACTATATCTTCGATAATGATTGTCTATTGCAAGATAATTTTTAATATTAGCAGATGGTTTTACACTTGAAGGAAAACAGTAATCAAAAACTCCTTCCTCTTGTATGTGGCTGCAGTGTCGAGTTAAAACTATCAACATCTCCTGGATCTGGAAAGAGATCTCAAACTTCAACATAGTTATCATCATCAATGTTATCGTCATTGTCTATCATCATCAACTTACACAGTTCCTGGAGGTCATCTCTCTTCCCTAATGCAGTTACGATTAAACATTCTATCAAATTGCGAAAACCAAGGCAGCAATCATCAGGATATTCCCAAATCCCATTGCCACTTGATGAGCCAATTTATATTCATCAGGAACTCCTCTAGAAGGCTCCTTTGACAGATCTGTGAACGGTGTCTCTCCATGTTTTTTTTAAATAAATCTCATCATTTTTTATAATACTTGTTGTCTTGGCTTCCCAGAACAAGACAATTTGGCAACCCAAGAAGTGAGGTGGCAATCGTCCGGGTTGAGTGAACGCTGGCGCGTCTGACTGCCGCTGCTCACCCGCAAAACATGTTTTCGCGTTTTTTACGGTTGTACTGTCGCCAATCCAGTTTTGATCGTAAACCGTCATATAATTGTTCTCAATCACGCTGTAACAGCGTCCTACCTGTTCGGATCTCAGACGAGGCCCCGTGCCATCTCCACCTCTCTGTACCCCATGACGAGGGTCAAAAGGGCCTTTGTCTGGGCCATACTAATATGGACCACCCTGTCGCTCCTCCATCGACCTGTGGAAGACTACTACATTACTCTGCGGCAGAGCTTCTCATGCTCCGCTTTCGGTGGTCGAGCTCTCCACCTGCGCTACACCACTTCCCGGACATCGCTCTTCTCCCCTCCCAGAAATATATCCACCGTGGGTCTTGTCGAAGCTTCCACCTCGATGGCTCCAAAGGCATCACCTCCTTCTGGTCATCCTCCCGCCAGCAATGCAGAAACAACGGCCGATCCGCGGACCACAGCGTGTTAACCGGCCTGGCTAGGTCGGCTAATGCTCCTCGCAACAGCGGTATTGCCGGCGTCAACTTCGGACTACTCAACATCCGTTCGCTTACTGGGAAGGGTTTTCTTATCCAGGATATCCTCAAAGACCGTAGGCTTGACTTTCTTTGTCTGAATGAGACCTGGCAAACTCCTGGCGACTTTCCTCAACTCAATGACTCGACTCCCTCGGGATTTGTTTACCTATCCAAACCCCGCGGCACGGGTCGCGGAGGTGGTCTCGCGATATTATACCGCGAGAAGTGGAAAGTTCTTCCTATCTCTCTCCGTCCTCTCTCCTCATTTGAATGCCTCGCCTGTCAAATTTCCGGACCCACTCCAATGATCATTGTCACAGTATACCGTGCCCCCAAGCCTCATTGTGACTTTTTAAATGAATTGTCTGCTGTCCTCACCCATCTATCCTCTCTATCTCCAAATATAATTATTCTGGGTGATTTCAATATATACATGGACAATACTGCCCTTCTGCTCACCATGGACTTCACCTCTTCACTTGACAGCTTTGGCTTCCATCAGTTTGCAGACTTCGCCACACACATTAACTACCACACCCTGGATCTGATTTTCTGCTCTGGCATCACCCCCTCCAACTGTACTGCTGATGAACTTCCTATCACGGACATTTCCTCATTTCATTTAACGTCACCCTTTGGCTCTCTACCTCCAAATCACCCCGCATCATCTCTTACCGTAATATCAAAGACATCAACGTTGACTCTCTTGCTGCAAGGATCGCTACCCTGACTCCGGACACAGACTCCTGATGTTTTGGTTTCCCAATACAACACGGACCTCACCAACACTCAATACGCTCGCTCCTGTCAAGTCCCACTCTGTCTTTTTCACTCGGTCTGCCCCCTGGTTCAGCCCTCATCTCCGCTCCATTTAATCCAAAACTCGGCAACTTGAAAGACTCTACCGAAAAACTGGACTCACTGTTCACAAGGACATCTACACAGCTCAACTTTGCCATTACAAGGACTCCATCTCTCAAGCCAAATCACAATACTACTCTGCACTCATCTGCTCTAATACTGGAAATCCTAGGACTCTGTTTACTCTCTTGAACAAAATCACTCAACCCCCTGTCTCACTACCCCCCCCCCACTTTTATTCTTCTGACACCTGCAACACTCTGCTCCTATTTTTATTGAAAAAATCAACAACATCCACCAGCACCTGGGCTCCTTCCACCTCACCCATAACAATCTATACGAACAATTCCAGTCTGGTTTCCGTCCCCGTCACAGCTCAGAATCAGCCCTCTTAAAAATCACCAACGACCTTCTTATGGCAGCGGACGCCGGTTTAATCTCCATTCTCATCCTCCTTGACCTGAGTGCAGCTTTTGACACAATTTCCCACCCCATCTTCCTTAATAGACTCTCCACCCTAGGCATCACTCACACCCCCTTACACTGGTTTCACTCCTATCTCTCTGGGCGTTCTCAGTTCATCCAACTCAATTCCTTCACTTCACAGTCCCTCCCCGTCTCTCCTGGTGTGCCCCAGGGCTCTGTCCTGGGACCCCTCCTCTTCATTATCCATCTTCTCCTCCTTGGCAATATTTTCCGTAAATTTGGTATACATTTTCACTGCTTCGCGGATGACACCCAGCTCTACCACTCCAGCAAACCCGATGCCTCCCTCCCACCCTCTTCCCTC
This sequence comes from Hippocampus comes, assembly GCF_001891065.2. Taxonomy (NCBI): domain Eukaryota; kingdom Metazoa; phylum Chordata; class Actinopteri; order Syngnathiformes; family Syngnathidae; genus Hippocampus; species Hippocampus comes. The sequence goes on along the minus strand of NW_017805917.1, from coordinate 195,109 downwards.
TCACACTGCCTTTCAGAAATTAAATCTTGGTCCACACACAACTTCCTCACACTTAACAGCGACAAAACAGAACTCCTCCTCATCGGTACTAAATCCACCCTCCACAAAACCAACAGTTTCTCTCTCGCTATTGATAACTCCACTGTGTCCCCCTCCCTTCAGGTCAAGAGCCTGGGTGTCATCCTCGATAGCTCACTATCTTTCCACTCACACATTAATAACATAACCCGGTCCGCATAGTTCCACCTACGCAATATCAACCGTCTCCGTCCCTCTCTTACCCCTCACACCACCGCTATCCTTGTCCACAGTCTCGTCACCTCCCGTATCGACTATTGCAATTCACTTCTTTTCGGTGTCCATCACAAATTCCTCCATAAACTTCAACTGTTCGAGAATTCTTCAGCTCGTATCATCACTAGAACCCCCTCCTTCCATCACATCACCCCCATCCTCCAACATCTCCACTGGCTCCCTGTCAAACTGAGGATCAACTTCAAAATACTCCTCTTTGCATTTAAAGCCATACATAACCCCATCTGTCTGACCTTCTTCAAATTTCCGTTCCCTCTCGTTCCCTCAGGTCCTCAGCCTCCCACCACCTCTGTGTTCCCTCTGCCCGTCTCAGCACAATGGGGTGCAGAGCTTTCAGTCGCTCCGCCCTCAAACTCTGGAACTCACTCCCACCCGACATCCGTAATATACACTCTTCCCACATTCAAAACTCATCTCAAAACCCACCTATTAAAAATTGCATACTCAGTTTAAACTCATCTCTTCTTTTATTATTTATTATTTATAATTTTATCTGTGGTTTTATTGCTCTTGTTTGATTGTAAGGTGTCCTTGAGTGTTTTGAAAGGCACATAAATAAAATGTATTTTTATTATTATTATTATAACCCAGATGGGACCTCGAGTGGTTGTTTGAGGGGGATGATAATTGGACTGTGCAACCTTCTTCACACAAAAAAAAAAAAAAAAAAAAAAAGACCAAGAACTGTGTCCTCATAAATTCGAGATACTTGAGATCCGGCTCCCTGAAAGCTTCCCTCCGAGGTCTCGACGAACTCAAACCATACTTTGACACGGTAAATCTGATTTCAAAATTCATGATCAATAATGATGTGAACATTTTATGAATTTGAAGATGAGATTGAATTTATTTTATTTTGTGTGTGTGTGTGTGTGTGTGCGTGTGTGTGTGTGTGAGAACACTGAATGATCGCCTCTTCCGATTGTTATCGTTGAGTAGGGTTTATTTTTGTTGTTGGAATGATTGCCTTCTCCAATTCTTATTGTTGAGCAGGGGTATTATTTTGTTTTTGGCTCCAATCTTTTTTCGTTGCGTGATGGCCTTCTCCATTTCTTATTGTTGAGCAGGGGGTTTATTTTGTTTTTGGCTGCGATCTTTTTCGTCGAGCGAGGCCTGAGAGTTCTGACCTTGAGGGTCACAGAGCATTGTTTGTTACTCCGATTCTTATCATTGAGTCGGGTTTACTTTCTTCGACATTGAATTTCGTCGAGCGCATTAACTTTATTTTATCTCATTTTTGGTCTTGAGAAGACTTAAAGTGAGAAAAATGGGTGACTCACAGAGTAAAAATGGACCGGACGAAATTCCGAATTTATCCTCCCGAATTTACACTCAAATGAAAATTAAATATGGAGATGAATATTTGTTGTGTGCAAAGTATTGGAGAGACGAATGTGGATTTCCGGTAAATTGTTCACTAAGCATGAATTACTTGGAACGTCTAAAGTCAAGCTTGAAGTCAAAAGAAGACGAAATGTTCAAACAAAATAAAATAAAGCCTTCTGAGATAAGGCAGATGAGGGATAGTCGTGAATATCTTGATGTGTGGATGAAAGAGGCATCTGAACGAGAGAGAAAAAGCAGAGAGGCTCAGAAAAAAATCGATGAATAAGAGTGAGTTTGCAAATACTGATGAACATAATGCACCCACATTGTCTGCATCTGCGCCCACTGTCGTGTCCACTTTGGACCCAAGTCTTGCCAAATTGCCAAGTAGCTGTGGAGTATCAAACGATGATGTCCCTCCACCATACATGGGAGGACAGGAGGCGAAACAGGAAAGGCTTCGAGGCCAACCCCCGCAGCCTGATCAAAGTGACGCCGCTCCTCTCCCTTTTCCTAATGAACAAAGATGCTACACTGTGCCCTCACCATCCTCACAACCTGAATCCTCCCCCACAGCGCCATCTGGTGACTCGGCAGCTATGATGAACTCTCCCTCCTACACGAGGTCAGGGCAACAGTTTGGTGAGTCACGTGGGCATGACACAGCACCAATGATTGAATACCCGGGACCAAATGGGACTCCAGTCTTAATGCTGCGCAACATGGACCCTGAACTGCGTGAAGCAGCTAAAGATTGGGCAATCCCAGGCCGGGAAGGTTAAGCGATGGCTGCGGCCATGGAGGCTTTCTGTCGAGTGTGGCGACCAACTGGTGGTGAGTTCCGCAAACTACTCCTGCTGCATCTCAAACCTGAAGGTTTCTCCAAGATAGCAGAATTGGTGGACAGGAATCCCAGAGATCAGGATCTTCACGTGATGTCAGACTGGTACACCAACGGGAAGTGGGAGAAATATCTGATATGAATTTTAACTGCTCTCTGAAACAACTTCCAGATGAGAGTTGATCTATCTCGCATCCGACAGTGTGTTCAGGGACAGAACTAAACCGTCATCAACTTCTACCATCGCCTGCTCGAAGAATGCAAAATTCACACCGGAATTGAAGAACCAACTGTGGTGGGTACTGGACAAGAAGGCCAGTTTGAAGCAATATTGAAAATGACATTCACTGAGGGCCTGCACCCAAACTTGAGTACATCCATGAAGCCAACCCTCGTGGGAGGTTGTTCTGACAATCACATGCTCAAAATCCTGTGCCATGCCAAACATGCTGAAACAAAATGAAACTAAAACAAAGAAACATGAGCACTCTCAGGCTGCCTCACTACAGGCTGACCTGGCCTTGGTCCAGCTGACGACACCCCACCATGATCAAGATGGACATGCAACAGTGGTCCCTCGTCAACGTCACGTCAACAACGCCCCTTCGGAAATCGGGACCCTCCAGGCCCCAAAGACAACGACAATGATGTCTGCTACAACTGCGGGCAGCGAGGTCACTGGTCTAACCAGTGTTCTCACCCGCATCACCTGCGCCGCCCATGTCGTGGCACACTGCAATCAAATCATGATAGTTGTCACGATTCCATCGATCAACACCCAGAGGGAGGGTTTAGTCTCAACAACCCTTTTTCCAACTGACTCGTCCACTCTGGGACACGACAGTCCATTGTGGGGTCCAATGCAGACAACAACCACGCAAAACAACACATTACACACTCGATGCAAAGAAGAGCTGCTTGCTACTGTTTCACTGCTTGCCTTAGGACAGTATAAGATTAGTGACTTGGGGCTTCAACCACCGCCGCAACAGGAACCTATGCCCAATGTGAAATAACAGCTTACAAACGACTTCCAAATGTGACATGTTTAGTGGCAGGAACTCCTCTGTCCTTTTTAGTAGACTTCAGCGCTACGTGCTCAGTTCTTCGATCCCCCTAAAATGAGCGGTCGGTACATCAGTGCATCCGGTGAGTAAGTTTTGGAAAGGTTTTCTTGGTCAATCCCGGGTCAATCCTGGGAGAAACTGGAGCTCCATTAACATTGCAACATTCTGTTCTCAAATTATCTCACTGTCCAGTCAATCTGCTGGGCCGAGATTTAGTGATTCGATTGGGCATTGTCATTCATTCTAAACCTACAAGTCTCGAAATTTCTCAATCAGCTGATACAGTAGTTCAAGGCTTATATGAACGACCATTTTACGTTTACAACTATCACCTTTGTTATTTGCAGGCCACTTGCAATATCTCGGGCAGCGTAACTACCCCCCCACCCCCCCAACACTGACTGCATTGATCCAAAACAACTTCATGTGACTGCACACATCAACACAGGACCGGACAGGCCTTCTGACAATGTTTTTTTTCTCTCATCCCGACGACGACATTTCTGGAACGACTCTTTATTGTAATGATACCCTTGCGACATCATGTTGACTCACAAACAGTGCCCCCACCCCTCTCTGACTTGGAGGCCTCCTTCCCTCCATCATTGCACGCTTTTAAGCGACCTTTGCCATCACATGGTGACGCTCTGCAATGCGTCGTCTTCATTCCAGACACCCACTCTTGGTGACGCTCTGCGAAGCATCTTAATTCCGGACACCAACTCTTGGAGTAAAAATGAACTCTCCTTCAGTGACCTCCATGCTTTCTCTTTAACTCCCGGTGATGTCGCATCACTCTTGGCTCAGGTCCCCAATTCACTCTGGGCCGACCTGTAGTCCCACCCTCTTTTGTGAGGCTTTGGCCCACAGCCTTTCTTCTCTTGAACTGTCTCCAGGTTTTGCTCAACGACTTCCGCATTGCGGCCCCCTTTTGGAAGCAGTGTGAGACAGACACTCTTCGTCCCCTTACACTGCCACTCTCTTGGGCCTCCCAAACGCGTCTGTCAAAAAGTGTTCCTCTCTGTTAGGACGCTCTCATTTCGTACTGTAAAAATCTATCACAGTCTCTTTTTTCCATCAGGCGACCATTAACCGCCTCACTGCCCCTACGAGCAGACCACCCACTGCTCACCATCGAACCAGGCGACTACGTGCTGGTGAAGAACTTCAGATGCAAAAAAATTGAGACATCGGCGCTGGTTCAGCCTTTCCAAATGCTGCTCGTCACCCACACCGCCGTGAAGGTCGCTGAGAGGGCCACCTGGGTCCACGCCTCCCACTAACAAACAGTGACAAGGGACCTCGCTTGAAGTCCCATGGCCGGGGACCAACCCGTGGCCAAACCGCCAACAACAGAGTGAGGTAAAATCAGCGCTCCTCAGCATCACATGACATGCCAAGCCACCAACAAAGAAGATAGAGACATCATTGACGAAAGTGCTGAGGCATCCTCCTCAGTTACACCACAGGACGACACGGACCGTACACCTGATGTCTGACCAGAACACTGTTACTGCCAATCATGTGACCCAGATGAACCCTGGCATCTATCTGTCTCCTTACTCTCTTAGCCATGATAATTTTGTCTCCCAGCCAAACCATCTCATCGGACAGCCCCACAACGACAAACACGACCTGTCCCGTCTCCTCATCCGGTCTTTCCCTAATCGTCCCGCTGTCACATCAATACAGTGACTGGGCGGCCGAATCACCCTGGACAAGACAGTCTCGAAGTTGTTTATCCCCACACCACCACCACAAACTGCTCTGGCGGTTTGGGGGAAAGGTGATAGAGTTTATGTGACCCGTCGATAGCTATTGTTTACTTGTCCAACGTCTGCGCCACAATTAAATGTAAAGAATATACAATTGTTACATGCTATTACATTATTACACATACGTTTTGGTTTAGCCTTGTTAGTAATTTTTTGTGGAATATCTTCCCATTGAGTGCAATTTTTGTTCACTGTAGTATTTGAGGTTAAACTAATCATGCATTCCGGTGTCATTTCAGATGGAGGTGCAACTACTCTCAATAAAGGTCGTGATCCAAGGCAAACAACCCAATCTGCCTTGTCTTCAAAAATCCTTTCAACTGAGTGATCAGATTCATTAGTTCTGTTGTTGTTTTGGGGTCAATAGTTACTCTGATGCAATTGTTTTATGCCCATTTAATAATCCATGGAGTTGGTGATTATGTAGACGACATGCTTCTATTTACTCTTTACTCTTTACAAAGTGACCTAAATGCCCCCGACGGGTTGGTTTCTTCACTGGGTTGAGACAACTAAATTGGCGAAAAGCGATAATGCAAAGACAACCCAAAGGCAGCTTATGCTGGATGTTTGCTTGCCTCAGTCAAATGACGGGAGCGAGATGCTAATGCGAACGAAGCTGTGTAAGTTTCGAGAACAATCTAGAAGTGCACAAAGAGACATTATGGAGTCTCAAGTGCGCACGGGGGCTTGTGTCAGAGAAATTAAGAGGAGAATCGACATACTGGAGGAGAGACTGACCACAACAGAAAACAGAGTGAGTTTCGCAGAAGTCAAGGGAATGCAACATGAAAGACGGTGAGCTTACCTTGCTGAGAAAGGAAGCTATTATACCAGCGAAACAAGACGAGTTGGAAAATAGAATATGCAGAAAGAACATCAGACTGTGCAATTGAACAGAGCTGAAATTAACAAAAGATCATATCGTTCATTACTGACTTTTTCAATACGGCTATTGTGTTGCCTGAAGAGTTGGACATTTGGTTTGAAAGAGCTCACCGTGCACTGAGATCAATAATAGTTCATTTTTTTGGATTTTAGTGTCAAACAAGTGCTTCTGCAGGCATTTAAGCAATGGAATGTGGAGTTTCAAGGGAAGAAAGTTGTTGAGCTATGAACTTGTGACACCTATGAGCGAAACACAAGCGATCTAATTACAGAGATTGACCCAAACGATTTTATATCCGTTGCTACGGCAGCGTGGATTTCGAACCCCGCTCCCATCGATCCATTTGACTAATCTACATTCTCTGCCAAACAGGGACCGCCACCCGGACGCCGCGCTGCACCTACCCGTCTTCCAAAATCAAAAGGTGGTGGAATATGCTTCTATATCAACGAGGAATGGTTCACTGTAACGAAGCTCAACACACACTGCAGCGCAGACTCGGAATAGCTTTTTCTAAATGGTAAGCCATTCTGTTAAGTACGTGAGTTCTCCTCTTTTATATTCGCGGATGTTACATCCCACCACAAGCCAATGCAAACACAGCGCTGCAAACGCTGGCTGACCAATGACACAAACATGAGCTCAATGATCCAGAGTCACCCCTTATCATTTTGGGTGATGAGAGCGCAACTTAATCATGAATCTCCCAGATAATAAGGTGACCATATTTTGGCCTCTAAAAAGAGGTTCTCTCTCTCTCTCTCTCTCTCCCTCTCTCTCTCTCTCTCTCTCTCTCTCTCTCTCTCTCTCTCTCTCTCTCTCTCTCTGTTTTCCTATTGGATGGTGAGGCACATTGTGGTTGCATCTGACTCACAAGGCCATCTCATGCTTGGCTCTCGACGAAGGCGGACGCTTTTGCTTTCTGCTCCTGTCCCCTACCCCCACCCCACCCTTCCCTGCTCGCCACTCAGTCCATGTGCTGTCTTTTGTCTAACTTTCCTAGCCTCCTCCTGTCATATTTTCATCCTAAAAACAAACATGGAACTGGTTGGCTGGTCTCTCGATGCCATCGACAAAATTTTCTCAACGAGAAGAGCAGGCAGTGGGGAGCCTCCTTGCCCCTCGGGGACTTTTGCTTCTGGGTACACCCTAGATCCCTGGAGGAGGTGGAGAATGGTGTGCCTGTCAACACTGTCCGTTGAGGATGTGGAAGACATCTACATTATCGGCCTTCTGACAACAGGTATGCTGCTGTTTGGCGCGAGCAGTTTCCTGATCTATCGAAAAATTCAACCGATGGTAGCGGCTCTATTGGAAGAGGCTGCCGGTCTAAGGATGGCAAAGTGCGGATGTCCAACACTCATACTCAAGACTGTGCTCAACCGCAAACTGATGCGGCTTTGGAACGGCACTGCAAGATGGGCAACAACTTGGTGAAACTGGAATTCGTGCTCAAATATTGAAAGAAATCGCAGATTTGGCTGATCGACGCCATTTGAGAGACACATGCCACGGACTTCAAGGCTGTCTGCAATTCTTGGGCTGCCTGCTACCAAAAACAACATCTGCTATCTCGACCTTCCCCTGATGAAAGTGCGCATGGAAGCTAGTGCCCTACCATCACCCCCTCCTTCTCGGCCATAGTTTGATAAGCCACGACCGTCTCCATGACATGACCTTGACGTAGCAGCTGAGGCCTGACACGCACACACAACCAGACGATCACACGCACATACACTCCCTTGTATCACCGCCTTCATTGTTCATGTCTTGTGACCTGTTGTAATTGTCATATACTTGTGCAGGAGGTTTTTTTTTGCCTAACTCAAACTATCCTCAAAATGAGGATAGCTCGAGCGTGGTTTTTTTCTCCCCCTCTCCCTTGTGGTTTCTTCCGACTTTCGGGGTTGAGTGAACGCTGGCGCGTCTGGCTGCCGCTGCTCAACCCGTGCTGTGTTTTATTGTTTTTGTTCCTGATTGTAACGTTTCCTTGGGTGTCTTGAAAGGCGCTTATAAATCAAATGTACTATTATTATTATTATTATTATTATTATTATTATTATTATTATTAATTTAACAAAGAAAAAAAGTCACTTCAATACTTATATTTCTTCCTCATCATTGTTCTCTTCTCCAACTTGTGTTCCTAAACGAACAATTAAGGAACTCAGCCAACTTTGCAGATCCTGTCATCATTCAGCATTTTTTGTGTCCACATGAGCGCACCTTTTATAGACACTGAAATACATACGTACGGGCTTTGCACACTGTAACCGGTTATGTCACTGTCCTTTCCCCCGAATCGTAATCGTAACGCACGTCTCGGTTCAGTGACATCAACCAGAGTGGTGAGACACAGACAAATTAAAGTGATGTCTTTCCTTATTTAACTGGGACTTCATTCCATCCCATTTTAGCAACAAACACTTCGCGATGGCACTCACGCTTGTAACTGAGCGCATCTGCTCCACACACACTTTTCCCAAGTACTACTACTTTTTCTTCCGGGTCTTCCCCGGCCAGTCTCTACGTCCCACATGCCGGTCACGGTGCAGTCTGCCACTCTATTTATTAAATTATTTCTTATTTTTATATCTTCTTCGTCACAAAGCATCAGTCAAATAAAAAAATTCTATTTGTCCCCATATAATAGAATTAAAACCAGAAATTTTCATTAATTTATAAAACTCATCCTGATGCCTGGACAGGATATGAACAAGTGGACGAGCTTTTGGTGGTGGCGGTGTTACAGTGTAGACAGGTGTGTCCAGTCGATAAAGAACTGCCTTGCACTTTGTGAATGAATGTTTTAAAGTAGTCTCGAAATAAAGTTGAGTTGAGTTTGGGAAGTGGAACATGTACGTTTTGCTGATGATCGTTGATCAGCCAGCAGGCGGTTGTAATTTGATGCCAAACGCAGCAAGCATGATCTGCCATGATCTGTGAACACGAAGGGCCGAATGTCTGAATCGAGGTCACATTAAAGCAACTAAATTCTGCAGAAGAAAAATATCTTTATTATTTAAATTGAACGCAGGTGGCAAAGATGAGAATCTTGCAATTACTCATCAACGGCCACACAATAATTATTACCATTAGGACTGAATGCTTTTATTTTCTTTCGTAATAAAAACAACTCTCTTTGGTCCGGGGTGACATGTCCAGCGAGCCCAGGGTGTGGACCGGATGTTGGTCCCACTGCTGGTCCAGGTGGGTCATGATCATCTGGAGTAACTGCGGTTGGTGAGGCATGTCTTCGTGGAGACCGAGATGGTGGTTCAGGTTTGAAAAGGTCATTTTACAGATTGATTTATTTTCATCCGGAGTAAAAGATAGTCCAGGTTGGCAGTGTGCTTGTCCAGGTGGGTTGTTTTTAACTGGAGTATTTGGTGATGGCATGGGTTGTTCTGGTGGTGGTGCAGCGGGGACAAATCATGGGGTAGGTTGAGAATTTGGTGTCCATATGGGTGTTTTTTATCAAGGAACACAGGTGGCTGCACTGGTGGCTGCACTGATGGCTGATATTTATGAATTATGATACGAAAGAAAATTTGGATCAGGTGGTGATGGTAGTGACCCATGTGGCTAATATGGTGGTGGACCAGGTGGCCAAGATGGATATGGACCAGGTGGCCAAGGTCGTGGTGGCCAAGGTGGTCGTTGCCCATGGTTAAAGGGAGGCCAATATGGATAATTTATTGGTGGGCCAGGAGGACCTGGTGGTCCAGGTGGTCCTGGTGCACTAGGTGGTCCTGGTGGTCCAGGTGGTCCATGTGGTCCTGGTGGCCCATCGGGTCCAAGTGGTCCTTGTGGCCCATCAGGTCCAGGTGGTCCTGGGGGCCCATCTAGTCCAGGTGGTCCGGGTGGCCCATTTGGCCCTGGTGGACCATCTGGTCCATGTGGTCCTGGGTGGCCATCTGGCCCTGGTGGACCACCTGGTCCAGCAGGTCCTGGTGGACCATCTGGCCCTGGTGGGCCATGTGGTCCGGTTGGTCCTGGTGGCCCAGGTGGCCCTGGTGGCCCAGGTGGTCCTGATCCAGGTGGACTGTGGTCATTTGGAGTAAAAAATGAATTTGATGGCAGTTGTCTCTTTATTTTAGCAGAAAGACTGCTGGTTCCTGTGAAAAAAAAGTTGACATATTTACTCCACGGTAACTTTTCACTAACTCTGTTACTTGATCGTTGAGAGTTTGATGACTTACCAAATAGCACAAGGGCAACAGTGAGCACCTTGAGAATGCTCATTGTGGCTGATGATGTCCTAAAAAGACAGTGAAAAGGGAATGTAAATGTACATCGAGAGAAGGTCCATCAGGTGAACAAGGTGAACTGGCTGCTTGGACACTGTCAGTTTGGTGAGGCCCAGGTGCCATGCCATGTCACGAGACACCTGGACTGCGACTCGGAAGAAGAGTCATAACTCCCTGCCAATCTTAATGTGGCCATTGGATGGAATTCTCATATTTACTTACACCACTAATTTTCAGGAAATAATTTTTTTTTGTGTCATTGACGAACATGGTGCCAGCACCAAACATGCACTTCAAAGTCCACGGTCACACAGCACCTCACCGTGCAAAAGCCTTTGTCTTCACAATCTATTTGTTAACAAGGGTTTGCACTGTAGAACACAGTGGACGTCTAGCATTTTTGCGTCCCCTCACTTATTTGGAGATTATTTGTTTCAAATTTCAGAGACTTTTTTTGTGGGAGTGGGACCATCCCCCATTTGTTGTGGAAAATACTGAATGGCAGTACATCACAACTTTTTCAAGATTGTTTTGGGTTAACCAGTGGACAATAAAAGGTTGATTCTACCTTTCTTGCGGGTGTTTTTCTGTCGTAATCAGCAGGAGAACACAGCAAAATTTTACAAAATTCATCCACTTCTCACAAACTTTGGAGAAAAAGAGCTTTTTGTGAAAACAAACGTCAAAAAGAACAGACTTCGGTGTTAATATTTTTGCTTCACTGACTTGAACATCTGAACAGTGTCTCCATTCTAAAACAAACAACTTTTCTTAACTTAGAAACAGTGACCAAACTCCTCAAGAAAGTGTGTGTGTGTGTGTGTGTGTGTGTGTGTGTGTGTGTGTGTGTGTGTGTGTGTGTGACACGAAGCAATTGTCACAAAACAACAATATGTTTCTAGTAATATCGCTTGTAACATTCCTTTGATATGTGACTTTTTAAATTCTATTTTTGCTGTAAAAAAATTCAAGGGGAATCTAAGTTTTGTTTTTGAAGCACCATCCATCGTCTCAAAAGCGTGATAACTTCGGCCTGCTCTTGTGCATTTCATGCATCCGCAAGTATGGAGAGACTTAGTTTTCCCCCCCCAAGGTCTGAACTCTACTGTGCTTCCCTCTGGCTTGCCAAAGATGAATTGCAACGTTGCTTTTTTGTGCAAGTGTCAGGATAATGAGGCTGACAAAGTGGAGCATATCACCCCAGCAAGCTTTGTCACGAGGAGAGATTTTTTTTTTCTTGCACCGACTCAAAGACATTAAGAATGTCATTGATGGATCACTTGGGTCCAAAACATGTTTCAGTGTTAGCCATATAAACCGGAAAAACAAAATTCATTGAACACCAAAAGACTTTATGTTATTTGTTGGGAGTATGAAGTCAGCCCCAAGTGTGACTGCTTTCAAGTCCAAGTTAAAAACTATGCTCTTATAAAGGGCTCTGATAAAGGTTTTTTTTTTTTACTTAAATACAGCTGTAAAAATATGTTTCTTCCACTGTCGAAGTAATTTTAGTACGGTACTTTCTCTTTTGTCTCTGGACTTTGTTTTAAGTGTCTTCAGTTCTTTTATTTTTAAATGATTTTAAATGTTGTAATTCTGCAATGTATATATCAAGTTGCATTGCCCATCATTCCTAAAATAATGAAAGCATTTTTCTTCATGCAGCATTACGGAAATGTTACATCTTTGACACAACTAAAAAAAATATGCATTGTTCCAATGTACAAATATGGTAAGCATAAAGGAAACACTAAATAATGTCTCGGCGGCCCGGTAGTCCGCTGGTTAGCACGTCGACTACTTTCATCCATCCATTTTCTGATCCGCTTTATCCTCAAAGGGGTTGCGGCGGGTGCTGGAGCCTTTCCCAGCTGTCTTTGGTAAGCCAGCAGGGTACACCCTGAACTGGTCGCCAGCCAATCACAGGACACACAGAGACAAACAACCATCCGCGCCCTCACTAACACCTGCGGACAATTTGGAGTGTTCCATTAACCTGCCACGCATGTCTTTACAATGCGGGAGGAAATCGGAGTACCCGGAGAAAACCCACGCAGGCATGGGGAGAACATGCAATCTCCACACAGGAAGGTTGCAGCCAGAATCAAACCTTGCACCTCTGCACTGCTAGGACCATTGGGCCGCCCTGATTTAACTTAAAATAAATAAATAAATAAAATAATCTCTGTGATGTTTATGAAAAAATATAATAACAATAAAAATCACATTAGATGGTTCATTTTTGATTGTTCAAGCATTCTTGAAGGATGGATATTTCACGACTTCACTGATGAAGGTGTTGTCTGTAATTAAAACATTTTTGTCATATGTTTGGTTTGGAAGTGTGTGATACAATGAAACCTGAGTCAAAATGAATATTTTTCACTTGAGTGTACAAAGCGCAACACCAAACATGTCCAACATTAACGTTGTGTTCCCTGAAAATACTTCAGGATGGCGATAGTACTCACCACACACACTCAAGTTTGCTCTTGGAAACCCTCTCAGGCTTGCGTTGTTGTCAGTCCTGGTTCCGTCTCTCTTCTGTCGCCTCACAGTCATGACCAGAGAGCTTATATCACTTGGTGGGGCCCTTGTTAAGGTGAATTATTTAATTCATTCTCTTTTGTTTTCACACAATTACAGTAAGTGGTTTCTATTCAGTGGGTATTGCCAAGCGGTATTTCTTTGACATGATGCCAAGCTGTAAGGCATCAGTTAATTGAGTCATTTTCAAATGAGTAGAGCACACAAAAGTTCACCACCGCTGGGATCTTATGCGCAGGTACATGGAGTCGTAACATGACTTCAAACTGCTGAAAATTTTTTTATTTATTTAGTTATTTTTAATCAGTCAAGCAACAAGGAGCTGTGTGGTGTCATTGATGAAAGGTACTGTTGCTTTGCAAAGACAACTAAGCAGTTTGTCTCCTCTGAATTAGTCAGTATCAATTCCGATACATGGCACATGAGTTGAAATAATCATGTGCCATGATATCAGTTATCAGCCCTTTCGAGTAAAATATGTGGCTGAAAAAACCCACAGCTTTTCACTTGTTACATATTGTATTATTTTGCGCCCATAATGTCCGTGTGAAAATAAAAATCAGAATCACCATTACTTACCCGATTAAAATACACAATAAATTTATCACTGGTAGGTAGAGCCACCCTAACACTACAGCAAACAAAATGTACATTTTGGACATAAACCTGAAGAATGGTGCCATTGAGAAATTATATTGTGTCCCATAGAATGAGAGAACTGATAAAATGACAATTATGTAAATGATCCCGAGAAGCCTAAAGCAATTTAACGTGACCAGCAGTGCAGTCGTAAAGATCAACGAAAGTTATGAAAATAATGTGACAACAATGAATTCTGCAAAAATGTCACAACACAATGCAAAATTGGAAGAAATTGACAAAATTTCACTCAGGAATTAAAAATCAAATCATTTTTTTCGCAAGTTATTGACAAGGGGGGAGAAGCTGCTGGAATGTCTGCTGGTTTTGCATTCAGAATCTGAATCAGACTTATTGGTCAAGTATGCAAGAAACATACAAGGAATTTACTTCCCAGTGACAACCTGTTCAGAGGACCATAAACTAGACAGCAATAACTAACATGGGGGTGACAGAAAACAAAAAGATATACTCCAACCATTCTCCTTCAATAGCGCATGGTTTGAAAAAGAGAAAAACAAACCTCAACACATGTAATAAACAGGGTGGGGCAGGGAGGGGAGGAAGGTGGGGGGGAATCGTCACAAGCTGTGAAACACCCGTGTGACCTTGGACAGCACAGTCAAAATATTGGACCAATATCAGTTTAATGAAGGACAAAGCCAAAACATATGGACCGTAATTTCCGGACTACAGGCCGCGATTTTTGTCACACGTTTTCAACCCTGCGGTTTATGCAATGATGCGGCCTGTTTATGCATTTTTCTAACGGCTGCCAGGGAGCGCTCGAGCAGAAAAGAGTGAGACAGGTGGAATATGTGTCGAGGAAGACGCTAGTTTTGACTTTTCATGTCATTTGTTGCTTTGCGCATGAATAAGATTAACATAAAGCCTCACCATGTAAAATGCTAAGAGAAATGCATGTGACGCAAGTTAAGTTAAAAGCAATCGAGCTGGCTGATGAAAAAGGGAATTGAGCTGCTGCACGTAAACTTGGCATCAATGAATCAATGGTGAGACATTGGAAACGGCAGCGGGAAAATCGTGGATGAGGTCTTCGACACGTGTTAAAATGACCACGCGCCCTTCGGTCGGATCCCGCACGGCAAGAAGGATGCCAAGTTTGCTCACAGGGATTATGAGAACAGGAATCGGTATTATAAAAATCTTTAGTGTGGCACACAAAGTTTTGATGGAATTTTTGATGGAAGAATGAAAAAGACAACAAAAGCTTTCAGAGGTCATCAAATTACGTGGCCCAAACTGGAAAACGTTCTTGAAGACTGGGTGAACACAGAGAGAAGAGATGCCGAGGTGTTTCCACTGTGCAGATCCGAGTAAAAGCCAAAACAATTGCCGCCGAAAAGAAAATTCTGGATTTTAAAGGAGGACCGTCGTGATGATTCGTGAATTACAAGTGTGCCTCCCTGCCCAAGCCTGCCTCTGCGTTTTCCCCACGGACCACGTTACACTACAATTATCCTGCTCCCCACTCGCTCTTGGAGCCACTGCTAGTTCTCCTTTTCCTGTACCCTAACACTTTAACCTGTATTCACCGCTCACAAAAGGGAGAAACTGTGTTAAATATTTTGGCCAATCTAGCTTTCGTATCATGGGTACATTCCAAATTTTAAGACAATAAAATATAATTTTTTTTGAATAAGTGGAGGTTGAGGACAAAATAATGATTTATATAATCAGGATCGTTATCAGGCTCCCATAGAGCTTGCTGATGAGCTGATCATTTGGATCAGGTGTGTGCATCAGGGAGAAATGGATAACATGCAGGACACCGGCCCTCGAGTACCAGACTTTGACACCTGTACTCTGGAGTATAAATCGGACCTCTGGCCAAATTATGAAAAAAAAACTGATTTATAATCCGGAAAATATGGCAATCCATTCCATTTTCAACCGCTGATCCAGGGTCGGGTCGCTGGAGCAAAAGCTTTATTAGGGAAGCGCAGACTTCCCTCTCCCCAGCTCTTCGTGGGGGATCCCGAGGCGTTCCCAGGCCAACTGAGCGACATAATCTCTCCAGAGTGTCCTGGGTCGACCCCGGGGCCTCCTGCTGGTGGGACATGCCCGGAACACCTCACCAGGGAGGCGTCCAGGAGGCATCCTATTCTGATGCCCGAGCCACCTCATTTGAATCCCCTCGATCGTAACCCCCAAAACACCAAAACAAACACAAGAGAACCCCCTGCTCTCTCTTAGCAGAGGCACCTTCAAATGGGGCGTGTGCTACCTCACCTCTCAACAAACTAAAACCACTAACAGCTAGCCGTACGCTCTGATGGCTTGGGAAATGTAACAATGAACTGTCCCACAAGAGCAAATAACATTTCCGTCCTCAGCAAGCAAGCACAAAAGCATTCATCCAAGACTGCAAGTTCCACATCGCAGAATCCCGGAAAACTAGTGCAGTTAACAAAACCGTTTTGCTGAAGTTGAAAAAAAAAAAAAAAAAAAAAAATTATAACAAAAAATAATGAGTAAACTACTATCTCTACTACCACTACTACTACTACTACGAATAATAATAATAAAGAGAATAAGTATCCATGTGTAAAGAGCAATAAAGAAAAAAAAATCAGAGGAACAAAGTAGTGTGCCAAGAAAACTGTGAAAACACTCCTTGGAGAATTAATTAGGCAGGAAGACCAAATGGACATATACAAAATGTAACAAATGCAGAAAGCACAAAAGCATTCATCCAAGACTGCAAGTTCCACATCGCAGAATCCCGGAAAACTAGTGCAGTTAACAAAACCGTTTTGCTGAAGTTGAACGTCACTGGCAAAAAAAACAAACAAAAAAAAAAAAACAAAAGCAACATACCCTGACAAAGAAATTCAGCCGTCCATCGAATCCTGGGACATCTGATTATTATTACTTTTTTTTTTTTTTTTTTTGCAAACAAATTCCAACACCTTGTCCGGGTCTTCAAAGCGAGTAGTCAGGCCATACCAGAGGCCAAATTTGTCAATAATACAGGAATGAAGCTCTCTCTTTACCCGCGTAAATGCCACCCTGCACTTGGCCACATCAGAGGTTAAATCGTGGAAAATAAGTAGCCTTTTCTCATTGAACAGCAGGGGCAAGGCCTCCCCAGCCGGGTGTAATATCTATCTGATATTCTGACGGTGTGACTATCGTGAATGGCAAAAAAGTCATGACATTTGAGAAGGCCATAAGTCACCATCTTGGAATCCCTGGCGATCTCTTCCATTTACTCGTGCTGAGGTAACCGCTTGCATCCAATCAATTCATAACTCATCCAATTCTCTACAGGTTTTGACACAGATTGATTTGTTAGAAACATCAGACATGCAGTTTTGATAGCAGATGTCTAGGTCATTTTATAATCGGGGCTTTCATATTAAATATTCAGGAATGGTCAAATGTTCTTTTTGCTTTAAATAATCTCCAATAAACAACAACCCAACAACAATGAACTTGAGTGTCTATTAATTTTTCGTTTGTATTTCTTCCGATCACATTGTTGAATGGTGTTGAATCACTTGGAACATAATTAAAAGCTTTGAAAACGAATATTCAAAAATTCATTTTTTACCAGAATTGAGATGTGTTTTAATGAAGGTCAGAAGTGAAATATCTGCTCATCTTATTTTGCTTTTTTTTTTTTTATTTCTGACTACTTACCAATCATAAACCTCATTACACATCACTGGACTGTGTTAATTATCGTCTGCTGTTTCCGATGTTGCCTCACAGCTGCAAATGCAAGACGCAACCTGCCTTGTACACCCATTAGAAAGGTCATGCTGTCATTAGGTGAGGCATTTAATTTATTTTCCTTTTGTTCTCACAAAGGTTTCTATTAGGCTGGTCTTGCTGTGCGACATTTGTTCTTCATACATGCATGCCGGAGTGAATCAATTACTAGAATTGACATTTCCCCCTAATACTTACATCCTGTAATTGACAGGTGTCAAACTCAAGGGCCAGGGGCCAGATTTGGAGTTCCACATCATTTAAAAAAACATTTCATCAACTTCATGTTCACGAGGGAGGGCAGGATGGAGCGGGATGTCAGGCAGATTGGTGCAGCATCTTTGTTTTAGTCTGTCGTGGTGAAGAAGGAGCTGAGCCAAAAGGTGAGGCTCTTGATTTACCTGTCGACCTACATTCCTACCCTCACCTCTGGTCACAAGCTGTGGGTCATGACCGAAAAACCAAGATTCCGCAAACAAGTGTCCGAAATCACTTTCCTCTGCAGCGTGTCCGGGCTCTCCCTGAGAGATAAGGTTTCGAAGCAACGGTCATCCGGGAGGGGCTCAGAGTCCACTTCTCCTTGTCGAGAGGAGCCAGATGAGGTGGCTCAGGCACTTGATTAAGATGTGATAGAGAAATCTATGAGCAAAATTGTATCATGTTTAGAGTTTCGGTTAATTTGGGCATGTCTGGACATACTCAGCGCAGAGGTGTCGGCCGTTTGGGCTGAGGGCCATTTTTTTGAGTAATCACGTCAAAGCAAGGGGGGCGAACAGATGGAAAAAGGCTTGACTCAATCACAAAGTGTGAATAAACGAATTGGGAACAAAGAGTTGTTGAATACCAAAAGAACAGCTGTCACGATTTGTCATCAGCAAAGTCTGTGACTTGTGTATTCGGGTAGATCAGATCACTACTGAGGGGCCGGACCGGGGGGCGCGGTATGCAAATATCGGGGGCAGTGTTTTTCTTGTGTGCATGTGGGTTTTTTGCGGCGTAATAAATGTTGGTCACGTGACTCTCGGTCTTCCTTTTCTTGTTCTCAAGTCGCTCAAAATTCTGTGCATAATTCAAAACCTCATCGATCGGACATGTTGGCCAATTCAAATTATGTCTTTTGACATATTGGGTAACCTCAGGATGTGCTTGGTTCAGCAAATGCTGTTTTAAATGTGAATTGAAGAAGTCTTAATGTGTCTCGGGGATCCCGCCATGTATTTTGAACACTGTTCGCAGACGGTGGAAGAAATTGTCTGTCGATTCGTCTGCTTTTTGAATGCATAAGGCAATTTCTTTGGGATTTTGCGTCCGTTCGTATGCCTTGGCGCAACGTTCCATAATTTGGTCAAGGGGCCCCCCTAGTTGCGTGAGTTCATCAGAGCACAGAGAACCTCCCGCAGCTTTTTTACCACTAAAGGAGCCCACGACTGCGCCAAACTTCGAACCGGTAGTTATTGAGAGCAATTTCAACAATTCCCCCGCGTTAAGCCTGTGACTGTGGACTGAATCCGACAATCCTCTCACAAACTCGTCCGGGGCGTCCTTCGGTCTTGGGAGTGAGACGGCGATGTCTCGAAATTCGGCTGGCATCCATGGTCTATATACATACAGCGATTCTTCTTTCGACCCCAGCATTTGAACCATGGGGAATGCTTGGAAAGGGTAACCTTCGAATCTGGATTCATGCAAATTATGCTCTAGCGGGGTGGATGGGTCGAGGGTCCACTTCCACTCCCCCACCGTACCTTTGGAGGGCGTTCGGTGTTGATGGCCAGGGTTTGGTCCATCCTGGGGTTTGAACGGGTTCTCTCGACTCCAATTATGTGCAGTAGTTTGCCCGGGGGGTGTTACGGGGGTTTGATTAGTTTCGCAGGACGGAGCGGGTACTGAATTCTGTTCTCTAGTAGTTTGCGAGTGTGGGTTTACCCGGGTACAGCTCTCCCGAAACGATGGCCGCTGGAGCGGCTGGGGGTCGCGTTGCAGCAGTAGCTGCGATTAAATCCTCATCCAGCTTTCGACGTTTGTCTTTCGCCTTTTTAGCTCGTATTTGTCTGACTCTTTCAATGAGGATTTTACACTTTACCATTGTTTTCAGTGTTCATTATTTTTCCCTTTTTCTTTGTCTTTCAACGACTGTTTCCAATTCATTACAATCGTTAACATCCCCTGAAAATCCGTATTTCTTTTTCCACTTTTTCACAAATTGTGTTGACCCTCTGTAGTCAATTTCAGCCAATCGTGTGGTTTCGACTAATGCTTCTTCATCATGACGCGCTGTCGCCTGTTGCGTTCTGCCAAATCTCCAGCAGCCAGAGAACTTCCGCATAGCCATGTTGTTGCCTAGCGACCACCGGACGTGTTACGGGTATTTTACCGGAAGTTGCGATCTAGTTCCGGGTTGTTATTCGAAACGAAACGTGCCTGTGCCGAAGTAAACAATGACTATTACTTCGAACTGAAACAGTACGTACCCGCACTGTGGTTTATATGGGATACGTTACCACTATAGAGTGATCCCCAATCACACTTATGCACTAACACAAAACGATACACGCGACATAGGGGTGTTCACACGGCAACATTTGGTCCGACACAGCACCGACGCTGCGCCAATTGAGCGTTCACACGTGCAAATTTGCTCCGGCCTTTTTTGTAATTTTTTAAAGACATTTCTTGAAGTTTCAAACCTTCTTCATATTTTTGATTGCCTCCTTAGATTAAAAAATATTTAGAAGTAAAAAAAAAAAAGTAACAAAAAAAACTATTCATATTTGTTATATTTTATTATTCAATCTATGTGTGGAATCAAAAAGTATATTTTATTTTAAAGTCATTAACAAACAATTATTTATTCTTACTTCTTGTGTCTGTGATAGAGAAATCTATGAGCAAAATTGTATCATGTTTAGAGTTTCGGTTAATTTGGGCATGTCTGGACATACTCAGCGCAGAGGTGTCGGCCGTTTGGGCTGAGGGCCATTTTTTTGAGTAATCACGTCAAAGCAAGGGGGGCGAACAGATGGAAAAAGGCTTGACTCAATCACAAAGTGTGAATAAACGAATTGGGAACAAAGAGTTGTTGAATACCAAAAGAACAGCTGTCACGATTTGTCATCAGCAAAGTCTGTGACTTGTGTATTCGGGTAGATCAGATCACTACTGAGGGGCCGGACCGGGGGGCGCGGTATGCAAATATCGGGGGCAGTGTTTTTCTTGTGTGCATGTGGGTTTTTTGCGGCGTAATAAATGTTGGTCACGTGACTCTCGGTCTTCCTTTTCTTGTTCTCAAGTCGCTCAAAATTCTGTGCATAATTCAAAACCTCATCGATCGGACATGTTGGCCAATTCAAATTATGTCTTTTGACATATTGGGTAACCTCAGGATGTGCTTGGTTCAGCAAATGCTGTTTTAAATGTGAATTGAAGAAGTCTTAATGTGTCTCGGGGATCCCGCCATGTATTTTGAACACTGTTCGCAGACGGTGGAAGAAATTGTCTGTCGATTCGTCTGCTTTTTGAATGCATAAGGCAATTTCTTTGGGATTTTGCGTCCGTTGGTATGCCTTGGCGCAACGTTCCATAATTTGGTCAAGGGGCCCCCCTAGTTGCGTGAGTTCATCAGAGCACAGAGAACCTCCCGCAGCTTTTTTACCACTAAAGGAGCCCACGACTGCGCCAAACTTCGAACCGGTAGTTATTGAGAGCAATTTCAACAATTCCCCCGCGTTAAGCCTGTGACTGTGGACTGAATCCGACAATCCTCTCACAAACTCGTCCGGGGCGTCCTTCGGTCTTGGGAGTGAGACGGCGATGTCTCGAAATTCGGCTGGCATCCATGGTCTATATACATACAGCGATTCTTCTTTCGACCCCAGCATTTGAACCATGGGGAATGCTTGGAAAGGGTAACCTTCGAATCTGGATTCATGCAAATTATGCTCTAGCGGGGTGGATGGGTCGAGGGTCCACTTCCACTCCCCCACCGTACCTTTGGAGGGCGTTCGGTGTTGATGGCCAGGGTTTGGTCCATCCTGGGGTTTGAACGGGTTCTCTCGACTCCAATTATGTGCAGTAGTTTGCCCGGGGGGTGTTACGGGGGTTTGATTAGTTTCGCAGGACGGAGCGGGTACTGAATTCTGTTCTCTAGTAGTTTGCGAGTGTGGGTTTACCCGGGTACAGCTCTCCCGAAACGATGGCCGCTGGAGCGGCTGGGGGTCGCGTTGCAGCAGTAGCTGCGATTAAATCCTCATCCAGCTTTCGACGTTTGTCTTTCGCCTTTTTAGCTCGTATTTGTCTGACTCTTTCAATGAGGATTTTACACTTTACCATTGTTTTCAGTGTTCATTATTTTTCCCTTTTTCTTTGTCTTTCAACGACTGTTTCCAATTCATTACAATCGTTAACATCCCCTGAAAATCCGTATTTCTTTTTCCACTTTTTCACAAATTGTGTTGACCCTCTGTAGTCAATTTCAGCCAATCGTGTGGTTTCGACTAATGCTTCTTCATCATGACGCGCTGTCGCCTGTTGCGTTCTGCCAAATCTCCAGCAGCCAGAGAACTTCCGCATAGCCATGTTGTTGCCTAGCGACCACCGGACGTGTTACGGGTATTTTACCGGAAGTTGCGATCTAGTTCCGGGTTGTTATTCGAAACGAAACGTGCCTGTGCCGAAGTAAACAATGACTATTACTTCGAACTGAAACAGTACGTACCCGCACTGTGGTTTATATGGGATACGTTACCACTATAGAGTGATCCCCAATCACACTTATGCACTAACACAAAACGATACACGCGACATAGGGGTGTTCACACGGCAACATTTGGTCCGACACAGCACCGACGCTGCGCCAATTGAGCGTTCACACGTGCAAATTTGCTCCGGCCTAGCGCCGCTAAACAGCTTACACCCGACCAAATTTGATCCACCTCAGGGAGGTGGTTTAAAAATTTGCTCCAGAGCAAATGCTCGTTTGCGGCGCAGCACCGATGTAAATTTGCACGTGTGAATGCTACAATTTGCTCCGGAGCAAATGCTCGTTTGCGAGGAGGGAGTAGCCTCGCTACGCATGAGAAGAGTTGATTACGTACGGCGAGAATGCGTTGCTTTCGTGCTCTGTCGGACATCTATCATGTGTTTGTTTAATAACGACAAAAGACAAGGCTGGTAACAGTAGCATAGCACCTCTTGGGTTATACCATCTCAACTAGAACGGGGGGGCGGATAGTCTCCAAACGTCATCTTTCCTTTTGTAGGAGACTGGACTGTCTCGGAGTTGTTTGTGAAGTTTGTTCCTTTGTTGTGTGTTCACAACCCCCCTGTGCCTCATAGAATTTATTTCGTGATTTCCTCTCTTGATTTTTCTGTTTGGCGCATTACATTTTTGCTTTTCTGAGTGTCTTTGAAGTCATCGTTGATTTACGTTATCGGGGGGCGGTCACTCTCGAGCAGAAGGCACGGAGACCAAGAAGGAGAAGGACGTGCCTGTACAGTAGTTGCTTGAGTTGTGTATCCGTTTAAAAAAGAACCAACACGACAACTCATTTGTTTTCTGTCGTTTTGCTCCGCTGCAGAAACTGCCATGTGAACGCAAGTGGAGCTGCACCGACGCTGCGCCGGTGCTGCCACGTTCAGCGGTGTTGTACGTGTGAACGCTCCACAAAATTTGCTCCGGTGTAAACTATATCGCAACAAAATACATCGGTGCAGCGCCGGATCAAATGTGTGCCGTGTGAACACCCCAACACATACAACGGGAAACACATACACCAAGGTCGTCAGCCTCTGCGGGAAGGCAAACCTTCCTTACTGTTTCCGCTTAGCGACAAACCATATCTAAATGAGCCGATGCTCTCACAGATGCACTTGGGCTCTGTGTCAAGTGGGAATCTAACTTCCCCCGTACCGCTAACCACAAAACGGTACTCGAGCTAGCCTACTCCTTTTCGGCATAAACTCGCCTAATTCCGCCACTCAGTGGAGAGAACCGACTACGCAACGGTTACTCCACCATGCCGACTGACCTTATTTTTCCTGACAATCGTCCCGATGACGAGCTGAACCCAGGTCCATTGGATGATGGCGCTTGCTCGCTCCTCACGGTGTCCAGTGTGGGGCTGGCTCCTTCAGGGAACAAGTTTCCAAGGAGTCTCGTCGTCTTCGACGGCGCAAAACGCGTTATCAGCCACGGATCGTCCACCGGAGGAAGTCAGAGAGTTGAATAAGAAAGCTCAAATCCGATCGAACAAGCGCATCATCCTGCCGACAACGCCAAGTCTCTGTCAGGGTTTTTCTCAGACAAAGTTAAAGAAATGACTCGGCACACAGGGAAAATTGTCTTCAATATCGGCGGGAGGGATCTCTGAGAGCGAACGACGGTAGTTGCCCCGATGATCACACACTCAGCTCCCTCTCCGCCGGTTCGAACTTTTATTGCAAAATACAAGAAAAACACTGCCCCGATATTTGCATACCGCGCCCCCCGGTCCCGCCTCTCGGTAGTGATCTGATCTACCCGAATACACAAGTCACGGACTTTGCTGATGACAAATGTCCACCTGGGCGCGACAGCTGTTCCCAAACCGTCTTTTGGTATTCAACAACTCTTTGTTCACAATTCGTTTATTCCCACTTTGTGATTGAGTCAAGCCTTTTTCCATCTGTTTGCCCCCCTTGCTTTGACATGATTACTCAAAAAAAGGCCCTCCGCCCAAACGGCCAACACCTCTGTGCGGAATATGTCCAGACATGCCGAAATTAACCGAAACTTTAAACATGATACAATTTTGCTCATAGATTTCTCTATCAAGATGCCTCCGGGACACCTCCCTGGTCAGGTGTTCCGGGCGACCCAGGAGGCCCCATGAATGACCCAGGACAAGCTGGAGAGACTATGTCACCCGGCTGGCCTGGGAATGCCTTGGGATCCCCCGGGAAGAGCTGCAAGAAGTGGCAGAGGAGAGGAGAATCAGGGCTTCCAAAAGCTATTGTCCCAACCCAACTGCCTGTAAGCGGAAGAATGGATGGATGGATGGATGGATGGATGGACCTCCTCTTCATCTTTGAACACAGGATACCTCCTTTACTTCTTTACACCTCTCATTCTCTTAATCATTCCCCAAGCACCACTCATTGGAGTCATTCTTCCAGTTTTACTGCAAAAATCCCTCAAGTTTTTTCTTCCCTCCTTCCTTGACAACTTTCCTCAACAGCGCTTGCAATTTCATGTACTCCAACAATGTCTCAGTAGTAAGCATTCTTTTTCAGGCCTTGCAGGCCCCTTTTCTTTCCTTCACAACTGTCATATATTCTTCTGTCCGTTCTTCTCATATGACCTTTACATCTTAGTTTAGCAGACACAATAGCACTGAATATCACCTCCCTAATTTCCTCATTGATAACGTCAATATTTGCTTTGTGATCTATGAGCCGACTCTACCTTTACTCATAAATTTAAACTGATCCCATCGTGCTTTCTCTCTCTACAAACTTATTGTATATAACTTAATATTTGGCAATGATCATTGCCCATTGATGAGTCGTCCTAAACCTCCCACTCATATTTTCTCTCACCTCCTCCCACGTTAATTGGTTGACATTAAGATAATTCTCCGCTGCCCTATGATCTGTGTTATCCCCATCATTGCATTTATCATTCTTGCAATGAACGTAATAAGTTACCTGACATCAATCCGAACTTTCTCCTCCTTCAATTGTTCTGGTTGTTTCTTCTGCTGTTCCTCACTTCTGGCTTCACACACTCCCACACTCTGCAGGCTCACGATAGAAGCAGCCTCCGCATATTCCGTCATCCCGTTTTTTTGCCCTGATCTGTTGAACTCGAACCTCCTTCATTACCTCACACCCGCCATATGCCTCACTGTGATTTCCACCACAATTGCAACATTTCTGTTGTTCATCATTATTGCATTGGTTATTGTCATAATCCACCCCACACCTTGCACACCTTCTCCTTCCATTACAAGTCATAGGACTACGTCCAATTCTTTGACATTTAAAACACCTCAATAGCAAGGCACGTACACCCTCACACTGTATGTCACATAGCCAAGCAACACTTTCTCCGGGAGCCTCCCCTCAAACATCAGCAAAGCGCTTTTACTGTTAATTCTCTCCCCTTGCCTCGTAATTTGCAACCTCCTTGCCTGCCTCAACTTTACATCTTTGATATTTGAACTAATTTCATCCATTGTTACTTCCACCAATAACCCCCAAATCACCCCTTTACTCAATTCACCCCTACATCTACCTTGCTCACACTCACCAATTTACACATTCCAATTTCCTTGATCCGACACGCCTTTTCCCTTTGCTCCTCATCCTTACACGCAATCAATAAGGTCCCATTCCTGAACCATCTCGCAAACTTTACATCTCCTAATTTGTTCCTGAAAATAATAGTAAGCCTGACGGGTCTTATCGATAAAAGCGCCTTACTATCACTATAAACTGAAGAATTACTTTAAATTCCCTCTCTACCATTCCCTCGCTGCCCTTTCCTGTTCAAGAAGTCCATGACACCACCTTTTGCTTCCTCACAACACCTACAGCAGGTGCTCGTCAAAAAATTAGAAATATCATGAAGAAGTTGATTGATTTCTGTCATACTATTAAAAAAATGAAACCCGTTTAATGTATACATTCGTATACATTAAAGATAAGATAAAACTTTATTCATCCCACACTGGGGAAATTTGCAGTCTACAGCAGCAAAATTGGGGTGGGGGGGGGTGGAATAAAGTGTTTCATTGCACAAAATAAATGTTTCAGAAAAGAACTGTACACAGTTCAATATAAGTGCAATATAAAATAAAGCATTAGCAATATATTTGTAGAATAAATATAATAATTAGCAATAGCATAGAAAACACAGCGTAAGGTGGCTGTGCTATTTACAATGGTTACAGGTTTTCACGTATGTTTATTCAGCAGCCTGACAGCAGGTGTCTCTCCTTCTTTCAGCGCGGGTGCTACGGTCTCTGGCTGAAGGAGCTACCCGGTGCTGTCAGGGCGGGCTGGAAGGGGTGGGAGGGACTGTCCATCATAACTTTTAGTTTAGCGAGCATCCTCCTGTTGCCCATCTCCTCCAGAGTGTCCAGGGATCAGCCCAGGACAGATGTTGCCCTCCTGACCAGTCGCTCCAGTCTCTTTCTGTCAGATGCTGCCTGACCAGCAGACAATGCCATAATGGATGGCCGAAGCCACCACCGAGTTATAGAAGGTCTTAAGGAATGACCCCTGAAACCCAAAAGACCTCAGTTTCCTGAGTAGGAAGAGTCGGCTTTGTCCCTTCCTAATCAGGTCGTCTGTGTTGGTTGACCAGTCCAGTTTATTGTTTAGAAGAACACCCAGGTACTTGTAAGAGGACACCCTCTCTATGTCCGTACCCTGGATTTTCATCAGTGCAGGTGAGGACTGTTTCATGCAGAAATCCACAACCAACTCCTTAGTTTTCCCGGGGTTGATCTGGAGGTGATTCTGTTGGCACCAGTCCACAAAGTCCTTCGTCAGTCTCTTGTACTCCCGATCGTCTCCCTCTGTAATGAGGCCTACAATCGCAGAGGCGTCAGAGAACTTCTGAAGGTGGCAGGTTGGAGTGATGTGCCTGAACTCCGAGGTGTAGAGGGTGAACAGGAATGGAGCCAGGACAGTTCCCTGCGGCGTCCCAGTGCTGCAGAGAAGCCTGTCCTACTCACAGCTTTGTGCCCTCTCATCCTGCGGCCGGTTTGTGAGGTAATCTGTAATCCATGATGTGAGGTGGAGGATGGTGTTGAAGGCACTGGAGAAATCAAAGAACATGATCCTCACAGTGCTCCCAGCATTCTCCAGGTGTTACAGCGCCGAGTGGAGGCGCTAGATGATGGGGTCCTCCACACCGATGCCGGGCTGGTCGGCAAACTGTAGCGGGTCCATTGATGAGCTCACCAGCGTTCGCAGGAGGGTGAGGACGAGTCTCTCCAGCGTCTTCATCAGGTGAGACGTCAGCGCCACTGGTCTGTAGCTGTTGAGCTCCTTCGGGTGGGGGGTCTTGGGCAACTGGGACCAGGCACGAAGTTTTCCACAGCTTTGGAACTCTGCCCATCAGGCTCAGGTTGAATATGTGCTGGACAATGTCACACAGCTGGTCGGAGCAGGTCTTGAGGAGCCGGGAACTGATCTCGTCCGGACCTGCTGCCTGCCACACATTCATCCTCCTTAGTTGGTTCCTCACCTGCGCTGTCGTGACGGACAAGCAGGAATCAGGAGACAGACTGGGTTGTTGGAAGCTGGTCGTAAGAGGAGGGGAAGTCCAAAGTGAGAGTGGGTGCAGCTGCAGGGGGTGCTGGTGGTTGAGGGGAGGGACAGACGTCTGGTCGAACCGGTTGAAGAAACGATTCAGTTCACCTGCCCAGTCCTTGTGCTTCTCAGTCAATGTCTTTGGGCTTTTGTGGCCTGAGATGGTTTTTCGGCTCCTCCAGACACCAGTGACATTACTGGTCTGTAGCTGGTCTTCCATTTTCATCCTGTAGGCTTTCTTCCCCTCTCTGATCCTTCTCCTCAGCTGGATCTGCACGACCTTCAGCTCCTCTCTCTTTCTCGACACAAAAGGCCTCTTCTTCTCCTTCAGAAGGGCCTTTATGTCGGGAGTAATCCATGGTTTGTTGTTGGAAAAACACCACACAGTCCTGGTGGGTACGATGTTCCCCTCACAAAAGTTTATGTAGTCCGTGATGGTGTCGGTGAGTGAATCAATGTCCTCTCTGAAGAGCTCCCACCTGGTTGAGTCGAAGCAGTCCCGCAGAGCCTCTTCAGCCTCCGTGGACCATCTTCTGACCGTGTGGGTCACAGCTGGGTGCCTGTGCACCAAGGGTTTGTACACAGGCTGGAGAAATACCAAGTTGTGGTCCGCTCTTCCAAGAGGGGGGAGGGGGCGGGGTGTATATGCCTCCTTGGTGTTGGCATAAAACAAGTCCAAAATTTTATTGTCTCTGGTGGCACAGGTTACATACTGCATGAAGGTCGTATGGGAGGACGACAGAGAGACATGGTAGAGATGATCAGCAGGGCGTTGGGAGACTGTGTTTGCAGCCTGTTCACGACAGTCATTAGGGCATCACACGCTGCATCACCATAAGCCAACGGGGGCTCGTACGCCGTCACAGCTATGATGTGTGAGAATTCCTTCGGGAGATAATGGAGCCTGAGGCTAATGGCTAGCAGCTCAATGTCCCAGCTGCAGAGTTTCTCTTTGATCGTGATATGCCCCGGATTGCACCATTTGTCGTTCACAAAAACACCCAGTCCCCTCCTTTTCTCTTTCCACTCCCTGCGTTCCTGTCCGCACGTATGAGTTGGAAGCCTTCCAACTCGGCATGTGTGTCCGGAGTGATCGATGTTAGCCACGACTCCGTGAAGAGCAGCAGGCTAGCCTCGCGGTACTCCCTTTGATGTTGCGTTAGCGCCGCCAGCTCGTCCATCTTGTTAGGGAGTGATCTTACATTCCCCATGTTGACAGACGGTAGGACATTTCTTTTCCGTATCTTCTCCTCCTTGTGCGGAGTTCCTTCCAGGCCCGACACCCCCGTCTCCTCCTCTTCAACTCGCGTGGGATGTCAGGTTTTTTGCCGACCAGTAGTCCGCTGTTAGCCCGCCATGCTAACAGCTGGTCCCTACTGTAAACAACGGGGTCGCGTGTGTGATCGGGATCCCCGTTCACAGGATACGTAAAAAGATAAAAGAAAATAAAGGAGATGAGCAGAAATCAAGATGCCCCTCCCTCCCATAGGTTTGGGGAACAAAACCACACAAAACAAAATGGGAAGAAATAAATAAAATAAAAAGACGAAAACAAACTCAAACAGGGATATGCGCTGCTGGAGAGGCAGCCGCTCAGGGGGCGCCATCTTAAAAAAAAAAAAAAAAAAAGATATGAGGGTTATTCAATAAATCAGGTGAATTTTTCGGTATAAGGACTTCTATTACAGATAGAAGCTTACTTTTTTTTGTTTTTTGAACGTAAAAAAAAAAGAACTGTCACACACTTCTCCCAGTTTCTTCCATACTCCCTCAGCATAAAAATCTTTGGGCTGATGTCTCAGCCGGTCACTCACAACACTTTTGACATCATAATGTGTCACTTTCAAACTTGGTTCCAACGACTGTGAACTGCTGAGGCAGGTCAAGAAAGACAAAAAGAACAAACACAGGGGTCATCAGTCAGAAGGAGTCATCTTGCATCATGACAACGCAAGGCCTCACACTGCAGCCCAAACGGTGCAGGGCATGAACGAGTTGGGATGGGAACTGCTCCATCATCCCCCTTACAGCACAGAATTGGCCAATTCAGACTTTCACGTTTCATCCCTTTGAAAGCATTCATGAGAGAATAATGGAAGGAACCATGTCAGGAGGGAAAGGTGGGACGCACGTCGTTTTTGCTACCCTCAACAACTTCATTGTTGCCAGCTGTTGCTCCGCAAACGCCTACTAAAAGTTTGACCCAGGAAACAGTCATAAAACACACACGGCTAAAAAGATCCCTGTTTTGGTGTCAAACAAAGAAAAGGTGGTGACACGGGTGGCCGCCTCGGAGACGCGCTCCCTTTTATTGTATTTGTTTTTGTTATTTTCATTTATTTTTGGGGACCCTCCACCGCTGATTCACTCGAGAGACTAACTAAATATGAGGGAGTCTACACTTGGACTTTTTTAGCCAACACACACAAACCCCTTAAGGGTTTTTTTTTTCCAGAGATAATAGCTGACGGGGCGGCTGCACTCTTGGGAGCATGGAGACGCTGGCTGAAGAGCAGCGGGAAATGAGCCGTCGTGCTCGTCAAGCTATGTCAATGCGGATTTCGAACTCCTGTCCCATCGATTCATTTTACTAATCTATGTTTTCTGCCAAAGAAGATGGATGAACTTCTTCTTATCACAAGGACCAACAAAACATTTAAACGTTCTGCCGCACTCTGCTTCAGCGAAACTTGGCTCAGCGACTGCCACTCGGATGCCGCACTGAACCTACCAGACTTCCATTGACACCAAGCGGACCGCAGCACAGAGCTATCAGGGTGATCAAAAGGTGATGGAATATGCTTCGATATCAACGAGGAATGGTGCACTGATGACGAAGCTCAACACACTGCAGCGCCGACCTGGAATCGCTTTTTCGAAACCAGAGGTGTCAAACATACGGCCCGCGGGCCGGATCCGCCCCGCAAGGAGGTTCAATCAGGCCTGCAGGATAATTTAAAAGTGAAAAAATGCATTAAAGACACAGAATTAATATTTTAATAAGGTGTAATTCATTGAATATCCGCAAGGGGACACTGTTTTGATCAGAGAAGAAGACAACAGCAGCCTCAGTCCGTCACTGAGACAGACCCATGACAGCAGACGCTATCAATAGCACGCTCACATTTACACATTTAATAGCACTCTCCTTAGTTTGTAAGGTGTAGGCAGGGATTACATTTAGATTTTATATGCACGTGTAAATGGTTTAAAACTTCCTTTCTTTCTAAATCTCCTTTGATCTTAGTGCATTACTATATTTTTCAATACCAATTACTTGTTAAAGTTTGTACAATCAGTGGTATCAGTTGCAATGCCTACATGTGAATGATAAAAGTAAATTGCACATTTGTCGAAGGAAATGTAAGGTGCTTCATGAAATGTTTTGTAAAAGATATCCAGCCATCCATTTTCCGAATCGCTTCATCCTCACGAGGGTTGCGGGGGGTGCAGGAGCCAATCCCAGCTGTCTTCGGGCAGTAGGCGGGGGACACCCCGAATCGGTTACC
>NW_017805917.1:150168-163250 GCF_001891065.2 Hippocampus comes | reverse complement strand
ATGGAGTGCTGTGAGTTTCTTTAGCCAGTAGGTGTGGACCATGTCCGGGCCTGGTGCTGTCCAGTTTTTCATGTCTGAGACTCTTTCCTGTATGTCTGCCACTGTTATGGTAACTGGGTTCTGTTCAGGGAGGTTGCTGTGCTCCTCTCTCAGGGTCACCAGCCATTGTGCAGTGCTGTTATGTGCAACCTCCTTCTCCCATATGCCTTTCCAGTACCTTTCAGTTTCCAGTCTTGGTGGGTCTGCTCTGCTGTTAGAACCCTGCCATTGAGCGTACACTTTTGCAGGTTGTTTTGCAACAGCCTGTTTATTCGTCTGGCCTCATTCTCTTTCGTGTACCTCTTTGGGTGACTGGACAAGGCTTTGAGCCTTTGTTTGGCAGTTTCGAGTGCTTCAGGTATGGTCATCTGGATGTACCTCTCAGGTATCGGCCTTTTCATCACACCTCTCTGGGCCTCCATCAATTGACTCACATCTTTACGAGCTGCCTTGATCTTCGCCTCCAACTGTCTTTTCCATAGTGGGTAACATATCTCATGGCTCCCATGGTTGCTCTTATAGCCAAGCATCTCAAGGATCACTGATGCTGAAGCGTATATCAGCTCATTGGTGTCCGTGATCGTTATGGTCGGGATCGCCTTCAGTGCTGCATTCACACTTTCCATGAGACTTTCAGGTGGTACTTCACATACCCATTGTAATCAGTTTCTCGGTTGCCCAGCTTTCATTCTCGCCATGATCTTAGCTTTCAGGTCAGTTGCTGCCTCGCTCAGCATTTCATTCAGTGGGGCTGGCCTCCCAATATCATCATCTGCATTCATTGGGGCTTGCCTCCCAATCTCTGGTATGACTAAAGAGATTTTGGTCTCTTTATAAACACATTGTCTAAACCCTGGTAGAACGAAAAAAAGACGTCGTGGACGAGACTGCTATTGTGTAGAAAAATATATATTTGGACAGAAAGAGGAAAAAGGAAAAACATACAGATTATGAAAGAGAGCGTGTCCATCCGACCTCGAGCTTCGTGTCGTCTCAACTCCACTAACTTAGCTGTTGTCGTGGCTAGGCTAGCTTAGCTGTTGTCGTAGATCAAAGCTCTTTGATGTGTAACTTTCGTTGCGTCAGCACTGATTGGTTGAAGCCAAAAGACGTGCGTGCGTTCACGCCCGCGTTAATGCACGCACAGCGGAGAACAGCGGACTATCGACTGCTGAGTCGCGCTTCACTCGAGTGGCATCACTACATGACCTCCTCCTCTGATCTGGCAGCCTGGGGCCCTTCACCATTGAATCTGCATTGTACCTCATCAATCTCAAGTTATGACAGCAATTACCATTTGTGGATGTTGGAACACTGAGCTACGAGTTGTTTCGTGGTCAAACGTGACTGTGGGTTTTGAAGTTAGTTGCTGTCTCGCGGCACGAGAGGGCAAAATTAGGTTCTTAGTTTTCTTACGGTATTAATATTGTGGTATCCTAATCTCGTAAGGTATTTTTCACAACATGGAGAAAAAAATTCTCTTTGAAAAGGAAAGAATAAAAATTAATAAAAGTAAGCGTCTGAGCTTACTCTTAGTCGTCCTTTTTGCTGGGATAAAAAATTGGAAAAGGGACAAATGTGATGATCCATGCTGAGTCCAATTGCTCTCAGCTGAGGCAGAGTTGTAAAAAAGGAAAAAGTCGCTTACTGCTGGAGTTGGAGTCGGGCTCGCAGGAGGCCTTATGCGCTATCGGCCTCCACGAAGGAGAGAGCCCAAATGCCTGCCGTGTCTCTCTCCGCAACTCCTTTTAAAAACCCTGAATTTGGGGCTAAGGTCATGTCACCCTGCATCTGGGCGTCATCATGGAGATGATGCAGATCATGTTGACCTGCATGTGCTGGTCAAAGCTATTTTTTCT
Source organism: Hippocampus comes (assembly GCF_001891065.2). NCBI lineage: Eukaryota > Metazoa > Chordata > Actinopteri > Syngnathiformes > Syngnathidae > Hippocampus > Hippocampus comes. The sequence goes on along the minus strand of NW_017805917.1, from coordinate 161,352 downwards.
TTTATCATACCTGGACGTTCCACAGCTGTGCACTCGGGTATGCCAAAACTCCTCACATCTATAGGTTTGGTACTTTTTGTACGTTCCGCTTGGATGCTTGACAGCTGCATGCATCTTGGCAGCCTGCCAAGACATCCCTTTGATCCTGTTATCTGGACATGTCCCAACAGCTTGTTTCCCAGTTGGGCATATACTTCTTTATCTCTGCTCACTGATAAACATTACACACCAAATATAATGATTATTATCATATCTAAGCAGCATAAAATACAGGATGTCATGTATGCACAATCATGTTGATACATCATCTCCCTTGCAATCAACGGGTTTTGTTCTTTATCAGGAGACATCATTTGGGAGTAAATAACATCTACCGGCAATATCTTACACAAAGCAGTTTCAAAGCATTTGTTACAATACTAACTATTCTATTTTAACTGAATAATACCATGCTGTCATTTCATTACAACATTATAAGAAAGAAAGAAAAACAATAATCATTCTTTGGATAAAAACCTCAATTACAGTGTCACTATACTGTTGTATAATTCAACAGTAAAGTTATATCCCAATCATTCTAGCATTATTTGACATCAACCATTTTTTGTAAGGCAACTGGAAGGCTTTTCAAAGCATTATCAATTGAATAAAAAGGATAAAACATCTCTGAACCGAACTATTTGAAGGGGTGAATTGCCATGACTAATTTAATGGTCTGTGTCGCCCTCTAGTGGGCAAGATTTAATATATACTCCTAGCCCTTGGATACACTTTTATTTCTGTATGGCTGAATTTACTTTCTTGGATGATTGGATCATTCTTAAGATAATTATTGATGTATTAACGTGACGCAGGTCACACGACTATATATATATATATATATATATATGTGACATTTTTAATGTGTCCCAAGCACTAAAACTTATATTATTTGCAGATGATCCAAATACATTCGACAGTCGTAATCAATTTGATGAACTTGTAACTACTGTTACCTTACCTTTGGTAATTTTAGGATTAATTCTGCATTGCAAATAACAACGGAAGGTGCTCAGAGTGTGAATGTTAATGAGATTAAATTTTTATGCGTTATAATTGATCAAAAAGTTGACATGTAAAGCCCACATCAGACATATAAAAACCAAAATATACACAAGCCTCTCAGTTATGATTAAAGTGAAACATTGCCTTGACGAAAATGCACTTTGTATCCTATATTGCATGTGTATTGCCATATTTAACTTACTGCGTCGTAGTGTGGGGCAATACTTACCAATGCACAACAGTAATTTTATAGAAACGGGCAGTGCGGGTTATTTATCAAGTGGGATTCCTTTGTCACTCTCATGGTCTGTTCATTCAGTCAAAGTTGCTGAAGTTACATGACCTTGTAAAGTACAATACATGAATACTTTTTGTATAAAGCATTCCACAAATTACCACCAACTAACTTGCAACAAAATGTCATCATCAGAGAGGAATTTTAACATAATTTGAGAGGACATGTTGAGTTCATATTACCTCAATTTAGAGCTGCTCGTCAACGTTTTTGTGTGTCTGTATGTGGAGTGAAACTTTGGAACGGTCTGGATGTACCACACAAACAATGCCCAAATCTTCACAGTTCAAACTGTTGTATAAACATATGATCTGGTGAAATTTTTCTGGAGAGTGGGTCATACATTTACATCATTACTTTATTTTACTTGTGTTCATGTATTTGTTGCTTTCCTATCATTGCTGGTATGTAGTCCATTACCAATGATGGTGTACGTGTGACTCTGACTACCACTGATATGTGCAGTTTTGTGTTTTTGATTTGTTCTTGCTGTCTCTTACCTTTGCTGGTAATGTTAATTTTAATCTTAATCAAAAAGAGCACGGGGTGAGATTAAAACAGTTCTCTTCTTCCCACTCCTTTTCAGGCTAAGTTTTAAATTTGATTGATTATTATGTCTTGGTTGTCTTGTTAATGTGGACTGCTGCCTGAAACAGATGAATAAATGAAATGAAATTATGAAACATAGAATTAAAATAAAATTATAATATTAATGTATTACAGCATAGTATCACATATTTTATAATATTACCTTATTTTACAATTTAATGTCCCTAATACATAGATTCATCTGTTATCAAAATTTTTCTTTATTTCAAAATGTTTTTATTCATTCAATTTCAACATGAATTTTGATGGCTCGATCAAACAGATTGCAGCCAAATTGGTAATCTAAGTGGCACTATCATCCCTTAGTGGTTGGAATGTGTCACTGTGGACCCACACAAGAGTCTCCAGACACATTTACAAATCGGCATACACATTTTGTGAGATGCGTACGGCAGGACTGTAGTAGAAGTCACATGTAAGAGTACAGTCAGTCAAGAGGCCATGTGTTTACAGATCTATGTATGCATTTAACCATACACATCACATACAAATCACTGTACAGTACACATTTGCAGATTTATGTCAGATGGATGTGATTCATTCATCCACCCATGATACGAGCCGCTGATCGTCACGAGGGTGATGGAGAAAGATGAACATAATATTATCATGTTTTGAAGTTTCATTTCAGTATATGCTTGATTGACCTCGAACGGTATGTTCTCAAAACTTGTACACAATGGAGCACACAGAAAAAAGGGCCAACTTGAGCTGAATAAAGCCAAGTCCTCATTAACTGATAATGTCAGCAGGAAGGTTCAATTTCGGGAGGGCAGCATGATAAGATGTTGTCAGTTTGCAAAATCTACCCATTGAAGTAACAAGGTATCCATTGTTTGTACCGAGAGATGTTTTGGCCTCTGAGGGGCATATCGGTGGGCTAGGTTGAGAGGTGTGACATGTGAAGAAAGGAGTGTTTTTCTGATATATCACTTGTAATTTGCATACACAATCAATATAAAGGCCGACAGAGGTTGCGGGGGTCAGGTGTCAGTTGGTAAGCGCACACGGAGTGGCTTCGTAGAAAACTGCGCATCCTGCCGGCAGAAAAGACAATCTCTTCCTGAGTCTGTTTGTTCAACTGTCTGAGTGAACATCTCTGACAGAGGGTCACGGGCACGCTGGAGCCCATCCCAGTTGTCTTTGGAGAGTAGGCGGGGCACACCCTGACTTGGTTGTCAGCAAATCGCAGGGCACACATAGACAAACGACCATTCACAATCACACCGAGGGACAATTTTGTGTTCAGTTAACCTATCATCCATGCTTTTGGAATGTGCACCGGAGGACCCTGAGAAAACCCACGCAGGCACGGTGGAGAACATGCAAACTCCACAGAGGAAGGCCCGAGCCTGGAATCGACCCCCAGATATCGACACTGTGAGGCGGGCGTGCTTGCAAAAAGTTAGGGATATTTGGCTTGCAGGTGAAATTTCAGGGAGAGCCTGAAATGCATTCAAACCTTGACAGGTGAACTTAATATGACCCACTCTAAGCTTTTGAATGCACATGTCCAACTGTTAAATGTTTCAGTACTTTTTGCACATGTTGCTGTTCTCAAACAAGGAGCTTTATGCCAAAATTCACAACAGGTGTTGAATCGACCAATAACTGTACTGGTTCAATTAAGCTGGTGTCTAAACAGTTGTCCTCATCATGCCGTTCAGATTTTGACATCATGAGACCAGGATGACACCTAGCAATGGATCAACAGTACCTTGCCATTGTGATGCTTCAAACAGGATATCTCAAACATATTTGATTTAAATTTAGAGTGTCACATAGTGTCGTCAGCAGGTTGCAACAGAAATGCCCAGACACTGGAAGAATCACAGAAACATGTCGAAGTGGACGTCCTTTGGTCACAACCCTTGCTGATGACCGCTACGTTGTGAACAATGCCCTGAGAAACCGAATCATGGATGTCACTCCTCTCCAGGCACATTTAAGGGAGGTAAGAGGCAACCAAGTGTCAAGCCAGACCATTCAAACGCATTTACATCATTCTGGTCTGCGTGTTAGATGACCTGCAAGGGTCTTGCAAGGGCCAGGGATGATTTCCGCTTGATGAAGGACCAGTGACCCTCAGTGCTGTTCTCTGATAAAAATCGATTCATGTTGAGCAGAAATGTTGGCCGCCAACGATGTTGGAGACGTCAAGGAGAGCGCTATGCATCAGCCACTTTTGTCACCAGACGAGCTTTTGAATGCCTGGACAGGATATGAACAAGTGGACGAGTTTTTGGTGGTGGCAGTGTTACAGTGTGGGCAGCTGTATCCAGTCGCTACAGAACTGCCCGACACATTGTGAATGGTACAATCACAATCCCATACTACTTGAATAAAATTATTCATCCCGTGATTGTGCCCCTACATGAACAACACGAGCCTAATTTCATCTTCATGGACGACAATGCTCCAGGTCATCGAAATCACATCATCAGGGAACGGCTGTTGGAGACTGGTGTACCTCAAATGGAATGGCCTTTGAATGCAACAATGGCTGTTTTAAAGTGCTCTATAAATAAAATTGAGTTGAGTTTGGCAAGTGGAAGATGTTCATATGGGTGAAAATTAATATTCTTTTTACAAGGCAGCAGGCTGTTGCAATTTGATGCCATATCCACCAAGCATGATCGCGTCTGTTCACACAAAGGATCGAATGTCTGAACTGTGGTCACATTCAAGCAACTAAGTCGTGAACAAGAAAATTAATCTTTATTATTTTAATTGAACGCAGGTGGCAAGGACGGAAATCTTGCAATTACACATTCATGGCGACATGATGATCATTACAATTAGGACTGAAGGCATGAGGACAAGTTTTCTTTTGGAATGAAAAAAAAAATTCTCTTTGGTCTGGGGTGACATTTCCAGCTAGCCCAGGGGTGGATTGGACGTTGGTCCAAGTGCTGGTCCAGGTAGTTGTGTTTCTGACCAGGAAGAGGTTGTCTGGGTGAGCAAGGTGGTGGTCGAGGTTGAGTAACTGGTGTTGGCTAGGTAGGTCTTGCTGGAGACCTAGATGGTGATCCATGTTTGTAAAGGTCATGTTCCAGATGGTTTTCATCCAGAGTAAAAGATGGTCCAGGTTGGCAGGGTGCTTGAACAGGTGGGTTGTTTTTATCTGCAGTATTTAGTGATGGCAAGGGTTGTTCTGGGTGTGGTGCAGGGGACACAAGTCATCTACCCCATTGAGAATTTGGTGTCCAGGTGGGTGGTTTTTATCAAGGAAAACAGGTGGCTGCACTGGTGGCTGCACTGATGGTTGATATTTATGAATTATGATGCGAAAGAAAATTTGGATCAGGTGGTGGTGGCAGTGGCCCATGTGGCTAATATGGTGGTGGACCAGGTGGCCAAGATGGATATGGAACAGGTGGCCAAGGTGGTCGTTGCCCATGGTGAAAGGGAGGCCAATATGGATAATTTATTGGTGGCCCAGGAGGACCTGGTGGTCCAGGTGGTCCTGGTAGACTCGGTGGTCCTGGTGGTCCAGGTGGTCCAGATGGTCCTGGCGGTCCAGGTGGTCCATGTGATCCTGGTGGCCCATCTGGTCCAGGTGGTCCTGGTGGGCCACTGAGTCCAGGTGGTCCTGGTGGACCATTGAGTCCAGGTGGTCCTGATGGCCCATTTGGCCCTGGAGGACCATCTGGTCCAGGTGGTCCTGGTGGGCCATCTAGCCCTGGAGGACCACCTGGTCCAGGTGGTCCTGGTGGACCATCTTGCCCTGGGGGACCATGTGGACCGGTTAGTCCTGGTGGACCAGGTGGCCCTGGTGGCCCAGGTAGTCCTGGAGGTGATCCAGGCGGACCTGGTGGACCATGGTGATTTGAAAGACAGCTGGTTCCTGTGATAAAGAGTTGACATCTTTGTTACATGGTGACCTTTCACTTACTCTTTGTTACTTGGTAGTTGAGAGTTTATGACTTACCAAACAGCACAAGGGCAACAGTGAACACTCTGAGAATGCTCATTGTGGCTGATGATTTCCTAAAAGACAGTGAAAAGGGAGGGTAAACGTACATCGAGAGAAAGTCCATCTGGTGAACATGATGGGAGAACTGGCTGCTTGGACACTGTCAGTTTGGTGAGGCCCAGGTGCCATGTCATGCCACGAGACACCTGGACTGCGACTGGGAAGAAGAGTCATAACTCCCTGCCAATCTTAATGTTGTCACTGTTGGACGGAATTCTCTTCTTTTCTGAAACCACTCTTTTTCAGGAAATTATTTTTTTTGTTGACTCGCTAATTGCTCATTAATTATGCTGCCATTGACGAACATGGTGCCAGCAACAAACATGCACTTCAAAGTCCAGCATTTTCGCGGCTCCTGACTTATTTGGAGATTATTTATTTCAAATTTAAAATACATTTTCGTGGGACGATCCCCCATTTCTTGTGGAAAATGCGTATTGGCAGTAAATCACCAATTTTTCAAGAATGTTTTGGGTTCACCAGTGGACAATAAGAGGTTGATTCTACCTTTCTAGCGGTTTTGTTTGTTTAGTAATCAGCAGGAGAACATAGCAAAATTTTCCAAAATTGACCCACTTCTCACAAACTTTGGAGAAAAACATTTCAAGTAGAGGAGAGACTTCAATGCTAATATTTTTGCTTCAGTGACTAAAACATATGAACATTAATTCTATTCTATGAAGCAGGGAAACATTTTGAAATGGCTATTGATAGCAAAACAATTTATTGTCAAACAAGCACTGTGAGTGGCACCCAAATGAAACAAAAAAAAATTACTCAATGCTGCAAATAGGTTCTGTTGTTTTTTAGAAACCGAAAGTGTTTTTTATCATTCCTTTAAGCTCTGACTCATAATAGTGCTGCACACATTAAAATATAATTAGGCACTTCTTTAAAATAATAAATCCTCATTGAATGAAGACTTAGAAACAGTAACCAACCTCGTCAAGAAAGTGTGTGTGTGTGCGTGTGTGTGCGTGGGTGCGTGGTGTTTGTATGTCTGGTGTGTCTGACACCAAGCTATGCATTGTTATTGTCAGAAAACATTTTTCTCGTAATATGGCTTCGAACATCCGTTTGATTTGTGACTTTTTTAGTTCTAAAAAAAATTGCTCTTAAAAAAAAAAGCATAAAGTTTTGTTTGTTTATAAACCACCATCCATAGTTTCAACAGCGTGAGAACTTTGGCCTACTCTTGTGCATGTCCGGCTAAAGAGATTCTGGTCTGTTTATAAACATAATTTTTCCCCGTTTGAACTCAACTGTGCTTACCTCCAGGTTGCCAAGGATTAATTGCAATGTTACTTTTTTGTGCAGTTGTCAGGATAATGAAGCTGACAAAATGGAGCATGTCACCACAGCAAGCTTTGTCACTGGGAGAGATGATTTTTTTTTTTTTTGACTCAAAGACATTAAGATGGAACAGTTGGGTCCAGAACAAGTTTCAATGTTAGCCATTTGGGCCCAAAACAAATTCTTTGAACACCAAAAGACTTCATTCAGTTATTTGTTGAATTTAGAGTATGATTATTATATTCAGTTATTTGGAGTATGAAGTCAGCCCCAACCAAGTGTGACTGCTTTCAAGTCCAAGTTAAAAACTATGCTTAGTTTCCCATGTCTTTGACTGGGGTCTTACAACGCATTTGTTTTGACTTAAATACAGTTTCAGTAATCTTTTTCTTCCACTGTCTAAGTAATTTTAGTACTCTCTCTTTTATTTCTGGACTTTGTTTTAAATGTCTTCAGTTCTTTTATTTGTAAATGCTTTTAAACGTTGTAATTCTGCATTGCATAAATCTGGTTGCATTCCCCATCATTCCAAAAGTAATGAAAGCATTTTTTGAATGCAGCTTTACGGCAATTTAAATCTTTGATCCAAAATTTTAAAAATGCTTTGTTCCAATGTACAAAGATGGTTAGCATAAAGGAAACACTAAATAATGTCACACGCATTTCTTAAATATAATAGACCAGGGATGGGCAACTGGTGGCCCGCGGGCGCAGGCGGCAGATTCTTTCAGAGACCTCTTCCAAACAAAAAAAATACTACCTCATTCATATGACAACTTTGAATGAGGTGACATTTGTGAAAAATTCATGACATTTCCTCTTACGCCTAATTTTGGTTTGCTCTTCACCCGTTTTGTGCCATCCTCGAATGGTCATTTTTATGCATGAGAGCCCTTTGCGATGGAATATTTTTTAAAAAAAATCACACTACATGGTTAATTTTTGATTGTTAAAACGTTCTCGAAGGATGGATCCTTTACCACTTCACTGAGAAATATATTATGAAAAATGAAAAATCTTGCAAGCACGTTTTTTGCACGAATGCACATGTTTTGTCCAGATTTAAAATGGCATTTTTGTCATACATCTGGTTTGGAAGTGTGTGATCCAATGTCACCTGAGTTAAAATGAATATTTTTCCCTTGAGTGTACAAAGCGCCAAACATGTCCGACATTAATGTTGTGTTCCCTGACAACACTTGAAGATGGCGAGAGTACTCACCACGCACACTCAAGTTTGCTCTTGGAAATCCTCTCAGGCCTTGCGTTGTTGACAGTCCTGCTTCAGTCTCTCTTCTGTTGTCTTCACAGTCGTTACCAGTGATCTTAAATCACTTGCCCGACCACCATTAAGGTGGGGCCCTTGTGAAGGTGGAGCACTGATTTGATTTTTTTGGTTTTCACACAATTACAGTACGTGTTTTTTATTCGGTCAGTATTGCCATGCAGTATTTCTTTGTCATGTTGCCAAGTTGGAATTAATTAGTTAATTGAGTCACTTTGAAGTGAACAAATTAAAGGTCACTGCCACTTGAATCTTATGTGTAGGCACGCGGAGTCCTAAAATGTCTTCAAACTTCTGTTTTTTTTTCTTTTTTTTTAATTATCTTTTTAACAACAATGAGCTGGGTGGTGTACCTGATGAAGGCTACTGTGGCTTTGCAAAGAGGACAAACCAGTTTGTCTCCTCTGAGTCAATAAGTAGCAATTACGATACTACAGCACATATTGTTGAAATAATCATGTGTTGTTGTGAAAATTATCTTTTTTTTTTTTTTTAATCGAGTTATCAGCTCTTTCCCATAAAATATGTGGCTGGAAATAAACACAGCTTTTCACTTGTTATATATTTTATTGCACCCATAATGTCTGTGTGAAAATGAAAACCAGAATCATCGTTATTTGCCCGATTAAAATATACAAGGAATTTATTACCAGGAGGTGAAACCACCCTAACACTTCAGCAAACAAAATGTACATTTTGGACATTAACACACATGTATGGAGCCAATGAGAAATTTAACATGTCCCATAATACGATAGAACTTGATCGAGAGAGTCCAAAAGCAATTTAACGGGACAAGCAGTGCGATCATAAAGATCATCGATGGTTCTGCAAATAGTGCAGCGTGACTAAGTTACAACAATGAATATGCCAACAATGTCACAACACAATGCCAAATTAGCGAAAATTGACAAAATTTCACTCTGGAATTAAAAATCAAATAAATTTTTTAGGAAGTTATTGACAACAGGGAAGAAGCTGCTGGAATGTCTACTGGTTTTAGTGTGCATAGGTGGATAGCCCCTCCCTGAGTGAAGGAGCTGGAAGGAGTGGTGAACAGGTTCAGAATCAGATTTATTGGCCAGGTATGCAAAGAAACACACAAGGACTTCCCAGTTACAACCTGTTCAGAGGAATATAAACAAGACATCAATGACCAACATGGGGGAGACAGAACGTGAAGTATGGCTTGATTTCAGTTCTTGCTGCCAAGGTTGGCACAACACACTATGAGGTTCGGGGGGCAATTAGTTTTTCACACAGGGTCAGAAAGTTTTTTGATTTTTTTTTTTTTTTTTTTTTGTGCATTTGTAAATTGAATTGTCATTTGAAAACTGCATTTTGTATTTCCTTGGGTTGTCTCTGTGTGATATTAAAATTAGTTTGATGAACCGAAATCCCTGTGTGTGATAAATATGCGAAGAACACAGTCATCAGGATGGGGACAAATATTTTTTCACAGCACTGCAGCATAAATTTAAAAATACAGTAAAACAATTTTTGAGATTTAAAATGTAATGAACAGGGTGGGGGAAGGATGGTAGGAAGGTGGGGGAATGTTCCAATCTGTGAAAGTGGAGTGTGAAGCATCTCCAGCTGTGCCACGGGGCAATGAATAGGAATCTAACGAGGACGTTGACATTGTGCCTGCAGCTGCAAGGCCAAGTCCTTATCAGTCACAGGCCTGAGCAGAAGTGCAGGGGGGAAGGAGACAGAATAGTTGCGGCCATGTGTTTTTCCAAACAGGGGAATGTCCAGAAAACAATTGCTTTGGGGACAGGCCGTCTACAATTTCCGACAGCCTTGGATGTCTTTTAGCATGTGTCTCTCCGTGGTGTCAATCTGCCGAATTCTTGATCAGAATCAGAATCATCTTTATTGGCCAAGTATGTAGAACACACAAGGAATTTGTCTCCGGTATAACACGCTGCATTAGTATCATCATAAACAAGGACATGACAAATAGGTATGGAAGGACATTTCGTAATGTACGTGAACCGTAGTGCGGTGGTACCACCCAGTGACAACTGTGAGACAATGTGCAAAGTATCAAGCAGAGCTAAAGTGATCAGTGGTAGAATACAATACGATGACAGTTGTACAGTTGGTGCAGAAAATCACTGAACCATTTTAGAGTGACCAGTAGCAGTATTTGTTGTACAAGAAGAGGGACTACGTCAGTGACTGTTTAGGGAGTTAATGGCTAGAGGGAAGAAGCTGTTATCGTGTCTGCTGGATTTGGTGCGCATGGATCTGTAGCGCCTGCCTGAGAGGAGTAGCTGGAGAAGGTGGTGGGCAGGGTGCGGGGGATCCAGGAGGATTTTCCGTGCCTTTGTTTTGATTCTTGCAGTATGCAAGTCCTCAAGAGTGGGTAGGGCGGTGCCAATGATTTTTTTCCGCCGTCCTAACTGTCCGTTGAAGTCGGATTTTGTCCTTTTTTGTGGCGGCCCTAAACCAAACCGTGATGGAAGAACACAGGATTGATTCGATGACTGACGTGTAAAAATGATGTAGCACCTCCTGGGGCAGGCCATGCTTCCTCAGCAGCCTCAGGAAGTACATCCTCTGCTGGGCCCTTTTCAGGATGGAGATGGTGTTGACTTCCCACTTCATGTCCTGGGAGACTGATTCCCAGGAACTTGAAGGTCTCGACGGTTGACACAGGGCAGTTGGATAGTGTGA
>NW_017805917.1:142743-150097 GCF_001891065.2 Hippocampus comes | reverse complement strand
GTTGCACCAGAGCTCCAGCTGCTCCACTTGTTGTCAGTACACAGACTCGTCGCCGTCTTTGATGAGACCAATGACCATGGTGTCGTCTGCGAACTTTATGAGTTTGACAACTGGACTTGTTGAGGTGCAATCGTTTGTGTAGAGGGAGAAGAGCAGTGGAGAGAAGACGCATCCCTGTGGGCTCCAGTGCTAGTGGTGCGTGTTGATGATGTTGTTTTTCCCAGTCTCACCTGTTGTGTCCGTCCCGTCAGGAAGCTGAGGATCCACTGGCAGATCGTAGGGGACACACCGAGGTGGAGAAGTTTGGGGGTGAGGAGTTCCGGGATGATGGTGTTGAACGCAGAGCTGAAATCCACAAACAGGATCCTTGCGTAGGTCCCTGTGCTGTCGAGGTGCCCGAGGATGTAGTGCAGACTTATGTTGACTGCGTCCTCCACAGACCCGTTTGCCCGGTAGGCAAACTGAAGAGGGTCCAGCAGGGGTCCCGTGACATTCTTTAGGTGGTTCAGCACAAGGCGTTCAAAGGACTTCATGACCACAGACGTCAGAGCGACAGGCCTATAGTCGTTCAGTTCCGATGTTGCCGATTTCTTGGGAACTGGGATGATGGTAGACTGTTTGAAGCAGGATGGGACCTCACACAGCTCCAGGGATCTGTTGAAGATTTGTGTGAAGACCGGAGCCAGCTGGTCAGCGCAGACTTTCAGGCAGGAGGGGGACACTTTGTCGGGCCCCGCAGCTTTCTTGATCTTCTGCTGCTTCAAGAGCCATCTCATGTCCTGTTCGTAGATCTGTAGGGGAGAAAATGAGGGTGGGGGGTAGATAGAGTAGTTTCTGGTAGAGGTGGATGTATGTGGGAAATGGGGGTGTCCTTTTCGAATCGGCAGAAAAACATGTTTAGTTCATCAGCAAGACTCTTATTGTTCACTGCTTGGAGGGATGGTGTTCTATAGTTTGTGATTGCTTTCAGGCCATTCCACACAGATGCAGAGTCGTTAGCAGAGAACGGGTTTCTCAGCCTCTCTGCATACCTTCTCTTAGTGATGTTAATTTCCTTTGTCAATTGGTTTCGGGCGTGTTTGTACAGTGCCCGATCTCCACTTCTAAATGCGGCCTCTTTCTCTTTCCTGAGTTGCCTGAGTTTGGGAGTGAACCACGGCTTGTTATTGTTGAAGGAGCGGAAGGACTTCGTTGGTACACACATGTCCTCACAGAAACTGATGTATGATGTTACAGTGTCTGTGTATTCATCCAGTGTGCCCGTTGAAGTTTCAAAGACCCCCTAATTAGTGCAGTCTAAGCATTCTTGTAGAGCTAGCTTTGCTTCATCTGTCCATTTTTTCACAGTTTTAACAACCGGTTTAACACATTTGAGTTTCTGTCTGTATGTAGTTATCAAGTGTATTAAATTGTGGTCAGAAAGACCCAATGCTGCACGGGCGATCGATCGGTATGAATTTTTGATTGTTGTATAGCAGTGGTCTAGAATGTTGCCTTCTCTGGTGAAACAGTCGATGTGCTGCTTATAGGGGTGTTCACGCGGCACACATTTGATCCGGCGCTGTACCGATGTATTTTTTGCGATATAGTTTACACCGGAGCAAATTTTGTGGAGCGTTCACACGTACAACGCCGCTGAGCGTGGCAGCACCGGTGGCAGCTCCACTTGCGTTCACACGGCAGTTTCTGCAGCGGAGCAAAACGACAGAAAACAAATGAGTTGTTGGTTCTTTTTTAAACGTATACACAATCAAGCAACTACTGTACAGGCACGCCCTTCTCCTTCTCGGTCTCCGTGCCTTCTGCTCGAGAGTGACCGCCCCCCGCCCCCGATAACGTAAATCAACGATGACTTCAAAGACACTCAGAAAAGCAAAAATGTAATGCTCCGCGTTCTAGTTGAGATGGTATAACCCAAGAGGTTGTTTGCTACTGTTACCAGCCTTGTCTTGTGTCATTATTACACAAACACAGGACGGAAGTCCGACAGAGCACGAAAGCAACGCATTCTCGCCGTAGGTAATTAACTCTTCTCATGCGTAGCGAGGCTACTCCCCCCTCGCAAACGAGCATTTGCTCCGGAGCAAATAGTAGCGTTCACACGTGCAAATTTACATACGTGCTGCGCCGCAAACGAGCATTTGCTCTGGAGCAAATTTTTAAACCACCTTCCTGAGGTGGATCAAAGTTGGTTCGGTGTAAGCTGTTTAGCGGTGCTACGCCGGAGCAAATTTGCACGTGTGAACGCTCAACTGGCGCAGCGCCGGTGCTGCGTCGGACCAAATGTTGCCGTGTGAACACCCCTTTTATCTGGGAAGTTCACGGTTAAGATGTGCTCTCTTAAAATCGCCCAAAATGATCAGGGGTGACTCTGGGTATTTTAGTTCGAGTTTGTTTACTTGTTCAGCTAGCGTTTGTATCGCCGTGTTAGCGTTAGCTTGTGGTGCAACGTAAACACCGACTAGTAAAAAGGAGGTGAACTCACGTGGCGAGTAGAATGGCTTGCAGTTTAAAGACAGTGACTCCAGGTCCGGGCTGCAGTGTGCGTCGAGCTTCGTGACATCAGTGCATCATTCTTCGTTGATATAGAAGCAAATCCCACCACCTTTCGATTTCCCTCATGGCTCCGTGTCACGGTCGGCTCGGAGAAGACGGAAGCCGGGTAGATGTAGCTCGGAATCCGGGTGGCGGTCACTGAGCCAGGTTTCAGTGAAGCAGAGCGCAGTAGAACGTGCAAAGGTTTTGTTGTTCTTTGTGAGGAGAAGAAGTTCATCCATCTTGTTAGGCAGAGATCGTAGATTAGTAGGATGGATCGATGGGAGCGGGGTTCGAAATCCACGCTGCCGGAGCTTGACTAGCACGCCGGCTCCCTTCCCCCTCCTCCGGCGGCGTTTCCATGCTCCGTACAGCGCAGCCGCTCCGCTCGCAATTAGCTCAGAAAAACCTTGTGGATTTTCGTGTGCTGGTGAAAAAAGTCAGAGCGTAGACTCCCCAATGCTAAGCAACTTTTCCTTCGTGTAAGTAAGCCGCTCAGGGTCGCCAAAAACGAAAATGACAAAAACAGGGATAATACTAGGGAGCGTGTAACCGAGGCTGCCATACCTGTCGGCGCCTGATGACAATCAGTCAATCAATTTTCCTGGTCGGTACAACTACTCCCAGGCTTTTCCATTTTTGCGAAGCGCATCCAACACCACATCCCCTTTGCGTCTGAGTTCGTGTTGATCACCCTCACTCCACCTTCCATGTAGGCCGCCAGCTTCAGCTTGTCCCCTTCCAATGAAGCTGCTCCCTCCGGCTGAATTTTGCAATCGATCAGGAAACGGCAAACACCAAACAGCAGGATACCTCTTATCAAAAGGCCAATAATGTGGATGTCTTCCACATCCCATCTGGACATTAATGTCAAGCACACCATTCTCTACTTCTGCCAAGGATCTAAGGTGTATCCAGCACAAAATATCCAAGAGGGGCAAGAAAGCTCCCCTTCCATCTCAGCAGAATCAGCCTCCTGGACAGCAAGGTTGCATTCACAGCTATATAGACCCGTGTGACCTTGGACAGTCAAAATACCGGAAGATTATAAGTTTAATGAAGGGCAAAGCCAAAACATATGTATATTGTAAGCTTTAACCTGTATTCACCACTCCCAAAAGGGAGAAACTGTGTTAAATATTTTGACCAATCGGGCTTTAGTATCATGGGCTCTATGAGGAATTCTCAGCCAAGTAAAGCCGCGTTTTGCACAAATTGATGAAAGCCGTGTTTTGCACAAATTGATGATCCGTGTGTATGCTGCAAAAATTCCCTGCAAATATCTGAAATTTCTTGTTGTAAATCAGTTTGTCATATAGTTTTGAGAATATTTAATGATGAATCACAGCCAGTTTTGTAAATTTTAGCATAAATGGCATACCCAGCACCCTTTAGTGATGACAGAGGTTCAAGAAAGAGATCAACATCTGAAGTTGGAGCAATTGTTGGAAAAGCAAGCCACAAAGTGTGAACATAACGAATTTGGAGACATCTAAAAAAATGGCATTGAGGTCATGAAAAATTCAATTAACTGTAGAAAAGAGGCAAAAGTGGAGGCAATGTAGAGATCTTTACAAATGTTTCGGCCCACCCCACAAGGAAATGTGCCATCCACCAAGGATGGAGGGGAAGGCAAGATGAACTGAGATCGGAGTCTGAACAGAGTTGGTCTGTAGCCCCAAGAAACATGTAAAGTGATTCCAAATTTGAAGACAAGAAAATACATTTTTTTGAATAAGTGGAGGTAGAGGACAAAAGAGGTGAATATACTTGGGATTTTAATGTTACTGGATCAGCAGTTTGCCTCCACATCCTAATGTAGGTTTGTTTTATGTTGTCAACTCAATAATCAAAGAGAGTGATCCCTCACTATATCACATTTCATTTACCGCGGCTTCAGTACACCGTTGGGGGGCAGCTTGAGCAGACCAAAAGTGAGTGCAAGAGAGACAGAGACAGAGAAAGAGAGAGAGAGAGAGAGAGAGAGAGAGAGAGAGAGAGAGAGAGAGAGAGAGGGGCAAAGGCATGGTACGACTGGTTAGCACGCTCACTCCACAGTGCAGAGGTGCAAGGTTCGACTCGGGCTCCGGCCTTCCTGTGTGGAGTTTGCATGTTCTCCTTGTGCCTGCGTGGGTTTTTTTCCGGGTACTCCAATTTCCTCCCACATTCCAAAAATATGCATGACAGGCTGATTGAACACTCTAAATGGTCCCTAGGTGTGGGTGTGAGCACGGATAGTTATTTGTCTCTGTGTGCCCTGCAATTAGCTGGCAACCACTTCAGGGTGTATCCCGCCTACTCCTCGAAGACAGCTGGGATAGGCTCCAGCACACCCCGCAACCCTTGTGAGGATAAAGCGGATCAGAAAAACGGATGGATGGATGGGTACCCACATACACTTACACAACCATTTCTAGTGGGGTGCAAACCCTCCTTCGTGGTTTTGCACTTATTGCGGCCGGGCCCGGGGCACAATTAATCGCGACAAGTGAGGGATCACTGTATTTCAGAGCCATACCACCTAACTCTTTTGGATGCTGTAAGACATAGTTATGCAAACTCTGTTTTTTTTTTTTTTAGCTCAAATAAAATCGATCAAAAGACAATCAACTTTTTTGTGTGAATGTTTGATGTACATGAGAGACAAAAAACAAAAAAAACAATGCTCCCTCTGATTCGGATTAAACGAATGCCAAGGATCTGAAACCTTTAACTCCATGAAAGGTCTCAACACCATGGCAGATTTAGATTGCGGCACCCACACGTCAAATGTTGTTCTGCCAGTACAGGGGTTCCAAATTTTCACATTTTTAACCAAAATTTCAACAGGTACTTATAGCTTAACAACACTAGCTTGAAGGGTCTCTAGCTGGTCTCCATGATCATTGGCCGATCACTCCAAGTCAAGAATAGTCTCAATTTGTGCATCCACTCTTGGTTCCAACGGCTTCATGGTTCGTGAAACTTCAGTCTTGAAAGGTTAATATTGACTCAAACTTGATATTGGTCTGAAGCTCATCCATCATGTCCTTAAGGGATATCCATGTTAGCATCGGGGTTTGGATGAGAATCAGACCCCGAGGATGGCTCCAGTTTTCTGCAGACGCCTTGAGATTGGTGATTTCTGTGCCGAAGACTCACCATTTCTCCACGAAAGGCTCAGAAATAAACAATGCTTCACAATGTGGCATAACACCTGTAGTGAGCAGTGTCATGACTTGGAATAATGGTTAAAAAGTTAATAAGTCCCCGGAGCTCCGGCTATGCACGTCTCACGTGGTCCACGTCCACCGTAAGGTCCTCTACAATTTGTCATTTTCTGATTGACCATAGAAAGAATGCAATGCAAATAATTCAACATGACTTCAGCTGTTTGTCCAACCTCCTCAATGGACCTTCCCCCGATGGACTGAATCTTGATGGTAGTGTAATAGTGTGACATCTCATCCGGCCAATGACACAGAGTGATATTTATCTGGTCCTCTGACCGACCATCATGAACGACAAAAAAGTCATGAAGTTTGAAAAGGCCATAAGTCATCATCTTGGAATCCCCGGCAACCTCTTCCATTTACTTGTACTGAGGTAACTGTTTGGGTCCAATAAATTCATAACTCATCCAATTCTTTCCAGATTTTGACATGGATTGATTTGTTAGAAACATCAGACGTACAGTTATGATACCAGATGTCTAGGTAATTTTATAATGGGGCTTTCATATTAAATATTCAGGAATGGTCAAATGTACTTTTTACTTTAAAAAATCTCCAAAAAACAACAACCCAACAACAATGAACTTGAGTGTATATTAGTTTTTCTTTTGTATTTCTTCCCATCACATTGTTGAATGGTGTTGAATCACTTGGAGCACAATGAAAAGCTTTGAAAACAAATAGTAAAAAATTTACATTTTCACAGAATTGAGATGTGTTTTAATGATGGTCAAAAGTGAAAAATATGCGAATCTATTTAGGCTTCATATTTTTATTTCAGACTCCCGGGAAGTAATGCCTCACCAGTCATGAACCTCACTGCATGTCACTAGACGGTGTTGATCCTGCTCTGCTGTTTCCCATTTTGCCTCGTATGCAACCTGCCTTGTACGCCCCTTGCAAAGGTCATGCTGTCATTAGGTGAGGCATTTAATTTATTTTCTTTTGTTTGTTTTTTCCTTTTGTTCTCACGCAGGTTTCTATTAGGCTGGTCTTGCTGTGCGACATGTTTTTCATACTTGTACGTTGGAGTAAATCAATTACCAGAGTTCACATTTACCCTTTATACCTACATACTGTAATTGACAGATTTGGAGTGCCAAATCATTTAAAGTAATATTTGCATCAACTTCATGTTTCTTGCTAAAATATCAAAACTGAAAGTTGTCTTCGCTTTAAAATATTTTGAGATGATGCAAGCATTTGTTTGTTGCCAATCAAACACATTGACCCATTTAACTCAGTATGTCCTATTCTCAACGAATTGTAGTTTGTTCTCTTCTATTCCTACTCTCTACAATCATCCCACCCACCCTTTGCTGTAGATTTTATACTGTATTTTCCGGATTATCAGTCACAGTTTTTTTTCATAGTTTAGCCAGGGGTGCGATTTATACTCTGGAGCGATTTATGTGTGAATTTATTAACACGTTCTATCATTTCACATGTTATTTTCACATTAAACCGCAAGAGGGTGCTCTAGGCCTGTGTTGATACTTTCCACATTGGTGGAAACTGATAAACACAATTTAGGATGACTGACGGAAGAGACGGGGAAGAAGAACCGCTGCTTCTTCTGACTCTGGAGTTCGCGGAGTCAGTGGCGG
>NW_017805917.1:138923-141204 GCF_001891065.2 Hippocampus comes | reverse complement strand
GTGTGTGTGTGTGCGTGTGTGCGTGCGTGCGTGCGTGCGTGCGTGCGCGCGCGTGCGTGCGTGCGCGTGCGTGCATGCGTGTGTAACTTTTTTAGTATCCCATTTTAATTTTAATTTTTATTTAACAGGAACAATATATAAGACATTGCCTTCTAAAATTTGGATAATTATATGCATGTAAAACATTTAGCTTCAGTGTATTTGCAATTTTAGTCTCTGGTCAGGCTTGAGAATGTATTAATTTATATTTATTGAATACAACAAAAACTAATTAATACAATTAATAAATAGCATCAATCAATACATTTTAGACACTTGTATATGTCTGAGTGCCTCAGCAATCTAAGTGTACCGGGTTAGTGTATATGCTGTGTCCATGCAGAACTTGTGTTTACATTTATTTGGTTTGTCTTTGTCCACAGACATCAGTAGATGTAAAGAGGACCCGCCAATGCAGCCAGAGCTAAAACAGTTTCCCAGGACCCTGATGGGGGACAGGAGAAGGAGCTTCAAGGCAGGCTGGTACCATATCCACCCCTGGCTTGAATATTCTCAACAGATGGACTCGGCGTATTGTTTCGCCTGCCGTACGCTTGCAGATATTTTAGCCCTCCTAATACTGTTTTTTTTCTCATCACTGTAATGTTATGACTACAATGCTTTGAAAGTTTGATGAAATAAAAAGTCAAATAATATTTCGAATCTGTCTTTTTAGCCCTGGGTTGAATGTGCCCCTCCATCAAAACCCCCGGCCCCAGCCCGGCCCCCTCAGTGAAACTGATCTAGAACCGCCACTGCGCGGAGTTCTTTAAAAGTGACAGAGAGGCTGAAGATTTCATTAGATTTAGTGATTTGGAGTGACACTTATGGGTTGGTAAACTTGTTCGCATATTCTTTATTCTATAGTTGTCTGAATAACTCTTGATGTTACGTGAACATACCAGACACGTTTTCAGTTCGTTTTTTAAGCGTCATGTAACATTAGCATATCGTACACTTATTCAGCATGTTGTTCTCTATTTTTATTTGCCTTTCAAGACGACATGTCCAGGGGTGTAGTGGGCGTGGTACACGGGGGTACGCCGTCCACCCACTTCTCCCGACGCCACATTCAATTTTTATTTCGGTTTTAGCCCTGCACTAAAATGACAGAGAAAAAGCAGAAGAACATTGATTTTTATTTTCGGAAAGAGAAAGACGCCTCCAGTATCCAGACACCCAATTCAGAGACTTTGTGTGACAAAGTTGAGCAACCAGTTAGCGCCAACACCGAAGTCACTTCGTCAACTAATGCTAGCCATGGTGATGCTAGCATGGAGGTGGCGGGGAGCTCCAGTAGCTCACCGTTCGCGATTTGGAGTGAAGACATGTGGAAGAGAAAGAAGGAGGCCTATCTCTGGATCGATGATAAGGACGGGAAACTCGGCTGCAAGGTGTGCTCGTCCATTAGTGATTTGTCTGTATTCAAAGCCCAGGGTTCACGAATGGGAGATGAATGGCGTTCCTATAGGATTAGCTGTATTGGAACAGATAAGAGCACAATGCTAACGTCTCTTCGGAAAAAAATTCTCAGACATGAACATTCAAGTGGACACGTCGCTGCTCAGCGCAGTCAGGCCATTGCAAAAAGAGAGACAATTGCTAAAGTTTGTGACAGAATGAATGCATCCTACATGAAGGCTACTTGTACTGTGTTCCGGACCGTTTATCACATAGTACAGAAAAACAGACCTTTTTCTGATCATTATGGACTGATGGAGCTACAAAGTGAGAATGGGATCGACACGGGCGTTGGCTTGCACTCCTGTTACAGTGCAACACAGATAACTGATCACATTGCTACCTAAATGCGTAAAAAAGCCTGCCAACGAATCCAGGAAATAGAAGGGAACATTTCAGTCCTCATTGATGAAACAACGAGCCTAGGATGTAAAACTGCATTGATCGTCTATCTCAAATGTGAAACAGACAAGACCTACGATCCACACTTTATGTTCCTAGATCTAATAGAACTTCCGAACCAAACAGCGGACACAATTCTGCAGTGTCTGCTCAAGTGCCTAGATGCACACGGCTTTGATGACACTTACCTGAAGAAGCACTTAGTAGCGTTTGCAAGTGATGGAGCCAGCATAATGTTGGCGCGAAAATCTGGTGTGGCCAAACGAATGACTGAACGCTATCCCAATATTTTAATTTGGCATTGTCTAAATCATAGATTAGAGCTGGCAGTTAGCGATACTGTGTCTGACATTAGTGGTGTAAACCAGTGGTCCCCAAC
>NW_017805917.1:133285-138603 GCF_001891065.2 Hippocampus comes | reverse complement strand
TGCAGCAACGGCGACGAAAACAAAATTACGAAGTAGACCGGACATAAACCACACACTTGAGGTGTCATTGTCTCTCCTATTACCCCGAGATGGGACCGTCTGGTTGCAGAAAATCAAGCTCGGTGCTGTGGTGAGTCGTCATTTTCATGCACTTTGAATTTGCGTTGTATCGTATTTTGAAGGCATTAAACATTGCCAGAGCGATCGGAGTGTTGCGGCCAGATTAGACGCTCCTTGTGTTTATTATTATATTTCGAAAACACCACAGTTTTCATGCAGCTCATACCATATTATTTTGTTGTATTATTTCCGCCACACCTTAAATGCCGGTCCCTGAAAATATTGTCTGACATAAACCGGTCCGTGGGGCAAAAAAGGTTGGGGGCCCCTGGTGTAAACCATTTCCAGGCATTTATGGACAAATTATACACTGTCTACAGTAGATCACCCCAGAATCAAAAAGAACTGGCGGAGTGCGTTGCAACATTGGAAAAAGAAGTGGGGAAAATCGGACGTGTGTTGAGAACAAGATGGGTGTCTAGTTCTTTGCGCACAGTGTCTGCCGTTTGGGATAATTTTGAAGCATTATGTGCTCACTTTAACTTTGCAACAACAGATGAGAAGCGAGCGGCTTCCGACAGGATGTCATATAGAGGGCTGTTGAAGCGGCTGACTTCAAAGCAGTTCTTGCTGGATTCAGCACTTATGCATGACACGCTAAATGAGTTATCTCTGCTGTCAGAATGTTTGCAAAGACGTACGGCATCAGTTCCCTACGCAGACAAACTGATGAAACGTAGCATTCGATTCATTGAGGCAATGGGAGAACGACCAGGGCCAAAAGTCCTTGCTGCTAAAATCGTTGTGTCAACAGGCAGATTTGGTTCCGTTGAGCTTACAGACAATGCAAAAATTCTTTCCATAAACCGACAACAGTTTCTTAGAAGTCTAAGCAACAATATAAGCCATCGGATGTTCACTACTGTATCATCTAGACGAGCAAACGCCCAGGACGAGTCGGACTATGTTCAGTTGATTAAGCAACTTAATGTTCTGGAGCCGGGGAACTGGCCACCTGCGCAAGATATGCCGCCTGGCTTTGGAGAGACCGAAATAGCTGCACTTTGCCAACGTTTTCGACTACACATCGCGAGTGCAATCAATGGGTTTAGGGATTTCATCGAGAGCTCCGGGGATGACGATGACACACCTGCGGATCTGAGGCCTTTAATGAACTGTACGAAACTCATTCCATGCAACACTGCAGAGTGCAAAAGGGGATTCAGCCAAATGAATCTTATAATCACCCTGATCCGCACAAGGTAGCTGATTGAAAGGGTATCCGCTTTGATGTTCATCAAGCTACATGGACCACCGATGAAACAGTGGGACCCGACAAGCTACGTGACCACTTGGTTGCGATGCCATCACTCGGCTGAAGACAGGAGAACAAGACCAGCCACCGAAACCCGCAGCGAACTTCCTGACCCAGTGTGGCGGTTTCTTTGACAGTCAATGAAAACATCAACTGTAAGTTACTCTGTTTTGTTTTTTTGCTTTCGAGGCAGCGCTGTCTGCGGGTTATTGAAATGTTTGTTGATCATTGTTCTAATGCGAGTTATGCTTAGTAACGTTGGCCTGTGATTATTTTGGAGTAGTAAAACATTAAATTTAACGTTAGTTCAACTGGTGTTGTAGCCTATGATTGATGTTGTGTATGTATATATAGAACATCCCAGAATCGCGTACACCCACTTAAAAAATCCCCACTACACCACTGGACATGTCTGTTCTTGGATTTGATCAAATATTGTGTTTATTATTTTACTTTGTTAAGTGTTTTGTTAAGCGCTTTGTTACAGTGGCAGCTGTTGTGAAAGCGCTATGTAAATCAGCATGTATTGTATTGTATTGTAGTACGACTTATATATGTTATTCTCCTCTTTATTATGCATTTTATGGCTGGAGCGATTCATCGTCCGAAAAATGCGGTCGATGACATCCTGTGCGTTCTCCATTCAACTCTAACTGTATTCTTCATCTATGCCTTGGCCTCATCTATCCCAAGAGACTTGCAAATCCATCCACTCTTTATTCCTCTTTATACCTTGATGTATAGGGACCTAAATAAACACTAAATAAACTCTAGTCCCACTTGTGTTCAACCTATGTCAGTTTTCAAACAGCACAAATAACAAATCAGGCCTAATCTGTGACACCATGGACTTTATTGACAATAATGCTAACAATGAATCCGAGCAGATAACAACTTGTTGTAACCTATTATGGTTAGTCCACTGTAGAGCCATAACCATTGCTATCAATCCCACACTGTTAAAAACAGATAAATAATCAGAAGTCTGCTAAGTAAAGATTGTTTGTTTTGTTTGTTTATTGAACATTTAAACGGACAATAGAAATTTGGCAGGAAGTGAAAGTCAGTAAACTGGTTGAAAAGAATATATTGAACTGTGGGATGGCAAACACATTCTGTTTTGACACTCTCATGATCCTTAGAACAGGGATGTCCTGCTCTGGGCCTGGAGGGCCACTGTCCTGCCTGTTTTCCAACTCTCCTGGCTGCAACACACCTGATTCAGATGATCAGCTCATCAGTGAGCTCTGAAGCAGCAGTGGAACGATCCTGATTATTTGAATCAGGTGTGGTGCTCTTGGGAGAGCTGGAAAACAGGCACGACAGAGGCCCTTGAGCACCAAGTTTGGACAGCCCTGCCTTAGAACCATCCAAAAAAATTGGGGTCAACAATCTATGGCAGGGGTGGGCAATCCCAGTCCTGGAGGGCCGCTATCCTGCATGTTTTCCATCTGTCCCTGTTGCAACACACCTGATTCAATTGTTCAGGCCTCGACAGAGCTTGCTGATGATCTGATCATTTGAATCAGGTGTGTTGGAGAAGTGACAGATGGAAAAAATGCAGGATAGCGGCCCTCCAGGACTGGGATTTCCCACCCCTGATCTATGGACAACTCGTAGTCTGAAATCAACCTCCTCTACCCAGTCACCTTTCCGCTTACCACTGCTAATTTTCTCTAGAAAATATAGACCTACATCCGCAGGTGAGGGGGGGGTGTACAGTGATCCCTCGCACTTTTTCGCACTTTGTTTATCGCGGCCTCGGTGCAACGCGTTTTTTTTTCCAAAGCTGCTACTTCGTGGTTCTTTGGGAGTAAAGTGAGATTCATGTCCCAGAGTATCAGCTGGCCTTTGCTGACATCTAGCAGGGCATGGTGCTGGTTCAGGAAGTCCCATCCTAAGATCACAGAATGATGAGCTCCTCTGATGACCTGGAAGTCATGCTGCATTCCTAAGTGGATGCCTAATGACAAAGTCCCCAGTGTGTCCAAGCATTGACCATTGACAGAGCGAGCCAAAATGAAGGATGTCTTCATAGGGCGCTTCTTCAGTGCTGGATGCGATACTCTGAAATCCTCACTGATGATAGAAATGGTGGACCCAGTGTCGAGGAGAGCAGATATTTCAATGCCTTCCACAATGCAAAGGATGTTGGGGCACACAGTTTCTGAGTGAATATACTTCCTATTGTCTTGATCATCAGGCTCCAGGTTGTCGGCAGGGGACGCTATTGCACAAGCTGAGGTCTGCCCCTCAGCATCAGCTAGTGGCCGTTTCCCTGTTCTGTTGATCGGCACTCACCTCTCAGGAGACTGGAAGTGAACACTGCGTCTGGCCGGTAGGTCACCATCCCGCTCCCTCCGTGACGGTGAGCTGTAGTGTTGTCTATATGGCTGATCGGACCTGGACTGGTAGTCACCGTAGTCACCTTGTGATGTACTATCTGCAGAATGATAGCGTCGGGCATCCTCCTGAGAGTCCCAGCTGCGTCTGCTTGGGGAATGCCATCGCTGGCGTTCATGCTCAGAGGAGTCCCAGTCAGGCCTGCACGGAGAATGGCGTGATGGCTGACATCTTCAGGGATCCAATCATGTCTGCTGTGCCAGAACTCAGGAGAGTCTGGACGGTGCCTGTGATAGAACTCTGGACTTCGACCGTAGCATCTGTCAGTTGAGTAGTAGGTTCTGGACTAGCGTGGATGGAGAACGGCGGCGTGCACCACCGAGGGGATCACCAGATGCGGAAGATTGATTGGCCCAGTGGTCAAAGCGCTGGCCACAGTAGATCTCCTTCTCCTGTAGCTGGTGGACGTCACGCTGTAGGTTCCCCACTTTAAGTGTCAGTTCTTCCATTGCTTCTAGAAGTCTATCAGAAGCAGTATCAGAACATGTCACTGACACGTGGTCCATTGTCTGCATAGGTGGGTATAAATCGTAGAAAGGGTTCTGTCAGTCGTCATCTGTACCTGTGGGTAAAAAACAAAAAACGTTTCACTTCTCTCACAGAAGCTTCGTCAGCGGTAGACAACTCTGAAGTCTCCGTGAAGACTCCGAGACTCCGGGAAGTTGCTCTGCGCTAAAAAGCTGAGCGTGGCCTATTTGAGGACTGGGTGGGGATGGTTAGTCACGCCCCTGTGGTGAAGAGGCCCATTGATTTCTAAATTCCCTATCGTTGGGTCTTGATTAGGCCTATTGTTTGGTCTAGGGCTGAATAGCTACTTTCAGTTAGCCTGATCAGCATGTCTATGTCCCTTGGTGGTCAACAAGTTATTGTAAATAGGAGACAGGTTAAATCTGATACCTCCTTCACGGTTCAGAGAGGGTGAAAATTTTTTCACAAATATCGCTTCCTTTACTCGCCTTTCAAACCATCTCTTTTTTGTTCCTAGGATTTTTACTTGTTCATCTTCAATTGTGTGGTTTTTTTTTCTTTTAAGTGTGCGTATACTGCACTTTTGTAATCATTGTTTTTCCATTTGTGTTGATAAAGTCTTTTCTTGAGTGTTTGTTTGGTTTCTCCGATGTAATGTTCCTTGCACTCACTTTCTTGGCAACGGATGGAATGAATCAGATTGCATTTTTGGGTGTTGGGAACCCGGTCTTTGGGGTGTACTAGTTTTTGTCTCAATGTGTTTATCGGTTTAAAATAAACAGGAATATCATGTTGTAGAAATATTATTTGTATTTTCTCTGAGAGGCCGGCAATATAAGATACACAGACACCCCTTCTCTTCTTTTCTCGCTGTTGGTTGGTTTCCTCTCTGTTTGTTTTAATTTTCCTAACTTTGCCAAAGGCCATTTAGGGTAGCTACACCCTGACAGTGCCCTCTCAATGTGTTTGACCTCACTCTCTCTCGACTTGGTGTTGGTGGAGATTTGGCTCGCTCTGTGTTCAAGTGTTCTAATTACACCTAGCTTGTGTTGCAGTGGGTGATTGGAGTTGA
>NW_017805917.1:130379-132584 GCF_001891065.2 Hippocampus comes | reverse complement strand
CATCTGCCTTTGTCTGCTGGTAATATTGTGATGCTATCTTCTTTTTGGAGTTCTGCTAAGGCTTTCCGTTCTTCTACTGATATGTTTGAGGGTGGCGGTTTTGCTGTTTTTAGCGAGGAGGCTACACTCAGGCGAATATCATCTGCTTCTGCTTTTGATAACTTGTTATTTTTGATCGCTGTTTCTTCCGCTGTGATGTAGTCTGTTTTTGGTATGTTGTTAGGTGTAACTGAAAAGTTCAGGCCTTTGGCAAGCACTGTTTTCTCTGCTTCTGATAAGTCACGATTAGATAAATTCTTAATCCATTTTTCCTCACAAGGGATTTCTTCAATTTGGTCTGATTTGGCCCTGTATTTACTTGGAGTGGATTCTTTGCGCTTAATCAAATTTTGGAACTTTTTAATTTGCCGTTTTTTGGAGATTTCATGCTGTTTTAGTTGTGAGGATTTGGGGAATTCTATAATCTTTTGGAAAATCTCTTCTGACACCATTTGTTTCAATTTTTGTCGAATCTCTTCTGCTCTTTTGTTGAGATCTTTAATATTTGCGTTCAATCGTCTGATTCTTTGGTTGAGAATTTTAAGGACATAATTCAGTTGTAAATTTTTGGCTACGTACCCTGGCTCTAACGCTTTTTGGTTGAGGCATTGACGTATTAGTTTGTTCTGTCTGCATCTAAGGTTAAATCTAAGATGGTTCCTAGAATCCGCAATTGTTTTTTGTTTTTTACCCACAGGTACAGATGACGACTGACAGAACCCTTTCTACGATGGAACTTTCCTGTATGACTGAGAGCCTCCACAAGCATAGGTGGGTATGAAGCATGAAGGTTCAGTGCCGCATGTGCTCTTTCACAGCGTCCAGCAACAATGAGGGCTTCGTCAAGGTCACCCGCTCCCATCTCGTGGATCTTTGCTTGCAGGGCAGGATCCAAACCAGACACGAAGCGGTGAAACTTCTCCCCTTCCTGTGCTACGCGGCCGGAGTCAGGGAAGGCTTCCATAGCGAGGTGGGTGATGTCAGCACTGTACACCTCTAAGCTCTCACCAGGCTTAGGGGGACGAGCATTTATATGGGTTTGGAAAAATGACAGGGATAGGTTAGGACCAAAAACATCCTGGAGCCTATTCTTGACAGCCCCGTAGTCCTTCTTGACTGTGGGGGAAAGGCGATCCCTGTACAGGAATGCAGCCTCAGCTAAACTTGTCGGTAAAACTGAAGCCAGCACAGATGACATTTCAGTGGTTGGTCGGTCGTACATGGCTTGCATCGACACCTCAAAACGTTGAGACCAGCTTGTAAAAGACACGGCCCCATCTCCTTTAACACTGGCATGACCCAGAGGTTTTGGTGCTCCCTAATATTGCCAATGGTGTCCCTTTTTGGGACATTAGTCCAAACACCTTTGCCTGTCTGTTTGCCCTTGCACTCTGTCCCACAGGGGGACAGTCTTGGGGGTGATCCCAGGATGTGATCCCAGGATGTCCCCAAAAGGGGAGTTGTGGAGTAACGTTCGCAGCAGCCACAGAAGCAGCAGTGGAATGAGCCATTTCAGGGGGTTGACTAACGGACGTCTCAGTATTGGAGATGGTGAGCTCAAAAACGTTGAATAATGATGGCAACAATGGTCAAAAAGAAGGTAGGGAAAGATTCAAACTGCAGGAAGCCTCAAAATCTCATCCAAATTAGCGACGAGCAGCAGCCATTCAGTAGAGTGCAAAATCCATGTGGCTAGTAAGATGACAACTAGCACGAAAAATCGTTGCATAAAAAGAGTCAAAAAGCCACACAAAACATATCAACACCGCTGCCACCAGTGTAAATTGAGGGGTTCGTAGGTTTTGGATGGATTGCTCTACGTTCGGAATGGGCAAAAAGGGGAGATGAACTTCATTTGAACACAGTTCTTTTTATTTTTCAACGTTTGCCTCGTAACTCTCAAACGAACACACCTCCTTCTGGTAACGATCACACTTGCTTTTCTTCGCCAATCAGATGCAAGCAACATAAAAATATTTCAGAAAGTATTGAACAGAATATAATTTAGGTAAATGAAACATAAAAGAATATAATTCTCAAATATAAAATGATAATAATTAACAATTTAACAAAAGCTATATAAAAAAAAAAAAAAAAAATCCTCGTCTCACCCCTCGGGTGGGGCCCGTCCCCCATTCAGCTCGGGGCCTCTACCAGAGGCAAGGA
>NW_017805917.1:102454-129574 GCF_001891065.2 Hippocampus comes | reverse complement strand
CACACACACACACACACACACACACACACACACACACACACACTCACACACTACAGGTATGGAGGAGCTCAGAGGGCATCGCTGGTTCCACAGACCTTAAAACACATTTTTATTTTGTGGCTTTCAACTCGGCATGAGACTCGGTTTTTTTTAGCATTTTATGCTGTCTGTTGTATTTGTATTATTTGTTTTCACTGCCTTTGCTATTGTATGACTAATTTTGCATGTTGAGCACCTTGCATGCAGCAATGGCTGTTTTAAAATTCTCTATAAATAATGTTGAGTTGAGTTTGTTTAGTGGGAGATATACATATGGCTGATGATTTTTATTGCTTTCACAGGGCGGCAGGTGGTTGCAATTTGATGCCATACCCACCAAGCATGATTATGTCTCTGAAAACCAAGGATGGAATGTCTGAGTCGAGATCACATTCAAGCAATTCAAGTCATTGAGAAGAAAAATCATCTTTATGATGTGAACTGAATACAGGTGGCAAGGATCGGAATCTCTCTCTCCTGAGGAATGTAATTTCATCCGTTCTGTATGTTGCACATGAAGCATATTTGACAATAAAGTTGACTTGACTTGACTTGCCATTACACATTAACGACCACACGATGATCAGGATGATTAGGACTGAATCCTTGAGGACAAGTTATGTTTTGGAATAAGAACAACTCTCTTTGATCTGGGGTGACATGTCCAGCAAACCCAGGGGGTAGATTGGTTGTTGGTCCAAGTCCAAGTCCGGGTGAATGTATTCATCCAGAGTACCTGGCGTTGGCTAGGCTGATCTTGGTGGGGACCTAGATGGTGGTTCAGGTTTGAGAAGGTCACGTTCCAGACTGTTGTTTTCATCCGGAGTCACAGACGGTCAAGGTTGGATGGATGCGAGTCCAGTCGGGTTGTGTTTATTTGGAGTAATTGGTGATGGTATTGGGTTGTTCTGGTAGTGGTGCAGGTGGGAGAAGTCACGGTGCAAGTTGTCAATTTAGTGTCCAGACGAGTGGTGTTGCACTGGTGGCTGACATTTGCCAGGGTTGCTTCGTGTGATGTGAAATAAAATTTGGATCAGGTGGTGGTAGCAGTGGGCCATGTGGCTAAGATGGTGGTTGACCAGGTGGCCAATATGGATATGGACCAGGTGGCCAAGGTGGTCATTGCCCATGGTTAAAGGGAGGCCAATATGGATAATTTATTGGTGGCCCAGGAGGACCTGGTGGTCCAGGTGGTCCTGGTGCACTAGGTGGTCCTGGTGGTCCAGGTGGTCCAGATGGTCCAGGTGGTCCAGGTGGTCCTGGTGGTCCTGATGGCCCATCTGGTCCAGGTGGTCCTGGTGGCCCATCAAGTCCAGGTGGTCCTGGTGGCCCATCGAGTCCAGGTGGTCCATTTGGTCCTGGTGGACCATCTGGTCCAGGTGGTCCTGGTGCACCATCTAGCCCTGGAGGACCACCTGGTCCAGGTGGTCCTGGTGGACCATTTTGCCCTGCTGGACCATCTGGTCCGGTTGGTCACGGAGGACCCACTGGTCCTGGTGGTCCTGGTGGCCCAGGATGTCCTGGAGCTGGTCCTGGTGGACTTCCTGGAGGTGATCCAGGTGGACTTCCTGTAGGTGATCCTGGAGGTGATCCAGGTGGACTTCCTGGAGGTGATCCAGGTGGACGTCCAGGTGGACTTCCTGGAGGTGCTCCAGGTGGACTATTGTCATTTTGGGTAAAAGCTGCATTAGATGGCGCTTGTCTCTTGATCTTAGCAGAAAGACAGCTGGTTCCTGTGATAAAGAGTTGACATCTTTGTTACATGGTGACCTTTCACTTACTCTGTTATTTGGTAGTTGAGAGTTTGAAGACTTACCAAACAGCACAAGGGCAACTGTGAACACCTTGAGAACGCTCATTGTGGCTGATGAGGCCCTAAAAGACAGTGAAAAGGGACGGTAAACATACATCGAGAGAAAGTCCATCTAGTGAACATGATGGGGGAACTGGCTGCCATAACTCTCTGCCAATCTTAATGTTTTTGCAGTTGGACCAAATTCTCGCATTTACTGAAACCACGACTTTTCTGGAAATCATTTTTTTAGTTGAGATACAAATTGGTATTTTTTTATGCTTTAATTTCTGTACATTGTGCCAGCACCAAACATGCACCTCAAAGTCTACACCTACTCTGGCATCCCTTCACTGGCTCCCCATACATTTTAGAGTTATTTTCAAGATCCTCTTATTTGTTTTCTAATCTCTAAATAACCTTGCGCCACCTTACCTCTCTGAGCTCATCCGCCCCTACACACCTGGTCAGGTCTGCGGACCAGACAATATTAGAAGTCCCAAGAACTAAACTGAGGCTCAGAGGGGATCGAGCCTTTTCTGTTGCTGGTCCCTCTCTCTGGAATGCCCTCCCACTGAACATTCGGCAAGCCTCCTCGCTGCCCATCTTCAAAACCCGCCTCAAAACTCACTTGTATTCTTTGGCATTTGACTCAGCATGACTTACTTTGTTCTTGGTTTTGCTGTTCGGTGCTTTCTACTGTTTTTATTTCCCATTTGCTTTACTGCTTGTTGTATATGTTAATTTGCTCCATGTACAGCACTTTGTATGCAGCGATGGCTGTTTGAAAGTGCTCTATAAATACAGTTGAGTTGAGTTGAGTCACACAGAGCCTCGCCGTGCAAAAGCTTTTAACTTCACAAACCATTTGTTCACAAAGGTTTGCACTGTAGAACACAATGGATGTCCAGCATTTTCGCTGGACTTATTTGGAAATTGTTTGTTTCAAATTTCAAGTATTTTTTTCGTGGGACCATCCCCCATTTGTTGTGGAACATGGTTATTGGCAGTATATCACCAATTTTTCAAGAATGTTTTGGTTGAACCAGTGGACAATAAAAGGTTGATTGTACCTTTCTAGCGTTTTTTGTTCTTGAGGAATCAACAGGAGAACACAGCAAAATTTTACAAAATCCATCCACTTCTCACAAACTTTGGAGAAAAATTGCTTTTTGTGAAAACAAACATGTCAAAAAGAACAGACTTCGGTGCTAATATTTTTGCTTCACTGACTCGAACATCTGAACAGTGCCTGCATTCCAAAACAACATTTCTTAACTATGAAACAGTGACCAAACCCCTCAAGAACGGGTGTGTGTGTATGCGTGCGTGTGTGTGTGTGTTTGTGTGTGTGTGTGTGTGTGTGTGTGTGTGTGTGCGTGCGTGTGTGAGACACGAAGCAATTGTCACAAAACAATGTTTCTAGTCATATCGCTTGTAACATTCCTTTGATATGTGACTTTTTAAATTCTATTTTTGCTGTAAAAAAAGTAAAGCGGAATGTAAGTTTTGTGTTTGGTTTGTTTTTGAAGCACCATCCATAGTCTCAACAGCATGAGAACTTTGGCCTACTCTTGTGCATGTCATGTAATCGCAAGTACGGACAGACTTTTAGTTTTCCCCCCCAAGGTCTGAACTCAACAGTGCTTTCCTCCGGTTTGCCAAAGATGAATTGCAATGTTGCTTTTTTGTGCAATTGTCAGTATAATGAGAGTGACAAAGTGGAGCATATCACCACAGCAAGCTTTGTCACTAGGAGAGATGCTTTTTTTTTTTCTTGCACCGACTCAAAGACATTAAGAATGTCATTGATGGATCACTTGGGTCCAAAACATGTTTCAATGTTAGCCATTTAAACCTGAAAAACAAAATTCATTGAACACCAAAAGACTTTAAGTTATTTGTTGGAGTATGAAGTCAGCCCCAAGTGTGACTGCTTTCAAGTCCAAGTTAAAAACTATGCTCTTATAAAAGGCTCTTTATAAAGTTTTTTTTTTCATTAAATACAGCTGTAAAAATATGTTTCTTCCACTGTCTACGTAATTTTAATACTCTGTCTTTTTTTCTCTGGACTTTGTTTTAAGTGTCTTCAGTTCTTTTATTTTTAAATGCTTTTAAATGTTAACATAAATCCTCACCATGTAAAATGCTAAAAGAAATGCATGTGACGCAGATTTGAAGTTAAAAGCAATCGAGCTGGCTGATGAAGAAGGGAATAGAGCTGCTGCACTTAAACTTGGCATCAATGGTGAGACATTGGAAACGGCAGCGTGAAGAACTGGAGCAATGTATAAAGACGACAAAAGCTTTCAGAGGTCATAAAAGTAGGTGGCCCAAACTGGAAAACGTTCTTGAAGACAGAGAGAAGAGATGGCTGAGGTGTTTCCACTGTGCAGATCCTACTGAAAGCCAAAACAATCATCGCCGAAAAGAAATTTCAGGATTTTAAAGGAGGACCATCGTGGTGTCTGAGATTTATGAAAGAAAAAGGTCTGTCCATCAGGGCACGGACAACTCTACGTCAGCAACTCCCTCCCGACGACGAGGAACAAGTCACAAATTTTCACAAATGCATTCATTAATATGGATGAAGTACCGCTGACGTTTGACTTGCCCCTCATTCGGACCATTAACAAGAAAGGTGAAGCCTCTGTCACACTGAAAACAATCGGCCACGAGAGGACACACTTCACCTGTGTTTTGGGCTGCACTGCATCCGGACTAAAGCTTCCACCAATGGTCATTTTTAAACGGATTACTATGCCAAAAGAAAAGCCACCGAAAGACTTTGTTGTGAAATTTAAGCAGAAAGGGTGGATGGTAGAAAGCCTCATGAAGCAATGGTTGACCGAGTGTTACGGCAAGCGACCGGGAGGATTTTTTTCCTCGAAAAAAAGCATTATTCGTTTTGGACAGCATTAGGGCTCATATTACAGATTCTGTGAAAGCAGCCATCAAGAGGATAAACTCAATTCCGGATGTGAATCCTGGGGGCACAACAAAGTATTTGCAGCCACTTGACATCCGTGCGAATCATGCATTTAAAGTGGCACTTCAAGTTGGACGGGAGGCTTTGATGACCACCGGCGAGAAATTGTTTACCAAAACTGGCCGTATGAGAAAAGCAACTTCTGCACAAGTCTGCCAGTGGATCCTGACAGTGTGGAGCAGTGTGAACAAACCACCATTTCCAACAGGTTTCGCAAAGCCGGTTTTCTGTGTGACGGAGCGGACAGCACTAACTCAGGAGTGAATTTGCCTCAAAATGAGAGTGACACTGAAAGTGACAATGAAAGAAAGACTGAGAACGTGTGTGACAAAGCATGTTTTCTTTTAACCAGCCCTGTTTGTGCTTTTTTTACTGGCGTGGTACTGTGGTGTTGCTGCTGTTGTTGTTAAGCACACACGTCAGGGTTTTTGTAGGGTTATTGTCTGCTCGTGTCCCCAGGTTTCATCACCTCCGGTAAGTCTGGCCTTTGTTTCCACCTCTCCCAGATCCTGAGGGCGAGTCCAGGGTCAGTGGTTAGGATGTCCGGGGGGATCATTTCGGCGGTCCTGTGGATACTTGGGAAGTTGAACACGTGCTCTGCTGTTTCATCCCCAATGCCGCATTTCCTGCAGACCGTATCCTCAGCTTGATCAATCTTGTGGAGCCAGTATTTTAGTTCTGGGTGATGATCACTTCATAGTCGGCTCACGGTAGTCTGCTCCTTCCTAGATAATGTTGCCTTTTTCACACGGTTGACGTTTTCGCCTCTTTCTCCGTACACCTGCCTCATTCTTTCATGTTGAATTGGTGGCCCTCTGGTAGGCCGACGGATGGCTGCCTTGGCCGAGTCGTAATGATTGGTGACCTCGTCTTGCTCAAGGGTCGTGCCTTCCTTTGCAGACTGGTCGGCTAGTTCATTTCCAGGGATTCCACAATGTAAAGGGCACCATGTGAAGGTAATACGGCAGCTCCTTTCATGCAGAAGAGCCAGGGATTTAAGGATTTCGGCTTCGTCCTCATTCAGCGTCACGCTGGAGGGGTGTAGGTTCTGGAGTCTTAGGATGCACAACTGACTATCGGTTACAAGGCGGACTTCTTTCCGCTTTGGTTCTTCCAGTAGAAGCTGCAGGGTGGCTCTGATTGCCTTCTCCTCTATCTGGAACGAAGAGCACCATCTTCTGGCTGGCATCGCATAGGATTGGAGGACCGTCAGGTCACTTGGTGGGCCAGTAGTGGTTATTACACCGCTCTCGCCTATGGTGGTACCCTCCCGTGCTGAGCCGTCCGTATAGACTGTAGCCTCGTAGTCTTCCCAGTTGTCCTCTAGTCGCTGAAGGTGGTACGTTCTGTCTGGATCAACGGGCGATTTCTTTTGGAAGGACTTGTCAAATTTGGGATTACCAAGGTCTAGCCAAGGTGGCAATTGGCCTGGTTTAGTGGCAGGTGCTTCTTCTTCAAAGATCCTCTCCCTCACTCGCTTGGCTTTTGTATGCCAGCTCAATTTCTTTGTTCTCTGTGTGATGGATTTTACTGCCGTTTCATGCCTTGGGTTACTGGGTTCGCACCTGAGTGATTTTTCCAAGGCGATGACAGATAGTTGGGTGGCGCAGGTTTCAATGGAGGGAAGGTTGGCCTCAGCCAGAATCGCCTCAGTTGGGGTGGTCATGAGTTGCCCGGTTATCGCTCTTCCAGCATATCTTTGGCAAGTTTCAAGTTTGTGCATTGTGGTTTTTGAAATACACAGCAGCCAGGCAGCACCGGCACACTCGATCTGCGAGCGACCTGTGGCGATGTACGTTGCTCTCAGTGTGGACTTATCATACCCCCAGTCGGTTGAAGCCAGTCCCCTCAGCGCTCTTGCCTGTCACTTTAGCCTGTTCCCCACTATTGAAGCATGCAGGTTGAAGGTCAGCTGTCGGTCCTACGTTATGCCCAGGAACTTAGGGTTAGTGTTGTAGTGGACCGGTTGGCCGTCTAGCTTGAGGTTTGGGCACCAGCTCGCCTCCTGGGAGTTCGTGCTGAAGAAGCTACATTCCGATTTCCGAGCAGACATGGTCATTTTCCACTTAAGGCTCCACTGGGACACTGCATCTAGAGCCAGTTGCAATTTCTCCTCAACCACCGACAGATCTTTGTCCTGGACCCAGATCACCACATCATCTGCAAACATGCTGACTTGAGGTCCTCCTGGCCCGGTGTCTAGATCGTCGATGTAGAACAGGAAAAGCAGTGGTGAGAGGACAGATTCCGTGCGGCACACCTTCCTTGATGTTTTTCTTCTTGCTTTTCTCACCGTCTAACGTCACCCAATTGATACGGTTTGAGAGCCAGGCCTGGACCCATCTTACCATGTGGGTTGGTACCCCACTCTTCCACATCTTAAATAGGAGGGCGTCCCGCCATACTCGGTCATAAGCCTTCGAGTAATCAATCAGAGC
Source organism: Hippocampus comes (assembly GCF_001891065.2). Taxonomy (NCBI): domain Eukaryota; kingdom Metazoa; phylum Chordata; class Actinopteri; order Syngnathiformes; family Syngnathidae; genus Hippocampus; species Hippocampus comes. The sequence continues at coordinate 122,316 of NW_017805917.1, read as the reverse complement.
TAGGACTGTCCGTTGCATTGGATTGCATTAGAAGCCATCGCTGATAGACTGTGATAGGCGAATGACTTGGTCTTCTGTGCGCCTGCCGGGTCTGAAGCCAGCTTGAGATTCTGACAGTAGTTTTTGAGTCTCAGCAAGGAAGCGCAGTCGATTTGCAGCAAGCCTCTCCATAACCTTTCCTTCTACCGACGTCAGGGAGATCGGTCGATAGCTTATCCAGCTTCATTTGGACCTTTCCGGCTTTCGGCACTGGCCTGATGTCTGCTACCCTCCATTCTTGCGGGATCTGCAAAGTTGACCATGATAGGTTGAACATCCTAGCCATCAATAACAGCGCAGTCGGTCCCAGGTTGTGGAGAAAACGTGGATGGATACGATCCGGTCCCGGCGCTTTCGAGGGGTTGAGATTTTTCAGCGCAGCTCTTACTTCGCCGGTGATGAAGGCCTGGTCTGCTTCTGACACTCTTTTGTTAGGTTGGAATTCAGCACTTTTTTCATCCCCCTCTCACCTTTCAGCAGCCTGAGTGAGCTAACTGATTGGTACATTCTAGCAAAAGCATTTGCTTTCGTTCTTGGGCTGACATAGTTCTTTCCATCCTCACAGATCACCTGCGAGGGGTCACTGGTTTTTGCTGTCGTTAAACTTCGAAATACCTTCCACATTTCACTCTTTCCTTTAGCTTTCAGTACCTTCTCCTTCCAAATCTCAGACTTTCTTTCTTTTATGGCAGCCTTAAGCTTTCCATCGAGCTCTTTGAACTTCGAGGAGTGGATACCATCTGTCTCTCATGCTTAGTTTCTTTCAGATTCAAGGTTGATGATTTATTTCGTTTTCCAGCATTCGCCAGTCATCCCTACGGCTTTTAAGCCTATATACGCCTTCGCAGCCTTCAATATCGCAGCAGCAAGTGTCTCATACAGTTTCTTTACTTTAAGTTCGGTGTTGAAATTTGATTCACTGATGAATTTGTCAACCGCTTCGGCGAACTTTGTCAGATTACCATTTTTCCAGTCCCATTCAAGTTTTTTCTGGCATTTCTGTGTTTCCGCTGGAAAATCTATGGTTATCAGTATGGGGCGGTGATCAGAAGAAAGGAGATCTCTCGGCTCCCAGCCACATTTGTCCTGAAGAGTCTCATGTTCTATGGTAACATCCGGGGAGGAGAGTTGACCCGTCGCCGGGTCTTGTCTTGTTCGTTGTCCATCATTCAGGAAGTTCTCATTGGCGTCCAACATCATCTCAGCTAACACCTCTCCTCTCTCATTCGCTCTTCCTCTCTCATCCCAGACTCTATCATGTGCATTGACGTTGGCACAGATTATCTCGTTTTCTCCTAATTCATACTGTAAATCACAATTCGTGAACCCTTTGGAGTTAGGGTGAGTTCTCCAGCGGTAGGTACCAGTTACTGACTTTGAGCCTCTCATTGTTAGGTAGTGGGAGTTCTATTGAGAGTTTCTCGAGGACCGGGGAGCTTGAGGTAGTTTGGGGAATGACACGGTAAGGCAGGGCCTTTTTCACATAGATCAGTAGTCCGCCTCCTCTGGCTTCACCATGGATTCTTCTGTATTGCCGGATTGTCGTGTACTGGGACATATCTCGCAGCATGTCGTTTGGTATTAGCTTTGTCTCTTGGATCCATACTAGGTCAATGGTAGTCTTCGAGTAGAGGCATCTCTTGGAAAATCCCGTTGGCGTTCCACTGCAGTACTCGGTGTTGCGGCTGGATTACTCCTTTAGAGGCTTTATCGAGGATGGGCATCTCGGTGGAAACACTATTCAGTGGTTTCATGCTCTATCTGCAGGGTCTGCAGCACCAGGTCGCTAGGCTTCTCTGGGTTTGGGATTGGGACCTAATGGTTGCCATGCAGTTGAAATGGAAGTTGCGGTTACAGTGGGAACACACCAACCTGTTTACCCCTCGGCCGATTATTCTCTTACATTCTCTGCACGATGTCCCTTCAAGTTGAATGACCTCTTCAGATCCTCTTCCATCTCTTTGTGTTCTTGAGGTGTGTGTGATGGGATGTAGGTGTGTAGGTGTGGTCAGGGTAGATGAGGTTCGGTTACTGGCTGTTGTTAGTGCATCGGAGACACTGCTGCTTTGGATGGGGGATGGTGAATCAAGTGTGGGAGTTGATCTTTGGATTGCTCTTCCAGGCAGGCAACAGTTCCAGATAGTCTCTTTGTCTCTAATCTTTTCTTGCTCTTGTCTCTTGAGTCCCGCACAGACCAAATGACTCGATTCGCCGCAGGTCGCACAGGTTGCTCTTGGGTAGTTACATCTTATCCACTTTCTACATCTGAAACAGGTTTCTCTTTCTCAAGGTACTTGAAATTCACCTGGTGATGTCACGGTTGGCGATGATGAGCAGCACGTCCAGGTCAGTCGTCCCGTTTTCAGCTTCTCCCTCTCCAACCTGGACAATTTGGTGCAGGCAAGGTGGGTCAGGCTCTGGCCCACGTTGCAGATTGCTCTATTTTGTGTTCGTCGGATGCCTTTTCCACATTTGTTGCATGGGTGCAGGATACAGGCCTCTGAGTCACAGTCTCTGCAGGTGAAGCTGTTCTCAACACACCACTTCTCCACCGCTGACTTTAACAGGCCGGTACAGCTTTTGTGGTAGTAGTTATGGCACGCGATGCATCTAGTTCCTCTAGTCGACACCGCTAAATTGCAAGCTCGGCATCTTGGACACGGCCCCAGGTTCTGCTCGATGTCCCCGGCCCTCCACAGGAGAGAGTTGATGACTGCGGCAGAGGTGGAGTCGCTGTTGATGGTCGTGGCCCTACTCATCATAGGCCCAGGGTTGAGGGCCCTCTTGCCCCGGGCGGTTGAAAAAAACCCTTGACTTGTGTGTGCTTGAAAGCCCATTCGGTACTCCGGTTGGAGCACGCACCCAACACCGCTGGCAGGTTGGTTCTCTGGTTGATGCCGGTGTTGCTGCGGCGCTACATGAGCTGTTTGGAAGAAAAATGTAAGGTATGTTATTAAAACTTTGAAAACTCTTTCTGTGTGCTGTCTTTCTCAGTAAATATCTCAGGTTACAATGTGGGCACTTGCGACTTATAATCAGGTACACTCTATAGTCCACAAATTACGGTAGATAGTCACCTTTATGTGATGTGCTGTCACAAGATCCTCCTTAGGTTTTTGTATTATAAATTTCTCATTTATTTTGGTGGTCCACTTCCAGGGACTTTGTTTGCTTCCTCTAATTATCAGGCTGGGCCAGAGGGTGCTCCTGCACCTGCAGCTGATCAGCAATCACCACCTTGTATAAGACCTCTGCTGATCTGCAAGCGGGTGCCAGATGATTCGTGAATTATGAGCGTGCCTCCCTGCCCAGACTGCCTCTGCGTTTTCCCCCATGGACCACGTTACACTACGATTATCCTGCTCCCCACTCGCTCTTCGACCCACTGCTACTTCTCCCTTTCCTGTACCCTAAAAATTTAACCCGTATTCACCGCTCACAAAAGGGAGAAACTGTGGTAAATAGTGATGGGTCTGGAAGTGTGTGATAGGCCTCATGAAGCGTGTTGACACAATGACACACTGTGTTGATACTGTGTCACTGACCACTGACACCTGCTGGACTTTCAAAATTCCTGAAGGCAACCCACTCGACAGACTGAACTGACTGATTTGATGATGAAGTGTATCCATATTCATTCACATCTATGCATTCATATTGTATTATTCAATCCATCCATCCATCCATCCATCTTCTACCGCTTATCCGAGGTTGGGTCGCGGGGGCAGCAGCTTTAGCAGGGAAGGCCAGACTTCCCTCTCCCCAGCCACTTCTTCTAGCTCTTCCCGGGGGATCCCGAGGCGTTCCCAGGCCAACTGGGTGACATAGTCTCTCCAGCGTGTCCTGGGTAGTCCACGGGGTCTCCTCCTGGTGGGACATGCCTGGAACACCTCACCAGGGAGGAGTTCAGGAGGCATTCGAATCAGATGCCCAAGCCACCTCATCTGGCTCCTCTCGATGTGGAGGAGAAGCGGCTCGACTCTGAGCCCCTCCCGGATGACCGAGCTTCTCACCTTATCTCTAAGGGAGAGCCCAGACACTCTGCGGAGAAAACTCATTTCGGCCGCTTGTATCCGGGATCTCGTTCTTTCTGTAATGACCCATAGCTCGTGACCATAGATGAGGGTTGGAACGTAGATCGACCGGTAAATTGAGAGCTTTGCCCTTTGGCTCAGCTCCTTCTTTTCCACAACAGACCGATACAAAGCCCGCATCACAGCAGACGCTGCACCGATCCGCCTGTCGATCTCTTGCTCCCTCCTACCCTCCCTCGTGAACAAGATCCCAAGATATTTAAACTCCTCCACTCGGGGCAAGATCTCCTCCACAACCAGGAGGAGGCACTCAACACTTTTTTGACTGAGGACCATGGTTTCAGATTTGGAGGTGCTGATTTTCATCCCAACCGCTTCACACTCGGCTGCGAAACGCTCCAGCGAGAGTTGGAGAGCCCTGCTTGAAGAAGCCAACAGTACCACGTCATCTGCAAAAAGCAGAGATGCAATACTGAGGCCACCAAAACGGACCCCCTCAACGCCTTGGCTGCGCCTAGAAATTCTGTCCATAAAGGTTATGAACAGAATTGGTGACAAAGGGCAACCTTGGCGGAGTCCTACACTCACTGGAAACGATTCTGACTTACTGCCAGCAATGCGAACAAAACTCTGACATCGGTGGTATGGAGACCGAACAGCCCGTATCATGGGGTTCGTTACCCCATACCCACGAAGCACCCCCCACAGAACTCCCCAAGGGACACAGTCAAACGCCTTCTCCAAGTCCACAAAGCACATGTAGACTGGTTGGGCGAGTTCCTACATACCCTCGAGGACCCTCCTAAGGGTGTAGAGCTGGTCCACTGTTCCATGGCCGGGATGAAAACCACACTGCTCGTCCTCAATCTGAGGCTCGACTTCCTGACGGACCCTCCTCTCCAGCACCCCTGAATAGACCTTACCAGGGAGGCTGAGGAATGTGATCCCTCTGTAGTTGGAACATACCCTCCGGTGCCCCTTTTTAAACAGAGGGACCACCACCCCAGTCTGCCAATCTAGAGGCACTCTCCCCGATGACCACGCGATGTTGCAGAGGCGTGTCAACAAGGACAACCCCACAACATCCAGAGCCTTGAGGAACTCCGGGCGGATCTCATCCACCCCTGGGGCCCTGCCACCGAGGAGCTTCTTAACCACATTGGTGACTTCAACCACAGAGATCGGAGAGCCCACCTCAGAATCCCCTGACTCTGCTTCCTCCGAGGAAGGCGTGCTGCTGGAGTTGTCCCCCGCCTCCCCCGGGACATGGGAAAAACTCCGTTGGAGGTGGGAGTTGAAACTCCTTCTGACAGGGGATTCCGCCAGAGGCTCCCAGCAAACCATCGCAGTACGTTTGGGTCTGCCAGGTCGGACCAGCATCTTCCCCCACCATCGGAGCCTACTCACCACCAGGTGGTGATCAGTTGACAGCTCTGCCCCTCTCTTCACCCGAGTGTCCAAAACATGCGGCCGCAAATCCGATAATACAACCACAAAGTCAATCATCGAACTGTGGCCAAGGGTGTCCTGGTGCCAGTGTGCATATGGACACCCTTATGTTTAAACAAGGTGTTTGTTATGGACAATCCGTGACGAGCACAGAAGTCCAGTCACAAAACACCACTTGAGTTCTGATCAGCAGGGCCCTTCCAGGTCTTACTGTCATTGCCCACGTGAGCATTGAAGTCCCCCAGCAGAACAAGGGAGTCCCCAGCAGGAGTACTCTCCAGCACACCCTCCAAGGACTCCAAAAGGGGGTGGGTACGCTGAGCTGCTGTTCGGTGCACATGCACAAACAACATTCAGGACCCGTCCCCCCACCTGAAGGCGGAGGGAGGCAACCCTCTCGTCTACCGGTGTAAACCCCAATGTACAGACACTGAGCCGGGGGGCAATGAGTAGTCCCACACCAGCTCTGTGCCTCTCACCGTGGGCAACTCCAGAGTGGAAGAGAGTCCAACCCCTCTCGAGAGAACTGGTACCAGAACCCAGGCTGTGTGTGGAGGCAAGTCCAACTATATCCAGTCTGAACTTCTCGACCTCGCACACCAGCTCGGGCTTCTTCCTTGCAAGAGAGGTGACATTCCATGTTTCCAGAGCCAGCTTCTGGAGCCAAGGATCGAACCGCCAGGGTCCCCTCCTTTGGCTGCCGCCCAGCTCGCACTGCACCCAACCCCTTTGGCCCCTCCCATGGGTGGTGAGCCAATGAGAAGGGCTATGTTATCTTAGCCACATGTTATCTCTTCGAGCTGAGCCCGACCGGGCCTCATGGGTATTGGCCCGGCTACCAGGCGCTCGCCAACGAGCCCCACCTCCAGGCCTGGCTCCAGAGGGAGGTCCCGGTGACCTGCGTCCGGGCAAGGGAAACTTGAATCCATTTATTTTACTCATCATAAGGGATTTTTTGAGCCATGCTTTGTCTGGTCCCTCACCTAGGACCTGTTTGCCATGGGTGACCCTGTCAGGGGCATAAAGCCCCAGACAAGTTAACTCCTAGGATGAGTGGGACACGCAAACCCCTCCACCACAGTAAGGTGACGGCTCATGGAGGGAATATTATTCAATATGTTTGAATAATGTGAAAATTATGTAAATGAGGATGCTTCTATGGCTTTGTCTTCACAAATCTTTATTCAGAAAAATAAGTTGCTCCAGTGTTTTTAATTTCAGTCTGTTGCGTTTCTTGCATGCTATTTCCTCTGTTGTGGAGAACACACACACAATGGAATAAGAAAGTGGAATAAGACGTCAAAAATCCAAGAGGCGCTTGGTGAGACAAGGAGATTTGAATAAATACCTTATTCTCCAAAAGGTGATCAAAATGGCTCTACACGGCGGATAATTTGCGTTTCTCTGGAAGCTGCTCCATAATATGCACATACTGCAGCAACGTCACTCGAGTGAAGCGCGCCTCATCAGTCGATAGTCCGCTGCTCTCCGCTGTGCGCGCGTGAGCGCGAGAGCGTACTCACGACGCCCATGCAACCCACGTCACGTATTGAAGAAGCTTTGAACTATGACAACAGCTAAGCTAGCCTAGCCTACACGACACTCCAAGTCAGAGGGACACGTTTTTCTGATCATCTGTGTGTTTTCCTTTTTGCTCAAATATATATTTTTATTTGAGGGTGAGGTCTGGCTTGTTTCGTCAGGTGGCATCGTGTCGCTAGACGCACTTCCTTATAAACACTGTGTGGCGGCCTTTTGCTGCGTCGACGCCCCCTGGACTGAGTCGACGCAACCTGGACTGAGTCGATGCAGTTCATGTGTTGGTCACGAGATCGTCACGAAGCAGCACACGCACCGACACGTGGGTTGGTCTGTGAGCTCGATGCATGCATCGACGCATCGGTGTTGCTGGAGCCATCACTAGTGGTAAATATTTTGGCCAACCTAGCTTTCGTATCATGGGTACATTCCAAATTTTAAGACAATAAAATATAATGTTTTTTGAATAAGTGGAGGTGGAGGACAAAATAATGGTTTCTCGAATCAGGATCATTGTCAGGCTCCTATAGAGCTTGCTGATGAGCTGATCATTTGGATCAGGTGTGTGCATCAGGGAGAAATGGATAACATGCAGGACACTGGCCCTTGAGTACCAGACTTTGACACCTGTACTCTAGAGTATAAATCGGACCCCTGGCCAAATTATGAAAAAAAAAACTGTGATTTATAATCCGCAAAATATGGTAATCCATCCATCCATCCATCATTCCATTTTCTACCGCTGATCCGGGGTCGGCTCGCTGTGGCAACAGCTTTATTAGGGAAGCCCAGACTTCCCTCTCTCCACTCACTTGTTCCAGCTCTTCCCGGGGGTATCCCGAGGCGTTCCCAGGCCAACTGAGCGACATAGTCTCTCCAGAGTGTCCTGGCTCAACCCCAGGGCCTCCTGCCGGTGGGACATGCCCGGAACACCTCACCAGGGAGGCGTCCAGGAAGCATTCTATTATGATGCCCAAGCCACCTCATTTGGCTCCCCTCGATCGTAACCCCCAAAACAAACACAAGAGAACCCCACTGCTCTCTCTTAGCAGAAGCACCCTCAAATGGGGCATGTGCTACCTCACCTCTCAACAAACTAAAACCACTAAAAGCTAGCCGTACGCTCTGATGGCTTGGGGAATGTAACAATGAACTGTCCCACAAGAGCAAATAACATTTCCGTCCTAAGCAAGCAATGGACAAAAAAAAAAAAAAAAACAATAAATAATGAGTAAACTACTATGTCTACTCCTCCTACTACTACTACTACTACTACTACTAATAATAATCATAATAATACTGAAGAGAATAATTATCCGCGTGTAAAGATCAATCAAGCAAAATCAGAGGAACAAAGTAGTGTGCCAAGAAAACTGTGAAAACACTCCTTGGAGCATGAAACACAGGCCTTAATTAGGCAGGAAGACCAAATGGACATATACAAAATGTAACAATTGCAGAAAGCATAAAAGCATTCATCCAAGACTGCAAGTTCCACGAAGCAGAATCCTGGAAAACTAGTGCAGTTAACAAAACCGTTTTGCTGGAGTTTAACGTCACTGGCAAAAAAAAAACAAAAAAAAAAACCCAACATACCTTCACAAAGACATTCAGCCATCCATCGAGTACTGGGACATCTGATTATTATTATTATTATTATTTTTTTTTTTTGCAAACAAAAACGCCTTGTCTGGATCTTCAAAACGAGTACTCGGGCCATACCAGAGGCAAAATTTGTCATTAATAGAGGAATGAAGCTCTCTCTTTACCTGTGTAAATGCCACCCTGCACTTGGCCACAGCAGAGGTTAAATCGTGGAACATAACTAGCCTTTTCTCATTGAACAGCAGGGGCAAGGCCTCCCCAGCCAGGTGTAAAATGTATCTGATATTCTGACGGTGTGACTATCGTGAACGACAAAAAAGTCATGACGTTTGAGAAGGCCATCAGTCACCATCTTGGAATCCCCGGCGATCTTTTCCATTTTCTCGTGCTGAGATAACCGTTTGCATCCAATTAATTCATAACTCATCCAATTCTCTGCAGGTTTTGACACAGATTGATTTGTTAGAAACATCAGACATGCAGTTATGATAGCAGACGTCTAGGTCATTTTATAATTGGGGCTTTCATATTAAATATTCAGGAATGGTCAAATGTTTTTTTTACTTTAAATAATCTCCAAGAAGCAACAACCCAACAACAATGAAATTGAGTATATATAAATTATTCAATTGTATTTCTTGCGATCACATTGTTGAATGGTGTTGAATCACTTGGAACATAATTAAAAGCTTTGAAAACAAATTTTCAAAAATCAAATTTTTACCAGAATTGTGATGTGAATAATGAAGGTCAGAAGTGAAAAATATGCTAATCTACGTTGGCTTCATATTTTTATTGCTGACTACTTACCAGTCGTAAACCTCATTGCACGTCTTTGGAATGTGTTAATTCTCTGCTGTTTCTGATGTTGCCTCGCAGCTGCAAATGCAAGACGCAACCTGCCTTGTACACCCATCACAAAGGTCATGCTGTCATTATGTGAGGCATTTAATTTATTTTCCTTTTGTTCTCACAAAGGTTTCTATTAGGCTGGTCTTGCTGTGCGACATTTGTTCTTCATACATGCATGCCGGAGTGAATCTAATTACTAGAGTTGACATTTTCCCTTGATACTTACATTCTGTAATTGGCAGGTGTCAAATTCAAGGGCCAGGGGCCAGATTTGGAGTTCCATATCATTTAAAAAAAATATTTGCATCAACTTCATGTTCCCGAGGGAGGGCGGGATGGAGCAAGAGATCAGGTGGATTGGTGCAGCATCTTTGTATCAGTCTGTTGTGGTGAAGACACGAGAGATTCCATAAAAAAGTGTCCGAAATCACTTTCCTCCGCAGGGTGTCCGGGTCTCCCTTAGAGATAAGATTTCTAAAGCAACGGTCATCCGGGAGGGGCTCAGAGTCGAACCACTTCTCCTTCTTGTCGAGAAGATAAACCAGATGAGGTGGCTCAGGCATCTCATTAGGATGCCTCCAAGACCCAGGAGGGCCCAGGGATGACCCAGGACAAGCTGGAGAGAATATGTCTCCCGGCTGGCCTGGGGATGCCTTGGGATCCCGCGGGAAGAGCTAGAAGTGGCTGGGGAGAGGAAAATCAGGGCTTCCCTGCTAAAGCTATTGTCCCTGCGACCCAACCCCAGGTGGGCGGAAGAGAATCGATGGATGGATGGATGGATGGATGAATGGACCTCCTCTCCATCTTTTAACACTGGATACTTCCTTTCCTTCTTTACACCCCTCATTCTCTTTATAATTCCCCAAACATCACTAATTGGAGTTGTTCTTCCAATTTTACTGCTAAAATCCCTCAATTTTTTTCCTTTTTCCTTCTTGGTTCAACAGTCAGAGCAAACCTTAATATCAACTCCCTAATTTCCTCAGCGATAACGTCAATACTGTATTTGCTATGCTATCTATATGTCCATTCTCCCTTTCACACATACATTTGAACTGAAAACCCATTCTACCTCTCGCTACAAACTTAGTGTATGCAACTCAATATTAGGCAATTATCATTCTTCCTAAACCTCCCACTCACATCTTCTCTCACCTCCTCCCACGTTAATCATTTGACATTAAGATCATTCTCCACCACCCTATAATCTGTTTTATCCTCATAATCGCATTTATCATCCGTGCAATGGACGTAATAAGTTACCTGACATCAATCCAAACTTTCTCCTCCAATTTTTGTTTTTTTTCTTCTGATGTTTCTCACTTCTGACTTCATGCACTCCCTCACTCTGGTGGCTCACAATACAAGCAGCCTCCGCAGATTCTGTCATCCTGTTTTTTTGCCCTGACCTGTTGAACTCCAACCTTCTTCATTACCTCACACCCGTCATATGCCACAATTCCACCACAATTGCAACATTTCTGTTGTTCATCATTATTGCATTGGTTATTGTCAGGATCCTCCCCACACCTCTCACACCTTCGCCTTCCATTACAAGTCATAGAAGTATGGCCAACTCTTTGACATTTAAGATACCTCAATGGCGAAGCACATACACCCTCACACTGTATGTCACATAGCCAAGCAACACTTTTTCCGGGAGCCTCCCCTCAAACCTCAGCAAAGTGCTCTTACTGTTATTTATCTCCCCTTCCCTTGTAATTTGTAACCTCCTTGCGTGCCTCAACTTTCCACCTTTCATATTTGAACTAATTTCTTCCATTGTTACTTCCTCCAGCATCCCCCAAATCACCCCTTTATTTCATTCACCCCCTACTTGTAGTTTGTTCAAACTCACCACTTTACACCTTCCAATTTCCTTCATCTGACACGTCTTTTCCCTTTGTTCCTCATCCTTACACACAATCAATAAGTTCCCATCTCTGAACCATCTCACAAACTTTAGATCTCCCAATTTGTTCCTGAAAATAATAGTAAGCCTGATGGGTCTTATCGATAAAAGCACTGAAGAACTACCTTAAATTTCCTCTCGACCATTCCCTCGCTGCCATGTTCCATTCCAAAAGTCCATGACACCACCTTTTGCTTCCTCACAACACCTACAGCAGGTGCTCATCAAAAAAGTTTGAAATATCATGAAAAAGTTGATTGATTTCAGGAATACCATTCAAAAAATGAAACTAGTTTAATGCATACATTCATTCCACAAAAAAAAAAGCTTTGATAGATATGAAGGTCATTCAATAAATCAGGTGAATGTTTCAGTAAAAGGAATTCGATTACAGATATTTATTTTATTTTTTTTCAACAGAGTCTCCCAGCACTGTCACACACTTCTCCCCACCTCTTCCATATTCCCTCAGCGTAAAAATCTTTTGACTGATGTCTCAGCCAGTCGCTCACAACACTTTTGACTTCATTGTCACTTTCAAACTTGTCACGTTGCATACAAGGCAGGAAACAAGAACTGCTTCGTATGCAAACAGAGCGAACGAGAATAAGTGGATCCCCGAAGCAGCAGACACTGACAAGGCCTTCGCCTCAAAAAATAATATTTATTACAAACGAAAACACCGTCTAATGGAAAACAGAAAACGCTGGTCAAAACGAGAACCAGGGAAATAATGTAATAAGAAAAAACAAAGCGCTTGCAAAGAACGGCAAGGAAAAGGATAAGATAATGTACTAGCTCAAATATGCGTTTCTGAAGAATCCCGATGGGATGAAGAAAGTGTAGCGAACAATAATCGAGTACGAGTAAGGTTAACGAGCATGGGCAATAGCAGTGGCACGGCAAGCAATACTCCGGCAATGAGTCGACAGCCGGAGCGCCTAGATATAGCAGGTGTAATCACAGACAAATGGGCAGCAGGTGTGCAGGCGGCAGAATGAATGCCTGCCACCTGCTGTCAAATATGGAACATGACAGTACCCCCCCCTCAACGGACGCCTCCCGGCGGCCTACCCAGTTTGGACGGGTGAGAAGCGTGGAAATCCCGTAGAAGGGACGGATCCAAGATCCAGGAGCGGGGGACCCATTGCCGATCCTCCGGCCCGTAGCCCTCCCAGTCGACCAGATACTGGACCCCCTTACCCATGTCTTGTCGGTGGGGGCGGGGGGTCGAGCCCCCCGGTGCCATGCAAAACAGGAGTGGCCACCCCGGTCACCTCTTCAGGAACACCAACACGAGCAATGATTTGGACCCGAGAATGAAATGAAGAGTGGGCAGCAGGGCTGAACATTCTGTTCTCTCCATGCCACACGTAAACACTCTCCAACGCGCAGGTCTCGGCTATGCATAAAACATCACCAGCAAATTCAGGACTGCTCGTACAAGACCTTCACAATGTCTACTTGTCATAATTTAAAAAGCGTGAAACGTGCATTGCATTAAAAAAAAAAAAAAAAAAAAGAAGACAACATTGTAAGATTGGTTAATAATTCACTTTGTAGTTTCTGATTAATTAATCAGGGCAGCGCTGGCAGAAATGACGGTTGCGCAAGAGTCGGTTTAGGGACCCTTACATAATCTCACTTGAATCCAAGAGATCAAAAAGCTAAACAATGGTGATTTTTATTTATAGACGCATCGGCTGCTTAAGAAATCATCTCTTATTATTTTGTCCATAAAGCATCGGTAATTGCAATCAGCGCTCTGCCTCAATATCCCACCCGGCATACGGTGATCCTGTTTAAAGAAGCCTTTCTGTGAAAACGTTCTAATTGAATCATCACTGAAGAGCATGATTGACTGATTACTTCTGCATGCTTCTCCAAATGGGATGAACCACAACAAACAACAGCAAAATTAGGCCAAATGTGATTTTTAAATTTTTTTTTTAGCATTTATATTTTCAAATTGATCTTCCTCTTGCATGTCGAAGCCAAACATTTTCATTTGTCACGTTTTAGATATTGAAATGGAGCATTTCGTGAAAAAAAAATGTGTCTTTTGTTTATTTACAAATAAATCTGAGCTCAGTCGCATCTTAAGATGTTTCTCGATTTCGATGTGTCAGTTATAACTCCCCCTCCCTCCTCCAAAAATGTTTTTATAGGGACTTATTTATACTTTGGAGCCACCACTAGCTCACTTTTCTGAGCAGTTTGTGTTCTCAAATAGGCTGATTTCATCAACACAATAACAAGGGTGTGTTATGTGTGCCGCAATTGCTGATGCTTCAGGTATTTGGACCGTAGATACAAAAAAAAAAGTTAAGAAACCTGTGATCTGTGTGTGTGGGGGACAATTTTCAGTTTTAAATCAAAAAATAATTCAACCACATCAGGGCCATAAAACAGGATTTTCATTGCAACTCTTCATGTCATTTGCTATTAATAACCCACCATTAATATCGGCACACATGTTACACTGTAAGTCACCAGGCACAGTTTCACAAAAGGTCCTCTGCTATTCATCGAGCTGCCATGACAACAACGACGCCAACACGGGTTCTCGGATTTGGCTATTAACAGGCACCGACGATAATGGTGTGCTATTTGTTCAAATGACCATTTCAGCCGTACGGATAAAAAATGGCCGCGGCGTTGGGAGGATGCATGACGTTTGAATGTGTGGAGGGAAGAGAGGTACCAAGGAATTGAGTAGAAAGCAGATCACACTTTTCCTGACCTATCAGCTATTTAAGAGTAGTGAAGGAAGTCTGTGCAGCTGTGTGTGTGTGTGTGTGTGTGTGTGTGTGTGAGAGAGGAAAACCACTCATACGGTTCACTTTCACAGCTGGACAGTCTGGCCAAAAGCACCAGGAGACTTGAGGCAAGTGCGTTATTATGCTCATTATCAGCAAAGGAGATGCACAAATGAGGCAAAAGAGCTTGATGGTTAACAAATTGCGCAAGGGCTATGGATACATGGGCCAAAGGTCAATTCGGCCACCGGCGAGGCAATTCATTTCGGGCGATTACATACACAGAACAGCGTGCACATTAGGGAAGTACTGTATTCTCCGCACTATAAGGCGCACCTAAAAGCAGTCAATTTTCCCAAAAGCTGACAGCGCGCCCTGTAATGGGCCTTATGTATGGTGTTACAGTCTCTTTATATTCCCCATTGAGTTATTTCCCTGTTAGTGTTTCTTTGCCATCTGGTGGTAATTATTAGCAGGAAGCAATTGTAACCTAATAGGGTTCGGCCCCACACTAATTGACATGTGCATTCACCAACACATACTCAGACGAGTACTTTGTGAGCTCTGTGCAGCCACAATGAAACGAAGATGATACCAAAACTACTGACTAAAGAATCAATTGAATCAGTTGAATCAATTGCCTTCATAACTTTTGTCTTTCATTCATTGTTTTGTCATGCCATTTGTATTGATGTTTCTTGTACGTCTGTGTTTGTGACCAGTTCTCTTGGCTTTGCAGTGGTTGTGAAGGCTCTATATAAATAAAGCTGTATTGTATTGTAGTCCCTTTAGCGTAGCACTATCTATTGATCAGAATCAGATCAGAATCGCCTTTATTGTCATTGTATAGCATACAACGAAATTTGGGTGCCACTCCTTAGTGCATTTCGTAATTGGATGCATAGCGCAACCGCAGCCACGATTGTAGCTTCTGTTCAATGCACCTTATAAAGCAGTGTGTCCTATATATGAAAACAGTTTTAAAATAGGCCACTCATTGAAGGTGCGCCTTATATTCCGAAGCGGAATATACGGTCTTCTAAATTATGTAAGTGTGGACCATTTAGAGTGTCGCACCGTCAAGCAGGCGTTTGGAAAATCGGAGTCATGAATAATACGTTTCAGACAGGAGAACATGAGTGCCGATCAATACGACAAGAACAAAACCGATTCCAAAATGTAACTCTCAGGACATTTTTAACTCGTAACGGCTGTACACATTCTACCTGATCATATTTAAACCTCAACTGGTTTCATGCTCGGCCTGTATTATTTTGTTTGCCATATCGTAGCATTTTTTTATTGATTAAAGTGCAGTCACATCGATCCTATGAGTTGGCATGGTTGCAACCCCCAGTGGAGCCAAAGGAATCATTTTACACTATGGAACCGGGTCTGTATTCATTACAGTGGGCAAAGCTCCAGGAAGCGAGAGAGAATCATGACAGCTTCAATGGCATCTGCTCCCAAGTGGCATATAGCGATTTTCAACATTTTAACCAATCTGAGTCTCAACTATGAAAGACCAAATAAAGGGAGCCAAAAATAAATGAATAAATATATCGTGTGTGCCTACTGCTCTTCCAGTGTG
Source organism: Hippocampus comes (assembly GCF_001891065.2). Taxonomy (NCBI): domain Eukaryota; kingdom Metazoa; phylum Chordata; class Actinopteri; order Syngnathiformes; family Syngnathidae; genus Hippocampus; species Hippocampus comes. The sequence continues at coordinate 106,536 of NW_017805917.1, read as the reverse complement.
TGATATACTCAAGGCCAAACAGCACACAGTGAGTTCCCTGCCCAAAACCAGCACCAAGACCGAGCTAGAAAAAAAGATTAGTCGTGGATTTGTGTCCATAAATAACAGTTTCCTTCCTGAATGGCGACTGTTCGATTTCACATTCACAATCTCGCGCGCACTAAGTCTGTGGCTCGACTGGCGAACGTCAACATAAAACAGGTTGAACATTAACGCTCGTCAACACTTGACTGTTTTCTCCGCATATCGCCCGTAGTCAAACGCTCGGCAATATTATCGGAATGACCCTCGTGCAATCCGGAAACTAGATCAACGGCAACATACGATAGGAAGTACTGCACTTCTCATAAAGAACAAATGCAAATGAGTGTTAAATGGATGATTTAGTGGGGGAGGGGGGGGGGGGATGAAAAACCGGCAAAAGTTTAATTGGATTCATAGAATCGTCACCCTAATTATGGTATAAATATGATTGGCTCCGTAAAGCTTGACAAAAGGCCTGGAGATGGGCACGCGCAGAAAATCTGCTTTCGACATGTTGCTATTAATTATTTGGATCGTGATTATTGGATGACTTGACAATAGGCATTGGATTACGTTGTCTTGGAAAAAAAATAGCGACGAATCAATAGCTTTCTTTTCAGAGGAAGTCAAGCGAAAAATTTGTTCTAGGCGCCTCCGCCCGTCTAAACGCGGCATTTCGATTCACATTGGGCTTATAGAATTTGAGTTAAGCACCAAAATCGCCCCATTTTGAGCTATTTTACGGGTTGTTTAATAAATTAATCGATGATCGATGATCCGATCCCGAATCTGCTTTATGCCAGTGATGTTGTTTGGAACACGTTTTTTCCCGTGGCGAGTACAACAGTAAACCCGAATCCCACTTCGCGATCCACTCAATGATTCATCCCCTTCCCAATCAATTCCTGATGAGTCCCGACACTGCGTAAGGCAGGAGATTAACGGGGGAAGGGGAAGCCGGATCGCAGGACAGCCGCGTGCAATCCGTCAGAGAAGCGTCAAGCGCAGATCAGCTCGAGACTGTGCACGCACATAGGTTCGATGCGACGTGTCAGGTGCGCGACACGTTTCCACAGTATTCCGTGTGACTTTCGTCATGACAGATGCTCGACGACAACTTTCGCTTCGTGGATCTATGCCGTCAGTCATCTCGAGGGGGTCTGCGTTAACGGGCATGATGAAACTGCGAGAACGCTGGGCATGTAATCGAGTTAGCCAGGATGTGCGTCTTGACAGCCGCCTGATCCGTATTGACGCGCGCATGCCGCATCCTCACTTGGGCGAACCAAAGAGCAGATATTTATTTCCAAGTGTAGCTAAAAGAACTTTGGAGCGTTTCCCCTCTCACTGGCCTGACATTGTGTCTTGGAGCGACCCGATGGACGTCATCATGTGAGACTCTACAGGAGTGCATATACGCAACACGTGATAACTTTGGTGAAAGTGAGTAAGCAGACATTATGGACATTATTATAACAAAAATAAGTGCTTTCAAATTCAATTTCATATTTGATGGTTGGACAGGCACGCCACTGGCCCAATTAATTGTCTACAAGCACTTAAAAAGTCAATTTTCCTGAATATGTGCCCCTATAATAGGCGAGATAGTATTTGGTGAAATTACGCAGTGGTGGCTTTGCTCACACAGCAATTATTTGCAGTCTGAACATAAAATATCTCCTGTGCTGGAGTCTTAAGGAGTCAACAGCACAAAAAGATGCTAGATTTTTTTTAAAATTATTTTTTAAATCAATTGTGTACCGTATTGGCCCGAATATAAGACGGTGTTTTTTGCATTGAAATAAGACTGAAAAAGTGGGGGTCGTCTTATATTTGGGGTCGAGACATTATACCCATTCACGACACTAGATGGCGCCAGATATCATTGGGGCAAATGCTGAACTTGACTCCCCAGGCCAAAGGGAACCCCTGCCACGAAGAATAAAAATAAAAATAGCGGTAGCATGAAGAATAAAAATAAAAATTAGCGGTAAGAAAGAAAAGAGAAGAAAATAATAGAAGAGATAACAGAAAATGGAGAAACGTAGTGACAATCTGGAGAAAAGTGGGTCGAAGATCGGCCAGGTTAATCGGCAGCTGAGGAGAAGTTATGATGTAATTTACATTTCAAAAATCAGAAGCCATTCATTTATGAATGTGATTGCACTTTAGATTTGAATGAGGCAAAATAACATGCTTTTTCTCTCAAATATATTGTTATAATCATTTGTTTCAGATGAACTGTAATTATTTTCTGTATAAAAATTAATTTGGTGTTCAAAAAGTCTTTTTTCAAACTTGAGCCTTGAAAAAGAGGCGGTCGTCTTATAATCAGGGCCGTCTTATATTCGGGCCAATACGGTACAACACAACACATAACACACAGACAGTCATTCAATCTTAACCACTTTTCTGCATACTCTTTGTTGTTTGAAGCAGTTATAGATGAAAGAGGAGAGGATCAAAGTGTCCTTTTACCAGTGGATCAGGGACGTCATGTTGCAAATGTGTACACGTCTGCTACACGCAAAATTTTGAAAGCAAACAAGAAGCTGTAGCGTACACTGACGAAACAAGAGATTGGCTCACATCTCCTGTCCCATGTAAATCCACTTCAATTCCAAGCGGCGACTCCCAGTTCCACATACGCATCGGCGCTCTGCGCACAGACTGTCCATCAGCACCAACCTTTCCGCTGAACAAAGCGGGGCTGTGGAAATGCTGCCTGTTTCAGGCCCAAGCCACAAACACCCCGGAGCTGTCCAGCAATGACAGTCAAATGGTGCCGACAAATCAACCAAAAAAAAAAAAAAAATTAAAAAAAAATAAATAAATACTGAAAGTTATTTGACCCAGTAAACAGTCATAAAACACACATGGCTGAAAAGATCCCTGGAAAAAAAGCTTGTTTTGGTGTCAAACAAAGAAAAGGCAGCGACACGGGTGGCCGCCTTGGAGACACACTCCCTTTTATTGTATTTGTTTTTGTTATTTTCATGTATTTTTGGGGACGCTCCACCGCTTAATCACTCCAGAGACTTGATAAATATGAGGGAGTCTACACTTGGACTTTTTTAGCCAACAAAGACAAATCCACAAGTTGTTTTTTTTTTTTTTTTCCAGAGATAATAGTTGACGGGGCGGCTGCACTGTAGGCAGCATGGAGACGCTTGCTGAAGAGGAGCAGGAAATGAGCCGGCGTGCTCGTCAAGCTATGTCAACGCGGATTTAGAACTCTGGTCCTATCGATTCATTTTACTAATCTACGTTTTCTGCTAAAGGAGATGGATGAACTTCTTATCACAAGGACCAACAAAAAATTTAAATGTTCTGCCACACTCTGCTTCAGTGAAACTTGGTTTAGCGACCGCCACTCGGATGCCGCACTGAACCTAGCCGTCTTCCGTTGACACCAAGTGGGCTGCAGCATGGAGCTATCAGGGTAATCAAAAGGTGATGGAATATAATCCGATGTCAACGAGGAATAGTGCACTGATGGCATGAAGCTCAATACACTGCAGCACCGACCTGGAATCGCTTTTTCAAAACTGTAAGCCATTCTATTCACCACTTGAGTTCTCCTCTTTTATACTCGCAGCTTTTAACGCAAACACAGCGGTATACTTTATAACTCTATATGTGGAAAAAAGACAAAATGCAGGTCTCTTATGAAATATGGAAAGACTACTGGCTAAAGCTCGCGAAAATAAAACATCTCCTTTCTCATAAGCACCTTGAGACAGTAATTCTTGCCTTTGTCATATCCCGGCTCGATTACTGCAATGAACTTTACTTTGGAGTCAGCCAATCCTCCATGAAGCGTCTCCAGCTGGTCAAGAATGCTGCTGCTCGCCTCTTGACTGGTACTCACAAGAGGGAGCACATAACTCCTACTCTGGCATCCCTTCACTGGTTCCCTATGCATTTTAGAGTTCTTTTCAAGATCCTATTATTTGTTTTCAAATCTTTAAATGACCTCGCTCTACCTTACCTCTCTGAATTCATCCGCCCCTACACACCTGCCAGGCGCCTCAGGTCTGCGGACCAGACATTAGAAG
>NW_017805917.1:98470-99023 GCF_001891065.2 Hippocampus comes | reverse complement strand
GAACACCATAACCAGGTGGCTGGCATAGTCTACCGAAACATCTGTGCGGAGTATGGACTGGAAACCCCAAGGTCAAAATGGGAAACACCTCCGTAGGTGGTGGAGAATGACAGAGCGAAGATCCTGTGGGACTTCCAGAACCAGGCTGACAAGATGGTAATGGCGAAATAACCGTATATCGTAATCATAGATAAAGGGCAGAGGAAAGCCGTTGTAGGTGATGTAACGGTCCCAAGTGATGGAAACATCAGAAAGAAGGAACACGAGAAACTGGGCTCAGAGAGGAGCTGGAGAGAGCCTGGAAGGTAAAGGTGACAGTCGTGCCTGTGGTGATCGGAGCACTCGGGGCAGTGACCCCCGAACTAGATGAGTGGCTGCAACAGATTCCGGGAACAACATTGGACATCTCAGTCCATAAAAGCGCAGTGCTGGGAACAGCAAGAATACTGCGCAGAACCCTCAAGCTTCCTGGTAGAGGACCTGAGCTGAATGGGGGATGGACACCACCCGAGGGGTGAGACGAGGATTTAATTTTTTATTATATATATATATA
>NW_017805917.1:79767-88074 GCF_001891065.2 Hippocampus comes | reverse complement strand
CACACACACACACACACACACACACACACACACACACACACACACACACACCAGCACACCAGAGGTACGGAGGAGCTCAGAGCGCATCGCTTGTTCCACATACCTTAAAACAGATTTTTATTGTGTGGCTTTCAAATCAGCATGAGACTTGCAGTTTTCTTAGCATTTTATGCTGTCTGTTGTATTTGTATTGTTTTCACTGCCTTTGCCATACACACACACACACACACACACACACACCAGCACACCAGAGGTACGGAGGAGCTCAGAGCGCATCGCTTGTTCCACATACCTTAAAACAGATTTTTATTGTGTGGCTTTCAAATCAGCATGAGACTTGCAGTTTTCTTAGCATTTTATGCTGTCTGTTGTATTTGTATTGTTTTCACTGCCTTTGCCATTGGATGACTAATTTTACATGGAGAGCACTTTGAATGTAGCAATGGCTGTTTTAAATTTCTCTATAAATAATGTTGAGTTGAGTTTGGTAAGTGGAAGATATACATATGGCTGATGATTTTTGTTGCTTTTACAGGGCGGCAGGTGGTTGCAATTTGATGCCATACCCACCAAGCATGATTATGTCTCTGAAAACCAAGGATGGAATGTCTGAGTCGAGATCACATTCAAGCAATTCAAGTCATTGAGAAGAAAAATCATCTTTATTATTTGAACTGAATACAGGTGGCAAGTATGGGAATCTCTCTATCCTGAGGAATGTAATTTCATCCGTTCTGTATGTTGCACATGTAGCATATTTGACAATAAAGTTGACTTGACTTGACTTGCCATTATACATTAACGACCACACGATGATCAGGATGATTTGGACTGAATGCTTGAGGACGAGTTTTATTTTGGAATAAGAACAACTCTCTTTGATCTGGGGTGACATGTCCAGCAAACCCAGGGGGTGGATTGGTTGTTGGTCCAAGTCCAAGTCCAGGTGAATGTATTCATCCAGAGTACCTGGCGCTGGCTAGGCAGATCTTGGTGGGGACCTAGATGGTGGTTCAGGTTTGAAAAGGTCACGTTCCAGACTGTTGTTTTCATCCGGGTTCACAGATGGTCCAGGTTGGATGGATGCTCGTCCAGATGAGTTGTGTTTATTGGGAGTAATTGATGATGGCATTGAGTTGTTCTGGTAGTGGTGCAGGTGGGTGAAGTCACAATGCAGGTAGACAATTTGGTTTCCAGATGGGTGGTGTTGCACTGGTGGCTGACATTTGCCAGGGTTGCTTAGTATGATGTGAAATAAAATTTGGATCGGGTGGTGGTAGCAGTCATTCATGTGGCTAATATGGTGGTTGACCAGGTGGCCAAGATGGATATGGACCGGGTGGCCAAGGTGGTCGTTGCCCATGGTTAAAGGGAGGCCAATATGGATAATTTATTGGTGGCCCAGGAGGACCTGGTGGTCCAGGTGGTCCTGGTGCACTAGTTGGTCCTCGTGGTCCAGGTGGTCCAGATGGTCCAGATGGTCCAGGTGGTCCTGGTGGTCCTGATGGCCCATCTGGTCCAGGTGGTCCTGGTGGTCCTGATGGCCCATCTGGTCCAGGTGGTCCTGGTGGCCCATCAAGTCCAGGTGGTCCGGGTGGCCCATTTGGTCCTGGTGGACCATCTGGACCAGGTGGTCCTGGTTGACCATCTAGCCCTGGAGGACCACCTGGTCCAGGTGGTCCTGGTAGACCATCTTGCCCTGGTGGACCATCTGGTCCGGTTGGTCCTGGTGGACCCACTGGTCCTGGTGGTCCTGGTGGCCCAGGTAGTCCTGGCGGTGGTCCTGGTGGACTTCCTGGAGGTGATCCAGGTGGACTTCCTGGAGGTGATCCAGGTGGACTTCCTGGAGGTGATCCAGGTGGACTTCCTGGAGGTGATCCAGGTGGACTTCCTGGAGGTGATCCAGGTGGACTTCCTGGAGGTGATCCAGGTGGACTTCCTGGAGGTGATCCAGGTGGACTTCCTGGAGGTGATCCAGGTGGACTATTGTCATCTGGGGTAAAAGCTGCATTAGATGGCGCTTGTCTCTTGATCTTAGCAGAAAGACAGCTGGTTCCTGTGATAAAGAGTTGACATCTTTGTTACATGGTGACCTTTCACTTACTCTTTTACTTGGTAGTTAAGAGTTTGAAGACTTACCAAACAGCACAAGGGCAACGGTGAACACCTTGAGAATGCTCATTGTGGCTGATGATGCCCTAAAAGACAGTAAAAAGGGACGATAAACGTACATCGAGAGAAAGTCCATGTGGTGAACATGATGGGGGAACTGGCTGCTTGGACACACTCAGTTTTTGAGGCCCAGGTGCCATGCCATGCCACGAGCCACCTGGACTATGACTGGGAAGAAGAGTCATAATTCTCTGCCAATCTTAATGCTGTTGCAGTTGGACCAAATTGTCGCATTTACTGAAACCACGACTTTTCTGGAAATCACTTTTGTAGTTGAGATACAAATTGTTTTTTTTTTTTTTTATGCTGTAATTTCTGTACTTGGTGCCAGCACCAAACATGCACTTTAAAGTCCACGGTCACGCAGAGCCTTGCCGTGCAAAAGCTTTAACTTCACAAACAATTTGTTCACAAAGGTTTGCATTTTGGAACACAGTGGACACCCAGCATTTTCGCGGCTCCTCACTTATTTAGAGATTATTTGTTTCAAATTTAAAATACTTTTTTGGGGGGTTTACCAGTGGACAGTAAAAGAAATAAAATCAACAACCAACCAAGCGTGTTTCTGTATGTGTGTGTGTTGGAAAAATCCTTTGATTTGGGATTTTTTTTCAGTTCAATGGAAAATTGTTTTCAAAAAGTGATGCGGAATGTAAGTTTTGTTTTTGGTTTGTTGATGAAGCACCATCCATAGTCTCAACAGCGTGAGAACTTTGGCCTCCGTGCGTGTCATGTGTCCCCAAGTCCGGAGAGACTTTTAGTTTTTTCCCCCCACGGTCTTAACTCAACTGTGCTTACCTCCGGCTTGCCTAAGATGAATTACAATGTTGCTTTTTTTTATGCAATTGTCAGGGTAATGAGTCTGACAAAGTGGAGCATGTCACCACAGCAAGCTTTGTCACTGGGAGAGATGATTTCTTTTTTTTTTTTTCACTGACTCAGACATTAAGATTGTCAGTGATGGAACACTTGGGTCCAAAACATGTTTCAATGTTAGCCATTTAAACCGGAAGATAATTCATTGAACACCACATGACTTTATGAAGTTATTTGTTGGGATTATGAAATCAGCCCCAAGTGTGACTGCTTTCAAGTCTAAATTAAAAAATATGCTTAGTTTCCCATGCCTGTAACTGGGTTCCTTTAAAGCATTTTTTTTACTTAAATGCAGTTTAAAAAAATCATTTTCTTCTCTTGTCCAAGTAATTTTACGACTCTCTCTTTTATTTTTATACTTTGTTTTGAATGTCTTCAGTTCTTTTATTTTTAAATGCTTTTAAATGTTGTAATTCTGCTTTGCATGAATCAAGTTGCCTTGTGCACCATTCCAAAAGTAATGAAAGCATTCTTTTGAAGGCAGCTTTGCGGCAATAATAATCTTTGATCCACATGAAAAAATATGCTTGTTCCAATGTACAAAGATGGTTTGCAGAAAGGAAACACGAAATGATGTCACACGCATTCATGAAATATATAAGACCATGAATGAGCAACCGGTCGCCCGCGGGCACAGGCGACACTCTCATTGATTGGCCTCTTAATTAGCTTTCAAAAAAAAAAAAATTCTCTGATGGTGATATTTGTGAAAAAATGCACGACATGTATTCTTAAACTTAATATTGGTTTGCTGTTTAACCGTTTCGTGCCATATTCTAACGGTAATTTTTTTTATGCCTGGGAGCCGTGTGCGCTGCAATATAAAATAAAATAAAAAAATCACAGTACATGGTTTATTTTGGATTGTTTAAACGTTCTTGAAGGATGGATCTTTTATGACTTCACTGAGAAATCTCTTATGAAAAATGAAATATGTTGAGAGGACGAATTTTGCCCTTAAGCAGGTTTTGTCTGTATTTATAATGCCGTTTTTGTCATACTGTACATATGGGTTTGGAAGTGTGTGGTCCAATGTAACCTTCGTCGAATGCATATTTTTCCCCTAATTGAACAAAGAACAACCCCGAATATGTCCAACATTAAAGTTATGATCCCTGAAAACAAATCAAGATGATGACAGTACTCACCACACACACACACAAGTTTGCTCTCGGAGGCCCTCTCAGGCTTGCGTTGCTCTCAGTCCTGCTTCCGTCTCTTCTCTGTCGCCTCACAGTCGTTACCAGTGAGCTTAAATCACTTGTCCGGCCACCATTAAGGTGTGGCCCTTTTTTCAGGTGGAGCACTGAATTGATTTTCTTTTGTTTTCACACAATTACAGAAGGTGATTTCATTTCAGTGGGTATTGCCAAGCAGTATTTCTTCGTCATGTTGCCAAGTTGTAAGGCATTTGTTAATTGAACCATTCTGAAATGAATAGAGCACACAAAAGGTCATTGCCACTGCGATCTTAGGCGCGGGTACGTGGAGTCATAACTTGTCTTCAAACAGCTTGAAACATGTTTGGTTTTTTTTTTCTTTTTTGTGATCTCTGAGTCAGTCAGTAACAGTTTGGATTTTTTTGTCTCCTCTGAGTCAGTCAGTCACAAAAACAATACCATGGCACTTTCGTTGAAATAATCATGTGTTGTCAAAATTATCCAATTAAAAAACAAAAACAGACACCTGGTGATAGTCACGGACCAAGCCCACTTTGGAAAAAAATGGTGGTGCCAGCCAAACGTGCAAAAAAATCTTGAATGTGAGGAATGGAGTAGCGGTCATGTGTGGTAACTTTGTTAAGTAGATGAAAATTAGCACAAGGCCACCATGAACCATCGCTTTTAGGCACCACATGCAAGGGCGAGGCCCACAGACTATTCGAACGCCCTTCAAAGCCCAAACGTTCCATTGTAGCAAATTCTACCTTCGCAATGGCCAATTTGGCCATGTCAAGGCAACGCGTGTGGGCAAAAACGGGCGGGCCAACGGCTGTGGAAAAAGTGGGAGTCATTAGTGATGGAAAATCCCTCAGCACACGTTGATCAAGGTCACCTGATTCCAAATAATTTGCTTGTGTTAATGGTCCGAGTAACCCAGCTTCATACGAAAATGTAGCGAAAGAGACAGCGTCAATCAAACAGCGATGAACAACATCCACTCGCAGTTTGTGTGCACACAAAAAATCAGTGCCCACAATTTGAACAGTGATGTAAGCAACAATTAAGTTCCACTGGAAATCGCATCCATGGAAGTGCACAGTTATTGGCTTGGATCCAAAATTGACAATGGGCGAGCTGTTAGGGGTGGCCCGCATCCACCTGATGTCTTGTCCGCGGCAGTGCGCGTAAGCAGTCTAACTTGTGACCCGCTGTCAAGCAGGAAATGTCTTCCTGACGAGGCGTCCGTAATGAAAAGCAGATCACTTTCTCTGCTGACACCGACAGCAGCAACTGAATGCCGGCACTGTTTCCCAGAGCCTCGTAGGTGCAGTGGGGTACACAACGCCGAGCCTTGCGGCCAAACCGCTGGTGGAAGAAGCCTTCTCGTGCCGCTTCCATGCGACCACTGCGGCCACCACTGTTGGGTCCGTGTCTCGTCTCGCTTCCAGGGGGGGAGAGGGGGGAGGGGATCAGCCAACACACTGCATGACGAATCGCTTTGTAGCCAGCAGAACTCGATTGGCTTCTTCGGCCAAGCCCCAGTAATTGCCGTCTGCCAGACAAGCGGACTTCGCCAACACTGCGTGCACAGGAGGCGTTAGCTGTTATCGGAAATTGTGCGGCAAAAGGAATCCACCGTCATCCGAGCCTAAGAGCGACAACATTTTGTCCATGAGATCCCTTGCCGTGCCATCGCCCAACCTGGTCAGGGAAAGGAGTTGTCAGCTCTCTCTAAGTCCAACAAACTGAACCTCCTGAGCAGGGGCAGTTTTAGCGCGTTGTATTTCCCGTTCTGTGGAGGTGAATGCAAGAGCTGCATAACACGATGTATAGTCAGTTGGTCAGGGCCGCCACGACCATGGAATACTTGGGCTCATCGGTGGTGATTCGCCATATGTGGAAAAGTGATTCGACATGCTGAAACCACGAAGCCGGGTTGGTCTGCCAGAACTCCAGCAGCCTCGCGGTCGCAATGATGGCTGCAAGTTGCGGGAGTTGGGGCGATATAGCAGAGGAAGACACCTCTTCATCCGCTGCTCAAAACATATTCGACGTCGGGGTCACCAAAGTGGCAATAGTAATGGCGTACACATGACTGACTGGAAACTACGTCTTTAGTCCGCAACTACCAACAAGAGAATCTCTCGCGTTGCAAAATTGCACCAAAAACATTCATGTCAAAATGCCCCTCACAGTCCATCTGCTGGGTGAAAGGCATGGCCCTAATGTCTGCCACAATATTAATGAATTATATGAATGACATATTTTTGTGTTCTTGCACACAGCACACCTATCCTCAAATCAGTCTAAATTTACAAAAAGTATTTCAAAGATAAAAGAGCAGGTCACCTTTCACCTACGGCAGGGGTGCCTGTTCCAGTCGACGACCGCAGACTGATCCCAAGGTGTGTTGGAAAAAAAAACGTTTTGTTTTTTTTTTGTTGTTTTTTTTTTTTTTTTTAATGACATGACGGGAAATCAGTGTTGCAAAACGTAGCAACTTTTACACTATAGTTAGTGAGTATTCAGATCCTCTCGAGCGACTCTTTTTTTCAAAAATGTGACTCGTAACAGTCTAGCGACTTTTTCTGGCGTTATTGGAGACTTTTGGAGTTTGTGTGGTGAAAGCACGTTGTTCTCAATGAGCAGCACCGGGAGCGGTTGTGGCCCCTCCCCCAAAATGAAGCCGCTGCTGGTTGATCGCACCAGGTTGAAAATCTGCGCTGGATGTAAATGTCAAACTTTTCTTTGTCTAAAATAAATTAAAAAGACATGCTAAAAGACATTCAAGGCTGTCTGAAATTGGAGAGGGCCTGTTCCCAAAACAGTTATCTGGATTTTCCCCTGGATGGAAAAACACATGGACGCCAGCTTCATCCCCCTACTCCTCCAAGCCTGTGACTGAGAAGGTCAGCTGCAGGTGCAATGTCAAAGTCTTCGTTGCTCCCTCCCACATCACAACTGGAGGGACTGAGTTACCAAATGTGTGCAGGTCGTTTCACGGATTGTGACGCTCTTTCTACTTTCCTCCCCGCCCTCCAGCACCATGTTCATTGCATGTTAAGTCTTGAGAATTGTTGTAATCTGTTTTTAAATGTATGCCACATGTGCTGAGGTTTTTTTTTTCCTCTGGCTCAAACCATCCTCCCATTTTGGAGAATGGTTGGAGTCTACTGTTTTTTTCCTCTCCTCTTCCCGATTGTTTTCCTTTCAAATCTAAGCGATCAGATCTCTGTTCAACGCCCCGCCAGGCTTCTCGTTTTGTCTCCTCCATGTTGGTTATTGCTGTCTTGTTGATGTTCCTTTGAATGGGTTGTAATTGGAAGGAATTTCCTTGTGTGTTTCTTGAATACTTGGCCAAGAATTCTCATATATATATCTAGGATCACTGATGCTGAAGCGTATATCAGCTCATTGGTTTCCGTGATCGTTATGGTTGGGATCACCCTCAGTGCTGCCTTCACACTTTCCATGAGACTCTCAGGTGGTACTTCACATTGTAATCGGTTTCTCGGTTGCCCATGGGAGCCAAGAGACACATTACCCACCATGGAAAAGACGGTTGGAGGCTAAGATCAAGGCGGCTCGGAAAGATGTGAGTCAATTGACGGAGGCCCAGAGAGGTGTGATGAAAAGGCCGATACCTGAGAGGTACATCCAGATGACCAAGCCTGAAGCACTCGAAACTGCCAAACAAAGGCTCCAAGCCTTGTCCAGTCGCCTAAAGAGGTACACGAAAGAGAATGAGGCCAGACGAATAAACAGGCTGTTCGCAACACAACCTGCGAAAGTGTACGCTCAGTGGCAGGGTCCTAACAGCAGAGCTGACCCACCAAGACTGGAAACTGAAAGGTACTGGAAAGGCATATGGGAGAAGGAGGTTGCACATAACAGCAGTGCACAATGGCTGGTGACCCTGAGAGAGGAGCACAGCAAACTCCCTGAACAGAACCCAGTTACCATAACAGTGGCAGACATACAGGAAAGAGTCTCAGATATGAAAAACTGGACAGCACCAGACCCGGACATGGTCCACACTTACTGGCGAAAGAAACTCACAGCAGTCCATGAGCGCCTAGCAGCACAAATGAACCAG
>NW_017805917.1:79117-79459 GCF_001891065.2 Hippocampus comes | reverse complement strand
CATACATGGATCACTGAATGCTTGGAGTTGTATAAGGTGAACAGGACCCTAAGAACCTTTATTGCAAACTCGATGAGGATGTGGAAAACCACACTTGAAGCCAATGGCAAGCCAATGGCAAGCCACTTACCCAAGTGTCTCTCAACTGTGGCATATACCATGGTGATGCACTCTCCCCACTGCTGTTCTGCATAGGACCTAAGCCAAGTAATCGCCAAAACAGGCGATGGATACCGCCTCAGAAATGGAGGTACGATCAGTCACCTCCTCTACATGGATGACATAAAGCTGTATGCTAAGAGCGAAAGGGACATAGACTCCCTGATCCACACAACCAGGATC
>NW_017805917.1:77997-78445 GCF_001891065.2 Hippocampus comes | reverse complement strand
CAGGGGTGGGCAATCCCAGTCCTGGAGGGCCGCTACCCTGCATGTTTTCCATCTGTCCCTTCTCCAACACACCTGATTCAAATGGTCAGATCATCAGCAAGCTCTGTCGAGGCCTGAACAATTGAATTAGGTGTGTTGCAACAGGGACAGATGGAAAACATGCAGGATAGCGGCCCTCCAGGACTGGGATTGCCCACCCCTGGTCTAGGTTGTGCAAAGAGGCACCCAAGACGATCCAACACATAGTTGCAGGGTGTGGGATGCTGGCAGGGAAAGCCGACATGGAACGCCATAACCAGGTGGCTGGCATAGTCTACCGAAACATCTGTGCGGAGAATGGACTGGAAACCCCAAGGTCAAAATGGGAAACACCTCCGAAGGTGGTGGAGAATGACAGAGCGAAGATCCTGTGGGACTTCCAGATCCAGACTGACAAGATGGTAATGGC
>NW_017805917.1:75757-77877 GCF_001891065.2 Hippocampus comes | reverse complement strand
GTTGGAGAGAGCCTGGAAGGTAAAGGTGACAGTCGTGCCTGTGGTGGTTGGAGCACTCGGGGCAGTGACCCCCAAAATAGATGAGTGGTTGCAACAGATCCCGGGAACAACATCGGACATCTCAGTCCAGAAATGTGCAGTGCTGGGAACAGCAAGGATACTGCGCAGAACCCTCAAGCTTCCTGGCCTCTGGTAGAGGACCCGAGCTGAATGAGGGATGGACACCACCCGAGGGATGAGACGAGGATATATATATATATATGTATATTCGAGCTGTCAGTTTAGTGCGTTATTATCGGCATTAATTTAAATCAATTTTAACGTGATTACATTTTTTAACAGGAGATTAATGTGGCAACACCTCACAGCGGATGTTATGTTGCTCTATAAATAAACTGGAAACAAAACCACAAGCGCGCTGCACAGGTCTACGCTCATGTTTGTTTTGCCTGCCATGGCAGCGTGAGACACCGAAAACGGATACTTAAAGAGTTTATGAATCGGAAGTTTACTTTTAAAAAGTTGCCAGATGGTTCCACTGACAAGACCAAAGTTACCTGTATGTTTTGCAGTCATAAACTGAGCAATCATCATCGCACGTCAAGTCTGAAATACCACTTAATGGCCCAGCACACAGCTGATGTGAGTACTCCACCCCCTCGTCTAAGACAGCTATGGATCATTTCAAAGCGAAGAAAATGGATAACACGACGAAGAACAAATTTGCTGAAGCCATAGCTAAATGTATGGCTACCGCATGCAAGCCTGTCAACATTGTCCACAGCTAGACTCAAGCTGAAATCATTCGCATTGCATCCAACGACTCCACTCCGGATTGCCATTCATTCATTTTCATTCATTCATTCATTTTCCGAACCGCTTGATCCTCACTAGGGTCGCGGGGGGCGCTGGAGCCTATCCCAACTGTCTTCGGGCAGTAGGCGGGGGACACCCTGAATCGGTAGCCAGCCAATCGCAGGGCACATAGAGACGAACAACCATCCACGCTCACATTCACACCTATGGACAATTTAGAGTGTTCAATCAGCCGACCATGCATGTCTTTTGGAATGAGGGAGAAAACCCACGCAGGCCCAGGGAGAACATGCAACCTCCACACAGGGAGGCCGGAGCTGGAATTGAACCCGGTACCTCTGCACTGTGAAGTTGACGTGCTAACCACTGGACTACTGGGCCGCCCACAGCCTGACTGCTGTGTTCAAAGCAAACTTGAGAAACACGAAGTATGCAAACATGGCTTAAATCCACCATAGGCTGAGTACGAGTTTCCCTTAGATGTGCACTTCGCAGGTAGCCTGTTGAGTATGATGTATGCCACTGACGCGATTGTTACTTGTTTGGAACTATTTTGTGTGGAAGGTTACCGTGTTCCGTGTCCATATAAATAAAGCGGGTTTAGCTTCTCTGTGTTCGTCTGACAGTGACGGTGCGCTGAGGCACGTCGAGAGTTCAGCGGTGCAGTGGTAGCGACCACGCTGAAAATAAGAAAACGTATCCAGTGTTGTGCCTTGAACCAAGTGTCGTCATCCGAAATGATGTCTACACAAAACCATAGAGAGACTTCCGCGCAAGAAGGACCAACAGAATCAACACAGCCTGACTGCTGTGTTCAAAGCAAACTTGAGAAACACGAAGTATGCAAACATGGCTTAAATCCACCATAGGCTGAGTACGAGTTTCCCTTAGATGTGCACTTCATAATTTTATATTGCTCTGTTTTGATTCCCTAAAAAGCTGTTAAAAGAGCTGTTGTGTGACAAAATATTTTTTTCACTGTTGTCGATGGACAGTCATATTGTGTGAGAGAATATGTGTGAATAACTGCCCCAAGTGAAAAATGTTCATGTAAAATTGAAAATCGAAATTGTTGTTTCAGTAAATATTAGCATTTTGCACATAGAAATGTTGATGTCCATGTCCATGTTGATGAGAGCATTAGAATGGGAAAAAATAGGACAAAAAAATATGAAAGGAAATTCAGAAACGAAAAAAAATGTGTGAGTAATCACGATTAATTATGAGTCAATTTGAGTTCATTATGAGAGTTGCGTTTTTAAACATGATTAAATATTTCAATCGTTTGAAATCGCTAATATATA